>NC_137329.1:36521506-36956506 GCF_965287045.1 Carcharhinus amblyrhynchos | reverse complement strand
TAGCAGTCCTCTGTCTATACACACAGACCAGCTTGAAGTCAGAATAGCTTCCCAAAACACCAGGGAGAGAGACACTCCAGGCAATTCCATCACCAACAGCAGGTCTTTTCACTCCAGGAGGGCAAAAAGCCTATTTTCCAGCCAGTAGAATTTCCAATACCAGGGACAGAGAGAAACAGTGCTTTTCAGTTGACAACCAGGACCGCTTCTAACAACCAGCAGCTAGCAGTCACACTGCAAGTGAAACCTTGAATTCACTATGAAAAAAAACTGTCCAAAACACATTACCTGCCAACTGATCTCCCCCCTTATGATCATGGTCATGAAACAAATCCCAGAAAGCACCTGAGGCCTAGAGTAAAAATAAACAAAACCCTATTTAAATCTTTGATGCAGCAATAAAAGGACGCTTAACAGACAGCCCGGCAACAAAGGGAAGAACCAAAGCTGCTAATAGCGGCAGACGACATGATATATTTAAAAAAAAAAATTTCTTAAAGGTATACTAGTATCACACCAGAAGCTGCAGTCACACCCAACAAGGGTTGCTGGTAGGCTTCCCTGGGTGCTGAGTTCCCCATCTTCTGCTTAATGACCCCATTTGGCTTCAGGGAAAACACCTGCAAGTCTTCCTGGCCCAGACTTGATTGGCAAGAGGTGGGTCAGCTGTGGGATCCCCACACCACATCTTCACACCTTGACAGGGGTGGGGCCATTAAATTCCCCCCGCTGTTAAGGTTGGCAAGTCTCTGCCAGAACCGGAAGTAGCCAGTGATGGGCTATGACATGAAGTGAGTCGCTTAAAAGATTAATAGTTTGAAAAAGTCATAAAATGTGGTATCGTGGAAGGAACTAAATTAGTGAAATGGAAGGAACCTTAAAAATGTGAAGAAACTAGCATGAAACACGGAATTCTTCCTCAACATGTCCTTTAAGGGCAGCCCCTAATTTTAAAACAGTGCCCTCTAGGTCTGAACTTAACCACAACACATCCTTTCCATGTCCAGCTTGTGAAGAACATTCAGGATTTTATGTACTTCAGTCAATTCAACAGTCAGTCTTCTAAACTTCAGTGGAAACAAGCCCAGCCTGTCCGACCTTTCCTCTTAAGACAACCTGTTCGTTTCAGGTATCAACCAGGCAGAAAGGTATTCCAGGAAGAACAAGTAGGTAGTGCAGGGATCCCCTGAGATCCTAAGCAATATTTCATTTTGGAAGCTGATGAAGGGACTGGTAGTGTAGAGTTAAGCTTCTGGCACCACAAGTGGCCTGACTGTACAGGGCAAGGGGGGGAGGCAAATAAAAAGAACAGCATTAGTAATAGGGGATTCATTAGTCAAGGGAAGCAGACGCATATTTCTGCATCTGAAGATGTGACTCTAGGATGGTGTGTTGCCTCTCTGATGCTAGGGTCAAGTATGTCACTGAGTGGCTACAGGGCACCCTGAAAGGGGAGGGTGATGAGTTAGAGGTCGTGGTACATATTGGTACCAGTGATAAAGATGAACTGAGAATTAAAGTCTCGCTTCAAGAATTCAGGGAGCTGGGCAATAGATTAAAAAGCAGGACCTCAAAAGTTGTAATCTCTGGATTACTCCCAGTGCCATGTGCTAGTGAGTATGAAAATAGAAAAATAGAGCAGACGAATGGGTGGCTTGGGTTGGTGCAGGAGGGAGGGTTTTAAATTCCTGGATCATTGGACCCCAAAGAGCTTATATGGATTTTAGCAAAGTCTTGAACAAGGTCCCACGTTGGAGACTAATTGAGACGGTTGAAGCACATGGAATTCAGGGAAACGTGGCGAGATGGATCCAAAACTGGCTTTAGTAATAGGACAAGAAGGGTGGTGTTAAAAGGCTGAGTGACTGGAAGTCGGTCTTCAGTGGCAAACACAAGGTTCAGTGCTGGGATTCGTATTATTTGTAATACACAATATAGACGATAATCTGGGGGGACTGTAAGTATGTTTGAAGATGACGTTACGATTGGTAGGGTGGTTAATAGTGAAGGAGGAGGTTGTAGGTTACAGGAAAATAAAGATAGGTTGATCAGATGGCATGAGGAGTGGCAGATGGCATTTAATCCCAACAGGTGTGAGGTAATACACTTGGAAGAAGTAACAAGACAAAGGATTACTTAAAGAATGGCAGGACATTGGGAAGCTCAGAAGAAAAGATGGATCTTGGGGTACTTGCAGATCACTGAAGGTGGCAGAACAGGTGAATAGGATAGTTAAGTTATATGCGACACTTGGTTTATCATTGTGGCATAGAGTATAAGAGTAAGAAGGTAATGTTGGAGCTGTACAAAACATTGGTCGGGCCACTGCTGGACTGCTATGTGCAATTCTGGTTACGTCACGATAGGAAGGATATGATTGCACTAGAGGGGGTATTGAAGAGATGCACCAGGATATTGCATGCAATGGAGCTTTTGAACTATAAGGAGAGATGTGATAAGCTTGGATTGTTTTCTTTAGTGCAGAGAAGACTGAGGGGTGATTGAGGGTTATGGACAGGATGAATAGGAAGCAGCTGTTCCCCTTGGTTGAGGGGCATAGTTTTAGGGTAAGGGGCAAGTGTTTCAGAGGATTTTGAGAGAACTTTTTTCACTTGGAGGGTGGAGGGAATCTGGAATGCACTGTCTGTGATGGTAATGGAGGCTGGAAGCCTTACAACCATTAAAAAATATTTGGATGAGCACTTGAAACATCACCAGGTGATACAGTGGTTAACACTGTTGTCTCATGGCACCAGAGACCTGGGTTTGATTCCTGGCTTGGGTCACTGTCTGGGTGGGATCTACACGTTCTTCCTGTTTTTGCATGAATTTCCTCTGGGTGCTCCAGTTTCCTCCCATGGTCTGAAAGATGTGCTGGTTAGGTACGTTGACTATGATAAATTCTCGCTCGGTGTACTTGATCAGCTACCAGTCTGTGGCGACTTGGGGATTTTCACAGTAACGTCATTGTTATATTAGTATAAGCCTATTTGTGACATTAATAAAAATAAACTTATAAATAACATACAAAACCTCTGTCTGAAAATTTAGCTGCAGTGTTTTCATTTCTCTCATCCAAGTTGTGTTGAGATTCCAACATCGATGTCTGTGGGACTCCACATGTCACATCCTGTCAATTAGACAAAGACCCATGAATGCATGCTGCTTTTGGTCAGCCATAGTTGCATGGATGGGAACGCACACGATGTTGCAGGCATTGATTAGTCTTCACAACAAATGCAAGAAGACCTCCCAATATATTGGGAGTTAAGTTTCACACCACTTCTTCTCTCTCAATGTTATTGCCTATAACCTATTTTATCCAAAAGTTTGAAGCAAAGTGAGTTGCAGTTGACGTTCGATGCACAAAGTCATGGAAAACCTGTAACCTGCTAACTGATACTTTGAACGTACTTTGGTCTTGATATCATGAAGATCGAACTGAGCTGTCTGTTTTTATTTACTGATTGCGTGGCTGCTTTAATGCCATGGTCGCACAGTGGATAGCATTGTTGCCTTACAGTGCCAGGGATCCAGGTTTGATTCCAGCTTTGGGTGACTATTTGTCTGGAGTTTGCCCCTTCTCCCCATGTCTGCATGGGTTGCTTCTGGGGCCTCTTGTTTTGTCCCACAGTCCAGAAACATGCAGGTTCGGTGGATTGGCCAAGATAAATTGTCCCTTAGGCCAAGATGTGTGGGTTTGATGGTTTAGCTATGGTAAATATGTGGGGTAATAAGGATAGGGCAGGTGGGAAGCCTTGGATGAGATGATCTGTCAAAGAATCAGTGTGGATTCGATGAGCTGAATGGCCTTTTCTGCGTTGTAGTGATTGTATGAAACGAACTTCTGTGTTTGCAAGTGCATTTGAATATAAAGCCAACTTCTCATTTATGAATGCTGTTGGAATGGATAAATGTAAACATACATACCTTGGAATGTTGCTCATAAATTGACTCAGCACATAGAGCCTGATTTTGGATGCCAAAATGTTTGTGCCTCTGCATGATACTTGCATGAGGAGTTGGGCTCAATTTTCCATCTTCGGGATAAATGTTTCGTGTTGTTTTCACTTTATAAATTGCCGCAGGGGATGAAGCAACCAAGAAGACTTGCGGGAATTTAAGGGCTAACAGCAGACTGTGCATGGTGACCAACGAAGGGAAGTTTTTTTAACATTTCAAAATGGTAGCCATCTACATCCGCACTGATGGTTCACATTTTATGCTCTGCCTGTAATGTGACCCCTATGTTCGGGAGAAATTTTTTGAAGCTTCAAATATTTGACTTGTACACCGTGATATATGGTTGTTTGTTTTTCTTTTAATTTTAATTTGCCATTGAGTTTCTTGAAGTTAAAAAAGCAAAATAAGATGAGCTAAAATTGGGAATATTTGTTTTGGGAATTTTATCATTCGTACTCTATAAAAATGTTTTTTTTTCCTGTTGTAAACTGTTTGTTAGTGATGTGTTCGTGGAAAATGCTGACTGCTCTTTTTGAAATATTTTCGTCCTGAACTTAGTTATGTAGTTACAAGAGTACTGCATTGATCCATGCACCTGATAGTTGTTTCCTTGCAGATTAAGCTTCCCATAAACAAACCATATGTGAAAACTTGTATGCTAAATGTGAGAAGAAATAGGGCTGAATGAAAAGACTTTAAAGATTTCAGTTGGCTGTGCCATACTTGAAATGAACACCACTGTCTTGAACAAAGTGTCCTGAAGACTCCCCTCACTACAGTAAGGTAGTTTTGTATAAAAAAATATAATTGTGACAAAGATTATATGTGGCTATTCTAAGCAATACTGACTTCTTTCAAAATAATGACTGCTTTTCTCCTTGGTCATCGAAGTAATCCTGCCGGATCAAATTGTGCTCTAGGTCAGTTTGTACTTTCTACATTTGATCTTTGATTAGGAACTTTTTAAGTTATTTAAATTTGCATGGCCCTGATCACTGCTTCAGAGTTACTTAACAATCTTTTATTTTCAAATTGGTTAAAGTTTGGAGCCCTTGAACAGTGTCAGTGGTTAGATTTTGCAGTGTGATGGTGACAAAATGATCAGCGCTTGCTATTATTATACCACTCAAGCTGACGGCAGTTTCTGGGTCAGCACATGGCACAGTTGAAGGTGAAAAATCTGTCAGTTGCTGTCAGTATTTCTATGTTTCCCACAAGGTTCCATGTTAAATTTCCCACAAATTGCAAGCAAGAAGTGATCATTGAATTGATGAAATCATGTCCTTACCTGCTGTAACCTTCGCTTCAAAATCTTTTGAACGACTTAGGCCTTATTGAATGATCTACACCTGGGTTTCAATGAGGTACTAAGCTGATAATTGCTGTTGAACAGACTCGGTGCCCTGAAAGTTGTAGGCAGCACGGTGACAGTGATTAGCATTGAGCCTCTCAGCGCCAGGGACCTGAGATTTGATTCCTGGCTTGAGTGACTCTGTGTGGAGTTTGAACGTTCTCCGTGTGCGTGTGTGTGTGTGTTTCCTCCAGGTGCTCTGGTTTCCTCCCACAGTCTGAAAGATGTGCTGGTTAGGTGCTTTGACCCGAACAGGTGCCGGAGTGTGGCAACTAGGGGAATTTCACACTACCTTCGTTTGCAGTGTTAACATAAGCCTCACTTGTGACTAATAAATAAACTTTACTTTTACTTTAATTTCATATTTATGTATTGTCATTTTTCACCATGTTGATTTAAAATAATTTTAAAATGCATTTTGGAAGCTTATGATGTTTCCGGCTTCTACCCTAATCTCATGTATACGTGTAGGATTTATTTTGCTCTCTGCAAAATTTTGATTAAAAGGAAATATTCAATGTGTTTTACTTCCTGGTTTTCTTGCTGTGGGTGTACTTCAATGTAGTTGACTGTGCACCCTACTTGATGACATCACTGTGTTGGACATCTGGAGGTTCCTGACTTGATGTCAGATTCAGACTGATGTCAGAAAAGATGAAATCCACAACACAACATCGAGAGATCTTTAACTTTGAAGAAAGCTGCCCACAATGAACAGCATTGCTTTTCTGCTGGCTGTGATATGTAGGCCTGTGACATCAAACAACTTTGCTAGTCAATTTTTAATGAAAAATTAATTGCTTACCGTGTTGAAAAAAAATCACTTGCATCATCAACTAATGTAGCATTACTTTCTACTGTAGCAGTCATCATAAGGATCAAAGCTCAACTAGGATCAAAAGGGAATTAGTTCCTCTGTAGTATAATGGTTAGTATCCCGCCTATCACACAGGACACTGTGATTCAATTCCCTGTCGGGGAGGATATCAAATTTTGGGGCTGGCATGATGGCACAGTGGTTAGCACTGCTGCCTCACAGCGTAGGGATCCGGGTTCAATTGCTGGCTTGGGTCACTGTCCGTCTGGAGTTTGCACGTTCTCCCTGTGCCTGCGTGGATTTGCTCTGGCTTCCTCCCACAGTCTAGAGATTGGCCATTCTGGACTGTGATTGGCCATTCTAAATTGGCACTTAGTGTTGGGGGACTAGCACAGTCAATATGTGGGGCTACAGGGTTAGGGGCTGGGTGGGATTGTGGTTGGTGCAGATGGGTCGAATGGTCTCGTTTTGCACTGGAGGGATTGTTTGATTCTATGAATGTTGCATTCCTGCAATTTCTTTCTTCTACTTCTTTTGGACACATACGTTTGCCAGTTAAAGATTACGATCTGGTTAAAGCAACATTGTTCAACTGCCCTACCAAGGTAAGGGGGACCTCATGAAAGCATGGAAAAAGCTAGGATCTGAAATAGGATCACTCCTTGGGCATGAAATTAATTTTGCTGAGTTGGCAGGGTGAATGAAAAGGAGGGGCTTATCTGTGTGTATAATCTAAAAAGTGAAAGCTTGATGCTAAAATGTGCAACGCCAATTTATTTTGAGAATTATGTCTGTTAGATGGCCAGTTTTTATTTTGGAATAAGAATGTCATATTTTGATTATTGTAAGTTCAGTGAGGTTGAACATTTGATAGAAATTTGCATTGAATTAAGAATGTTTATTTGGTTGAATGCCATTCTGATTGGCTAGTGCAAAGTGACTCTTGAAACTTTTAAAAAATATTATAAATTAGTTTTGAAATTGACAATATCCTTGGTGTCTAAATGGATGAATGTAGATTGAAAGGCAGTCTGCAACAATCTGTAAAAACTACACAATTAAGCAATTTGTGTTATAGCAGTGCAATTGTTTAGGCTTTTCTTAGCATGTTTTTCCCATCCAAACAATTTCATGACAGTTTCTCTATGCACATAAAATCAACAAACTCTCTCCACAGGCCCAAGACATGTAATGTAATCTGCGCTACAGTAGACTTTTGGCTTGGAATTTTACCGGTCTACCTGCCACGGGAATCGGAGCCGGTGAGGGGCAGAGCATGGGAAGGTCTGTTGTCCTTGGGTGGGATTTTTTGATTTTGGGCTGAGCGAGGCTGTAAAATACCACCCTTGATGTCACAAATTACTGTCCAGCTATTGACAATAAATATCAATGATTTGGATGTGGAGACTAAATATAATATTTCCAATTCACGAATGATGCAATGCTAGGTGGAAATGTGCAAAAAGTGGTGACAGGAAACTTTGGATAGACTTGATGAGTGGGCAAGAACATGGCAGTTGGAATAAAATGTGGAAAAATGTGATGTAACCAATTTTGGTTGAAGGAACAGAAATGCAGAGTATTTTCTAAATGGTACGAAATTACAAGATGTAAATGCACAAAGGGACCTTGTCTATAAGTGTTTGCTTAATGAAAAAAGGGTCAGGTTAATTGACAATAGTTTGTGTCCATTTTTGGCATGGATCATAAAGTTTTTTTGATGGAATGTCTGAAGGGCCTAGTTAGAGATGTGGACCTTAGTTTAATGGAAGATGTCAGTGGTGTTGTACCTAGAAATACAAGTCACAAAATTAACAATAAGAACTGAAGGCTATTACACTTGAAGTAAAAATGGTTTGAATTATAGTTCTCAGAGAAAGCAGGCATTATAACTTTTATATTTTGAGAGTTCAACCCCATGAGACATAAACTCGCGGAGATGAATAGCAGAATTGTGAAGGCATTTCAAGATTGCTGTTTTAGTGCAGTAGTAATTCAGATTAATAAGATAATTAAATGTGTATTTTTTTGAACTTCTGTACCATTATATTCATCAACAATACATGCAAATCAAGGCTTGATATTTGGTATTAAACAATAAAGGTTTAATGGACACTTTGAAAAACCAATTGGCGTTATTGGCCAAGCGATATGCAAGTGAATTGGACAATATAATCAGTTGCGCTTTAAAAAAAAAATAAGTAACATAGGCATGTTCAAACCTGTTATCTTAAGCATAGCTTAATTGCAACAAGATGATCTCTGCAGCCAGCCCCTTTTACTGTATCTACATGTTGACATTTGGCACTATTACCCAAAGATATTGGGGTCTGCTTTTACAAATGTTTTGACAACATGGAGCTAGACCACTCCACTGTTTCTCTCACCAACTGCAGTGCATTTGTCTTGTCAGAATGCTTGTCCTTTACCCAGTCGACATTTGGGTGGCATTGCATTGAATCTACAAAACAGAAACAGGCCATTTAGCCTAATAGATGTAAACTCGTATCTACACTCCAAACAAATCTCCTCTCTTCTGCAAAGCAAAATACTGCGAATGCTAGAAATTTGAAATAAAATCAAATTGCTGAAAATGCTCAGCATGTGGTGGGACTGGCACAATGAGGATCAGCTACCATCCAAAGACAAAAACGAGGGGGAGAAAAGAAAATAAAACACAAATCTGCAATGGAAAAGGAAACAAAGTAGGGGTTGAGATTACAGTCCAAAATTATTGAAAGCAGTGCTGAGATCTGAAGACTGTAGAGTGCCCACTTGAAAGATGAAATGTTTGTTCCTTGAGTTTATGTTGAGTGTCATTGAAATGCTGCAGGATGTCAAAGACAGAAGTTAGCTTGATATTTAATGGTTCTATCAATCACAAGGGGTGGGTGCTTCTCCTTGGCTGAGGGAAAAGGTAGACATATCAGAAACACTGGAATGAATAGTTCCATCTTTATAGCTGTTGCAGTAGAGATAGAGAAGTTGGAGAAATGAAATGGAATGAAGTGTTGTCAAAGTGTCTGCGTTAATGAGCTTACAGTGAATATATGTTGATGGCCGGTCATCAGAAATGGAGATACTCACCTTTATTAGCAGAGGCGCAGAATACAAGAGTAGGGAGATTATGATGGAGCTGTATAAAACACTTGTTGGGCCATAGCAATTAGAATACTGTGTGCAGCTATGGTTGCCAAACTATAGGAAGGATGTGATTGCACTTGAGAGGGTGCAGAGGAGATTCACCAGAATGTTGCCTGGGTTGAGCATTTGAACTATGATTAGGATGGCGTTGTTTTCCTTGGAGCAGATAAAAGTGAATGGGGACCTGATCGAGGTGTACAAAATTATGAGGGACATTGTGAAGGGAGGAAGGAATTTTTCCCCGCATTAGATGGGTCAATAACCAGCGGCAGATTTAGGGCAGAAGATAGAGAGGGGATTTGAGCAAAAACCTTTTCACCCAGAGGATGGTGGGAATCTGGAATGGTGGTAGAAGTGGGAACCCTCACAACATTTAAGAAGTATTTAGATGAGCACTTGAAATACCATAGCATATAAGGTTACTCAAGTGCTGAAAAATGGGAATAGAAAAGATAGTGGCTTGATGGCTGGCACGGACACGATGGGCCAAAGAGACACTTTTCGTGCTGTAAGAATCTGACTCTGAGAGAGCAGTTGAGGAAGGGAAGAATCAGATGGCTGTGCAAAAATGAAAGATGGAAATTAGAAACAAGAAAACAGTAGTTAATTTGGATGACAGCAGGAAATGGCAGATACAGTCATCAGTCTACCCTGACCAGGTCTGAAGTGACAAGTTTTCCACACATCTCACATAAAGGTTCATTTGGGCCCAATGCAACTCCTTTTATTTGTTCAATGTGATAAGTTCAGCTAGGCAAAGGTGAATGGAGATAGATTGGGCCTTCCTTTGTGCAAAGAATAAATGGAGAACCTTCAGATCCTCCTGATGGGGCATGTAGGTTTGAATGATGGTTTGGAATCTGTTAAGGTGATCGAATGATGTAATATTTAGATTTTTTTAAGACAAAAGTGTGAATAAATAATCCTCATTTAAACCCATGGAAATCTGTTGTTGATTATTTAACTCGACCATGTTAGATGGGCATAGAAACACATCTGATTTAAAAACAATACACATTGTTGTCAATGTTAGGAATTTCAATTTATCTTTCCTCTCTATAGCAATGAGAACAAAGGGGTAGACTGACATGAAATAATTAGAAAGGGTAAGGGTCATAAATACCACTGGGAAGAGACTGAATAAGGAGAGAAAATATGGTGTCAATGTAGGAAGAAGAGTTCAGTGGGGCAGCAACAGTTTGAAACATTAAGCCCAGCAGGGATGGCCTGTATTTGTATGTTGGGAAGAAGGCATGGAACCATGGAATCCCTACAGTGCATAAAGAGGCCATTTAGCCCATCGAGCTTGCACCGATTCTCAAAGAGCATCCCACCCAGGCCCTCTCCTCTTCCCGTAACCTCGCACATTTATCATGACTAATCCACCTAATCTGCACGTCTTTGGACACGAAGGGTCAATTTAGCATGGCAATCCAACTAACCTGCACATCTTTGGAATGTGGGAAGAAACCAGAGCACCTGGGGAAAACATGCAAATTGCACACAACAGTCACCCAAGGCCTCAATCGAATCTGGGCCTCTGGCACTGTGAAGCAATAGTGCTAACCACTGTGCCACTCAGGAATGATTGGGGATGATATCTGGTTGAAGGTCATGGAACAAAGATATTCAGCATACGAGATCAATGGCACATCTGGGATGCTAGCTTGATGATGAGGTTATGGTCTGGGGGAAGGAAGAAGTTTTTGGAGTTTTAGGGTTTGGCCTTTACATTATAGAAGTGGGGTTCACCAGATGCCAATAGCATCACTCTTGTCATCAGACTGGCTGACAATGTCAAGTTTGAATTTGAGAAAATGGAACGCAACAAGCTCAAAGGGAAATGAGTTAGTGAGTGAAAAGAGCGGAGAAATTGAGGCAGCCGCAGTCACTGATAATTCTCCATGAAAAGATCAAGATTGAATAAGCAGACAGGCATAGAGGTCCAGGTAGAGGAAGAATACTGGTGGTAGTAAAAGATTCCGCTTTCTGGGGAGAGAATTGCTTGCCAAAGAACTGGGTGAAGAAGTGTTATGCCATACTCAAATTTGTTGAGGTAAGGGAATAAGAGGATGACCATGAGATTTTAAGGACATATTGTCATATTGTACGTGGTCAGAATAGGGAAGGTTAGAGAGTATTGTGAATATGTGGTGGTCTGTCCTTTCTAATTACACCCTCTGACCCAATCCCTGCACTCTTCTATTCCCTTTCTTCTCATTGGCGGGGGGAGAGGTGAAATTAATTGAAATCCCTAATGTCCTTTTCTTGTTTTTTATTTCAAAGGTCAATGTCTGTGCTTCCCAGCTCCTTTAGCATGTGGTGAAATTAAAGAATCAACAACAGACTTTTGTGGGTTTAAATGAAGACGATTATTTATTCATATTTGCCTTAAGTGTTTAAATGCTACATCTTTCACATACTCAAAGCTAAAATTAAAGGAAATAGTGAACTTGTTGTAGAAGAATCACTGTTGCGGGTCTGGTAAAGAAAGGAATCTTTTTCCACACTTGAATTGTTAGTGCAGATGGGTTCAAATGACTGAAGTCATAGCTGTATTGTTGCAGAATTCCCCCAAAGAGATGGTGTTCAGCAGGTCACAAAGCTTGGCACTTGTGGTTATTGTATGAGGAGGCCAAATTACTTTACAGATGGACTTGGGATATTAGAATGTTTAGCCTCCAAGTCCTGAAAAGCAAAGACGGCATACTTTTTGCTGCAGTCGTTGTTTCTTCCAGTGTTCTTTTGCAGGTTGCCCAGGTCTTTCTGGGGCTTCAGATAAAAGCTCGTTATGTCCAGCCAGTTTCAGTCACATTGATAAACAGTAGAGGTAATGGATGTGTCCTTCATACTTCGGATGAATTATTTCCTGCCCAATTCTCATTGTTTGTGTTCCCACTTGGATACTTGGAATTTGGACTCGTGTTTTGGGTAAATCCCCAAAGAATAGCAGTATGATTTCCAAAGATGATATTCGTTTTGAAAAGTTCATTTCAGAGGGAGGCCCCACCCAGAGTGATGCAATTTGGAACATGGTGGAAATTTTGGGTGGTCTTTGCTGAAGGTGAAAAGGTCACCTGACTTTCAGGAGCCATCTTAGTACCTTGAGTGTCCGTTTTTCCATTATTTGAAAAAAAAAGTTTTAGAAGCTTCATACAAACATAATGCATGTTTAAAGTTATGAATGTACTATGTCTTCACAGGGCATGACATCATGTATGTATCAAGTCTTCCCTCAGTTACAGGAATGCATGCAAAAGTGCATGTTACTACAGCAGTTTGGACTCTGAGTGAGCTGTAACACATCACCATCTTATTTTCCTGCTCTTCTGTTCTGAAAAGCAGACACAGTTACTTTATACTCATAATATTAAAAACCTCTACTGGGTCTTAAAAAGAATGATTTCAGAACATTTCACTTCACCTGAAGTCTCAATTCACCTTGGAGCCAATGAAGTATTTTATGAAATTTAGTCACTGTTATAATGCAGGCAGTGTGGCAAACAGTATGTCCAGCCAACTCCCACAATTAGTATTTTGGTCATGACCTGATCAGTTTTTTGTAATGTTGATTCAGGGGTAAATATTGGCAGGATACAGGAAATGGCTCCCTTGCTCTTTGAAAAATTGTCATAGGAAGTTTGTATCCATCCAAGAAAGCAGATGGGGTTTCAATTTAACATCTCAAGGTGGCACCTCCGACAGTGTAGCATTCCCTTAGTACTGCACTGGACTGTCAGTTTTGGTTTTTGTGCTCTAGCCCTGGAGTGGGATTTGAACCTGGAACCTCATGACTTAAAGGTGAGAATGCTCCCAACTAAGCCACTATTAAAACATCCCTGACTGGGAATGAAGGCAGGCTGCAACAGTGATAGCACTGAATCCTGACCGTCACACTCAACACCACCAAAAACTCTACTTGTCATCCATTCCCACCCCAGCAGATGTCTCAGATGGAGTTGTAGAGGTTTACAGCATGGAAACAGGCCATTCGGCTCAAGTTGTCCATGCTGTCCCTTTTTTTTTGCCCCTAAGGTAGTCCCAATTGCCCTCGTTTGGCTTATATCTCTCTATACCCATCTTACCCATGTAACGATTTTTAAAAGACAAAATTGTACCCACCTCTACTACTACCTCTGGCAGCTTGTTCCGGACACACCACCTTCTGTGTGGAAAAAATTTGCTCCTCTGGACCCTTTTGTATCTCTCCCATCTTACCGCAAACCTATGCCCTCTAGTTTTAGACTCCCCTACCTTTGGGAAAAGATATTGACTATCTAGCTGATCTGTGCCCCTCATTATTTTATAAACATCAATAAGATCACCCGTTGTGCTCCAGAGAAAAAAATCTGTCTATCCAGCCTCTCCTTATAACTCAAATCATCAAGTCCCAGTAGCATTCTAGTAAATCTTTTCTGTACTCTTTCTAGTTTAATAATAACCTTTCTATAATAGGGTGACCAGAACTGTACACTGTATTCCAAGTGTGGCTGTACCAATGTCTTGTACAACTTCAACAAGATGTTCCAACTCCTGTATTCAATGTTCTGACCAATGAAACCAAGCATGTCGAATGCCTCCTTCACCACTCTATCCACCTGTGACTCCACTTTCAAGGAGCTATGAACCTGTACCCCTTTGAATGTTGATTCAAGGGTACATTCAAATCAAAGCAAACTGTTCACAATTTCAGCATTCCATTCAAACTCAACTTCCTAGTCTATCTATTATTCATTGTGTCCATAAGGAACGATTACAGTCTTTCTTAATCCCACTTCTTTCTTCCATGTTCCAAAAAAAGGTGCTTATCAATAACTTTGTTGCCATATTCTTTCTCCCACCAAGTCACACTGTATCTTTGGCTGCTGGTGTCTCAATCTTGCCAATTTAATGTGATCATTCTTGTGTTTCAATCCCTCATTGGCCTTGTCCTCCCCTATTTCAATAACTTACTCTTAACACTTGCCCGAAAAGCCTCCATCCCACTCCCAAGAGCTAGTTATCTTGTTAGTTCGTGCTAATGACTGACTTGCTGTTGAAGTACTATTCGTTATGTTTATTTGTCACAGAACGTTAATGCATTCCAGTTTGTCCATTAGACCTTTAGTTTGTGCATTTCTGCATGTCAAATAATAATCTAAAAAGAATTAGGAAGTGATGAACAAAAGCAGGAACACTGATAGTTATTAGCATGGTATGTCTTGTGGTGAGTGTCGTTTGTGTTAAAGCATTCTTGAATTATCTTGTTGAGGCACTCATGGGAATTCAATGACAGTATGCCACAGAGCTCTATTTGCGACCTTCACTTTTCATCTCTGGGTTTAAATAAACTAGAGTATGTGGAATGGAATGTGTGTTGGCTGTTTCAGTGAAATGCCCAGTGGACATAATCTTGCTTTGTGTAATAGCTATAATTGGCAACATTGGAAAGTCCAAAGTGGAAATTGGCAAAGCAAAGTATTTGTAACTCAATTTATATTGTTGCTGCAGCAAAAAAAGTGTTTAATGTTAAGTTTCAAACAGTCCAGTTTTACACACTCAGTACTCTATACAGACTGAAGATGTGTGTTATTTCTGGCGAATAACAATAGGACAATTTAATATAGCCTCAAATCCAAGTATAGATTTATATAGTAAAAGATGTGCTAACTACAGTGAACAAATATGTGACACAATGGGTAAAAATTCTGATCCCGATTACAGCAACATAATGCTTACATAACACAAAATATACTTTTTTTCACTTCAGTCAAAATTGAAGGTATTTTGCCCCGAGGAAAACAAATCCTATGTTAGCTTGTTTCTGCCAAGTCCTATTTATTTGCAGCACAAGTATTGTATTTCATCTGCTCCTACTGATTCATTGAGGATTTCCTGTCGTCGTCCAGTTTTCTGTCCAGACTCCAAGTCTTAGTTTTAAAATTTGCATCTGTTTAATTTGGAAAACAATTTTAGTTGCACTTAATAGATTTCAGTATTTCTCTACTGAATGACAAGTAGAAGGCAATTCAATGCTCAAAAAACAATATTCTTCTCGTTATGTTTCGTCTGTTCCAGCCCTTTCTCTCCCTCTCCCATTTTTATTCTGTTTTTCTCATATTACACATCTGGTAATGTTAGCATTTTTCAGTTATAAAAAGGAAACTAATGATACAGGAGATGGTTTTGACATCTAAATAAATAGTTAGATAGAAAGACATGTTCACCCATTTACTATTTTTCTAAAAATTCAAACTTTTGTTCTGTGATGTAGTATTGAAATTAGATAGCCTTTTCTGATCTTAACTTATATTATTCTGTTCTTTCTGCCCCTTTGTGAACCTGGTGTCACCAGTCCCATGTGAAATCAAACTTATGCTGTTATAGTTGCCAGCTGACTGTGTTTGAAACAGACATTTCAGCCTTTTGACCTCCTGGCCTTAAGTAGCGCCGACTCAAACGTTTAATCACTTTTGCTGCATAATGCATTGTAATTTGCCTCTTCTGAGTCTGCCTTAGGAACTTCCATGCCTACATGCAAATAGCATGAACCAGATTGGGTAGGTACGTTGGATTCAGAGAGTATGGATCTGAAAAAGTTTCAATTTTCTATACGAGAAAATTACAGAATGCTTCTATAGGTAGAAATGCTTGCTGCATAGATATGCCAACTTTTACAGATGCACCATAGAAAGCATTCTTTCTGGTTGCATCACAGTTTGGTATGATTCCTGCCCTGTCCAAAACAGCAATAAACTATAAAGGGTTGTGAATGAAGCCCAGTCCATCACTCAAGCCATCCTCCCATCCATTGACACTGTCTATATTTCCTTCTGCCTCAGAAAAGCAACGAGCATAATCAAGGACCTCATGCATCTTGGACATACTCACTTCCACCACCTTCTGTTGGGAAAACATACCGAAGTCTCACAACATGTACCAACTGACTCAAGAACAGCTTCTTCCCTGCTACATCAGGCTTTTGAATGGACCTACCTTACATTAAGTTGATCTATGCTATATGTGACTTGACACGCATTCTGCACTCTCGTTCTCTATGTATGGTAGGCTTTATCTGTACAGTGCACAAGAAATAACACTTGTCACTGTATACCAATACATGTGACAGTAATAATTCAAATCAAATAAGCTTGGGAATGCTTGCCCCATTGCTGGATTATACTACCCAATTTCTTCACTTTGTATGCCCCCAGTCGGCCCAGGTGCTGCTTCTGTATTTTAACTCTGGAAAGTATTATCATTGCTTTCAAGTTTTTAACACCTGCGTAATGTCTACCTACCTGTGCTTTATATTTCAGTAGTACATAAAATTGACCATTCTGACTTGAGAGCTTTATTTATGCAATGTCGACTGAATCCAAGAATTATTGTTTCAAAAAATGAACAATTCACTAAAACTGGTCATTATCAAAGTTTCCTTGGTTAGCAAGGTGGGTAGTGGGGGCGAGTGATATAGTTTGCACCATCAGTGCTTGTGTCCCCTACAGAAAATTCTAATCCTTCAGTGAAAATTGTACTTTTAGTCAAAAATTAATCTCAGATGAACTTTTAGATACAGTTGCAGCTTAACTCTCAACAATCCCATATTCCTTTTGCAGTTTTATTATTTGTATGGCATATTTGTTGGTTTCAGTTTTCACAGGAAAACACATTAAATTGCAGACTATTATCCCAGAATGTTAATTAAAATTTTGTAATGGGAAATAATTTTACTGATTCAGTTGTTTTGAAGTAGTGCCTTAAGTATAGACTTTATTTGGGGCTTTTTTTTGCATACATTGGTTTTTGATTTTTTTTCCCCCTTTTTTATGGTTAGCTTTTCTGAACTCTCTTTTAGGTTCCTGTACATAATTGACCTTTTGTTCTCTGAATTGCTTTTGCAATTTGCTTATTAATCATCTACTTGATTTGCAAGTTCCCTTAGTGATTGAGAGTGAAACTGACTTTATTGAAGGATTGAAACTGTATTTTCATCTTCCGCTTGTTTTACCAATGACCTTCCCTTCATCATAATGTCAGAAGTGTGGGATGTTCGTGCATAATTGCACGATGTTTAGCACTATTACAGCTGCTCTGATGCTGAAGCAGTCCTTGTCAACATGCATCGAGATCTGGACAATATGCAGGCCCGGGCTGATAAATGACAAGTAACATTTGTGCCACGTAAGTACCAAGCAATGACCATCTCCAACCATCTTCCTTTGATGTTCATCGTTGAATCCCCTACTGTCAACATCCTGGAGGTTACCATTGACCAGAAATGGAACTCAGCGAGCCATATCAACACTTGGGCTGTAAGAATAGGTCAGGGGCTGGGAATTCTGTGAATAGTAGCTTACCTCCTGATTCCCAAAACCTGCCTCATATCTACAAAGCACAATCAGGATTATGCTAAAACACTCTCCTGTTGCTTGGGTGAATGCAGCTCCAACAAGACTCGACACATTCAGGACAAAGTAGCCTGGCTGAGTGACATCCCATCTACCCCAGTAAGCATTCACTCCCTCCACTCCAACGCACAGTGGCAGCAGTGTGCACCATCTACAAGGTGCACTGCAGTAATTCACAAAGTCATCTTGGACAGCACTTCCAAGCCCATGAACTCCAGCGCCTAGAAGGACAAGAGCAACAGAAGCATGGGAACACAAACACCTTCAAGGTCTGTTCCAAGTCACATTATCATCCAGACTTGGAACCATGTTGTTGTTACTTCACTGTTAGTGCTTCAAAATCCTGGAACTCCTTCCCTCTCTCTACTGTGGGTGTTCGTACGACACCTGGATGGCAGCGATTAAAGAAGGTAGCACATCATTACCTTCTCAAGGGAAATTAGAGATGGGGAAAAAAATGCTGGCCTAGCCAGCAACACCCACATCGTATGAATGAATACAAAAAAAAATAAGAATTACAAAAACAAAATACTGGAAATGCTGAAAATCAGAAATAAAAATGAAAATGCTGAAAATACTAAAGTCTGACACCATCTGTGAAAAGAGAAGCAGAGTTAACATTTCGGGTCATGACCCTACATTACAAGAGTTGCCAGACCTGTCAAGTGTTTTCCATCATTTTCTATTTCGGTATCATGGATAAGATTCCTGCTTTTTAGGTAATTTTTTCCTCATTGGCACATCAGTGCTGCTGGGAAAAGACGTGCAGAGTCAGTAATTGTGACTATCCTTTTGATTCCTTCCAAGGTCCTGTGAACCTGATTTCATTGATGGTAGCACTGCTAAGTTGAGCTCACCATGCAAAAGGCTTGAATACACAGTCGTATTATATCACTCGGTTGATTGTACATGGGCTGCTGTTAAATCTTTAAATTGATCATGCTGGTTTATGCTAAAAGCAGTACATATTTACGATTGCCTGAAAATACAGTCAGTAAATTACTTCTCCCCTTCTGAAAAAGCTATGCCAACATAAGATGAAATTTAATTGTTAATTGAATGTAGAGTCTCTTTCACTGCACCACCTAAATGCCAATAATAACCATGCAAGAAAGAGGGCTTCATGTAACTACTCTGGCAATGAAATTAAACAAGTTTGCATCACGTACTTGAAGCCGATTTTTTTTTTTAAGCAAATTCCAGGAGTTATAGAATCATAGAGATATACAATACAGAACCAGGCCCTGAAGCCCAACCTGTCCATGCCAATCAGGTTTCCTGAACACGCTTGATGGGTCAGCCTGTTGTTTCCTTTCTGAGACAATTATATAAGAATGTAAGAAATAGGAGCAGGAGTAGGCCATCTAGCCCTTCGAGCCTGCCCTGCCATTCAACAAGATCATGGCTGATCTGAAGTGAATTAGTTCCACTTTCCCACTTTCTCCCCATAACCCTTAATTCCCTTGTCTATCAGAAACGTATCTACCTGTGACACATACATTCAGCGAGGTAGCCTCCACCACTTCAATGGACAGAGAATTCCAGAGACTCACCACCCTTTGAGTGAAGAAGTTCCTCCTGAACTCTGATCTAAACTGCTGCAGCAGCAGCAGCAGCGCCCCCCCCGGTTTTGAGGTTGTGCTCTCTAGTTCTGCTATCCTTTCTATGTGGGAAGAATCTCTCTACCTCTACCCTATCTAGCCCCTTCATTATCTTATATGTCTCTATAAGATCCCCCCTCAGCCTTCTAAACTCTAATGAGTACAGACCCAGTCTATTCAATCTCTTTTCGTAGGCTAACACCCTCATCTCCGGTATCAGCCTAGTGAAACTTCTCTGTTCTCCCTCCAAGGCCAGTATATCCTTTCGCAAATGCAGTGATGAAAACTGCACACCGTACTCCAGTTGCAGCCTCACCAGTGCCCTGTACAGTTGCAGCAAGACCTCCCTGCTTTTATATTATATCCCTCTCGCTATAAAGGCCAAAATTCCATTCGTCTTCTCGATCACCTGCTGTACCTGCAGACTGGGTTTTTGCAATTAGTGCACAAGGACCCCCAGGTTCCTCTTCACTGTAGCATGCTGCAGCTTTTCACCCTTTTTAAATAATAATCCCTCCTACTATTATTTCTACCAAAGTGGATAACCTCATATTTGCTAACATTATACTCCATCTGCCAGGTCCTCGCCCACTCGCTCAGCCTATCCAGATCTCTCTGCAGACTTTCCGCGCCTTCCACACAATTTGCTTTTCCACTCATCTTCGTGTCATCAGTAAAATTTGTTACCCTACACTCAGCCCCCTCCTCCAGATCGTCTATGTAAATGGTAAACAGTTGAGGCCCCAGCACCAATCCATGCGGCACTCCACTAGTCACCAACTGCCAACCAGAATAGCACCCATTGATTCCAAGTCTCTGATTCCTGTTAGACAACCAATCTTCAATCCACGCTAACACCTTACCCCCAACTCCATGCATCCTAACCTTTTGCAGCAACCTTTTGTGAGGCACCTTAACAAATGCCTTCTGGAAATCTAAAAACACCACATCCACTGGTTCCCCTCTGTCTACTGCACTAGTCACATCCTCATAGTCCAATAAATTTGTTAAACACGACTTCCTCTTCATGAATCTGTGCTGCATCTGCTTGATCAAACCGCTCTTTTCTAGGTGTCTTGCTATTTCTTCTTTGATGGATTCTAGCATTTTTCCAACTACGGACATTAAGCTAACCGGCCTTTTGTCTGCTACCTTTTTTAAATGCCACATTAAATTATATAATTATATGCCAATACACATTTATAATCAATATTGCTTAAAAATAAATCATAATTTAAATTAGGTTACTGGCCACTGGGTGGCTCTCTGAGCCAATTTGTGAATTTGCACACCATGATTCCACATTGGAAAATTGGTAGATACAAGGTCCAAAAGCAGAACAAGTTTTCTTTCTAAAATAAGTCAGTGTCAATACAAAATAGTAAACAAAACCTACTGACAGAAACTAAAATTAAGTATTTAGAGCTGACATAGAAACCAACATGGGCTGGATTTTTCAGGTCATTTTTTCCAGATGTGTACTGATGCAAGATTTATTTACTCAGATGGATGTACATCTATAACATTTTGCTGTTTTGACATTCAGCCATCTTCGGGAAAGACACTGGGTGGCAAGAGCAGCAATATTGTGGGAGATCAGCATGATGAGACCTTGAATTTAACTGTCGTTTGTTGGATTTAAGCCTGGCACCTTCAGATCAAAACCAAAGCTGCTGAACATATGAACTGATAACATCAGAGCAGGGAAACAGGGCATTTGGACCAAAGTGAACCAGGTCTCTGCACATCTAGCTGGAGCTAAGGCTTGGGAAATAAACAGATGAAGGACTGAGAGGCAGATGCCTTCTAGATGATTAGTCCAATGTCAGTTGAACAGAAATAGAGGAAAAGACAGATTGGGTTAAGTAAGAAAGAAAAACAATGAAAGGACAAGTTTTAAAATTTTATTTGATATTTTTCTGTCTGAAAAATTAAAGATTGAAGGAATATGACTCCACACCTCTAATAGCTAATCATCAGTGCCAGAGGAATTGATTGGCAGTAATTAATGATTGCATCATTATTATTAGCATTAAATATCTGCAGTTGGTTTAGCTTGTATCTATTTTGTAAATGCAGCAACTTCATGGCAATCCATGCATTAGAATGAGGCATTAGAATAACCTGAACTTATTGGCAAAATGCCACAACTTTAAGCAACTTTTAGATATTTTCATTTTACCTTTCACTTGCTCCTTTCCTAAAGTTGCTATGCCATTTACATAATAATATCATTAGCCTCACGTTTATTTTAACGGCAGATTATGGCCAGGGTATCTGATCTAAGGGAAAAAGCTGAGTTAACTCTCACAGTCACCCAGTGGACAGCTTAAGCAATCACAAAATGTGGCAAATTTAAATAAACAAAACCCCATATTAATGTAAACATAGAAACTTGTAATGATGCTGTAAAATTTTGAAATAAATTTGGTTTATTTTGACAAGATGTGTACTTATATAAGAGTTTTTTTACTAAGACAGATGTACAACTATAAATTTTGCTGTTTTGTTACTCAGCCATCTTATAGAAAGGTACTGGATGGCAAGAGCAATGTTTTTGTTGAATATCAGTGTGATGAAACCTTGATTCATTTTGTGTGAATTTAACACAAAGAGGCATTCAGAAGTGGCTTCAGTCATCTGCGTCTTTGAAAAGTCTGGTTGAGATTCCCTTTGCTGTCTGGAAAAATTGTGTACAAGAGACAAACCGAAGTTGTTGAGTTTGATGGGAAATTTGACTTAAATGGATCTTATTATTTCAAGATATATTGCATTGGACAAAAATCACGGCGATGTTTACTTCCATGGGATTTGTTTACATTCTAATTTTATATGAATTCCTCTTGGTATTAATGCAAATGCAACGTTCTCTATCTCTGAAATTTGAAAATTGGTTTAACTAGCAAGAAAAAAAAAGAAAAACTTGCATTCATATCGTGCTTTTCTCAACCATCAGCCGTTTTATAGCAAGACACTTGGAAAACAGTGGCAGGATTGGACAAAGTCAGTATTATGAAAAGACAATTATGCTTGACAAATCTACTGAAATTCTTAGAGGGTGTAATTAATTAGAGGGGGAGCCAGTGGATGTGGTTTATTTGGACTTTCAACAAGGTCCCACATAAGAGATTAACATGTATAACTAAAGCACGTGGGTTTGGGGGTTGTGTATTGAGATGGATAGAAAACTGCTTGATAAACAAAAAATAGGAATAAATGGGCCTTTTTTCAAATGGCAGACAGGACTAGATGTGGATGTGCCGGCGTTGGACTGGGGTAAACACAGTAAAAAGTCTGACAACACCAGGTTTTAGTCCAACCGATTTATTTGATAGTAAACTCACAAGCTTTCGAGGGGACTCCCTCTTCGTCAGGTGAATGGAGAACTCTCCATTCACCTGACGAAGAGGGAGTCCCCTCGAAAGTTTGTGAGACTATCAAATAAATCGGTTGGACTAAAACCTGGTGTTGTCAGACTTTTTACTAGACAGGACTAGTACAGGGATCAGTGCTGGGTCCTTAGCTATTCACTATGTATCAGTGTTTTAGATAAGGGAACTAAATGTAATATCTCCAAATTGCACATGACACAAAGTGGGTAGGGAATAAGCTGTGATGAGATGCAGACGCTATTCAGTGTGATTTGGACAAGTTGAGTGACTGGGCAAATGAATGGCAGATATTTAGACAAATGTGAGGTTATCCACTTCTGTAGCAAAAACAGGAAGATAGATTACTATCTGGCTATAAATTAGGAGAGGGGAATGTGCAACAAGACCTGGGTATTGTCCTACACTGAAGGTAAGGATGCAGGTATATCAGGCAATAGAAAAGACAAATGGTACGCTGACCTTTATAGCAAGAGGATTCAAGTACGGGAGCAGGGATGTCTTGATGCAATTATACAGGACCTTGGTGAGGCCATCCTGGAACATGTGTAGTTTTGGTATCCTTATCTGAGGAAGGATGTTCTAGAGGGAGTGTGGAGACTGATTCCTGGGATGTACGAGGAGAGGTGGAGTCAGATAGGATTGTAGTTGCTCGAGCTCAGAAGAATGAGGGGAGATATCACAGAAACCTATAAAATTCTAACAGGGCTGCATAGGGTAGATACAAGGAGGTTGCTCCCAATTGTGGAGGTGTCCAGAATCAGGAGTCACAATCTGAGAAGGATACAAAGATGACCAGAAATTTCTTCACCTGGAGTGTGGAATTTACTACCACGGAAAGTACTTGAGACCAAAACGTATGTTTATGTGAAGTGGCGCTTGAGACCAAGTGGATCCGTGGATATGGGGAGGAAGGTGGGATCAAGCTATTGAGTTGGATGATCAACCATGATCATAATGAATAGTGCTGCAGGTTCGAAGGGCTGAATGGCCTTCTGCTCCTATTTTCTGTATTTCAATGTCTTTGAGTGTTTGACATTTATGTACTTAAGGAAGTGTGGTCGCAATAATATTGGAAACATGGTAATCAATCTGGATAGAATAAACCCCCATAAAAACTGATGATAATGACCAGATAATTCTTGGATGTAGATTGAGGAATAAATATTAACCAGGACGCTGGTGATAATTCCCCTGCTCTTTTGAAGTAATACCATTGGAATCTTTTACACCCACCCAAGCCATCTGATGTCTATGGGCTCCGAAAGACTGCACCTTTGATTGGCAGAACTGCCCTTGATATGAATGACGCTGATACTAAGTGCAAGAGTTTTCCAAACCCAGAGAGGGAACTGGTTCATAGTGGTGAATGTGTTTTTTGGTATTATGAGAGGAATAATGTACAACCCAGTTAGGGAACAGTCCAATCTAGGACAATTAATGAAGAATATTTATTCACAAAAATAAAATCACTCTCTACAGCACTTAAGGATTCTAATGGCTATACATATATAATTTTACAGGAAACTAACCATTGGTCCCCAAAACTACCTATGGGTGGCATGGTGGCACAGTAGTTAGCACTGCTACTTCACAGTGCCAAGGACCTGAGTTTGATTCTAGCCTTTGGTGACGATGTGGAATTTGCACATTCTCCCCATGTCAGTGTGACTTTCCTCTGGCTGCTCCACTTCTACTGTTTTGAGTCTAGATGACTCTTTGTCAGAGCAGACCCCTCTGACGAAGGGCCATCTAAACCTGAAGCATTGCTTTACTCCCTCCCCATTGATGCTCTCTGACCTGCTGAGATTTTCCAGAATTTTTGTTTTTATCTCAAAGTAAGAGTTTGCCCACTTAAGACATATGTGAAGGAATTGCTTTTCTCAGAGAAAATGGACCTGTGGAATTCTTTACCTCAGACATTTGTAGAGCTGGGTTGTTAAGTATGTTTAGGGTAAGGGAATCAATGGATATGGGGATAAGGCAGGAAAGTAGAGTTGTGGATTATATCAGATCAGTCATGATCTCATTGAACGCGGCGCAGACTCTATAAGCCGATCGACCTTCCTCTGTTCCTATGTCTTTATGGTCTAATGGAGTTTGTAAAACGAACAATGTTCCATTTACCTGATTAATTTGGTCGTATTGTAAGTATCATCACAATGGTGCAGATGATCAATACAGAATATTGCCACATTTTTGAAGTTTAACAAAATTAAATCATTTTTAGTCTGTATTTTGAAATTCAGTTTATATTCATGAACACTACGTGGCAACACTTTGGTCATTTCCAGATAGCGCAAAGGAAGTTCAAGCCATTCTGATTAATTGAATTGCATTTGTTTCTTAATGTACCCCTCAGTTGCACTTTTAATACTAGATTGTAAACGTAAGGAGCCTGCTCTGCCATTTTAATACAACCATGGCTGATCTTTTCTTGGCCTTAACTCCACTTTCCTGCCTGTTCTCCATTTGTTCTGGTTGAATTCCACAGCTTCTCGACTCTTTGAGAGAAGTAATTCCTCCTCATCTCTGTTTTAAATCCTAAAATCTCATTCTAGATTGCCCCACAAGAGGAAACATCCTCTTTGTCTACCCTGTCAATCCCCTTTAACATCTTACATACCTCAATAAGCTCTCATCTCATTCTTCTGAACTCCAGAGAATAAATACTTAAATGGCATAACCTCTCTTCATAAGACAAACCCCTCATCTCTGGAATCAATTTAGTGAACCTCCTTTGAACTGCCTGCGATGCAACTGCATCCCTCCTGAATTAAGGGGACCAAAACTAATCACAATACTTTAGGTGCAGTCTCACTAATGCCTTGCACAGTTGCAGCAACACTTCCCTTCTTTTATACTCTATTCCTTTAGCAATAAATGCCAAAATTTCATTTGCCTTCCTTTATCTGCTGTACCTGCACAGTTTTCTGTGATTCATGCACAGGGACACCTAGATCCTGCTGAAATTTTTCTCCATTTAGATGATATGTTGTCTATTTATTTTTCTAACCGAAATGGATAACCTCACACTTTTCCACATTAAACTCAATCTGCAAAATTTTGGCTCACTCATCTAACCTATGCATATTTATTTGTGATTTGATTATTTCTGTATCACAACTTATTACCCCACCTATTTTAGTGCCATCTACAAATTTGGCTACAATATCTTCTATCCCTGTGTTCAAGTCATTAATATGGGTTGTAAATAGTTGGGGCCCAAGGACTGAACCCTGTGGCGCCCCACTAGTTAAATCTTGCCAGCTAGCTTTCTGTTAGCCAGTTCTCTTTCCAAGCTAATAAATTATTCCTAACCCCATGTGACCTTACCTTGTGTATTAACTTTTTGTGCAGCACTTTATCAAATGCCTTCTGGCATTTGAAGCAATTCAGCATCTGACAATTAAAGTAACTAAAAATACTGAGGGTTACACAGATCACATGACCACACCTGGTTACAATGTTGTGGGAGCTCAAAGCTTATAAAGATGGCACTTATTCATTTCCAGTGACCTTTGGTGCAGCCAAGTTGGTTATCATGCTTGGTGAGGCTGAAGTGTCCATACACACAGCAGAAGCACGTTGTGACACGTTAGCTTCTGAAGGTGATATGGTGCCTGACTATTATTTTGAGCCTTGCAGATTCTGTTAGCACTTGTAAATGCTCACAACTCACTGTGTTCTGGCTGCGTGATGGGCTCCTTACTAGTGCTATTTAAAGGGGTCACAATGCAACTATTAGCCAAGGTGCTTTTGACTTTTTCTTTTGCTGTTGACGAATTAGTGGAAATATTGTATACTGTAATGTTGGAAGAGATCACGCAGATTGTTCCTGTGATTTAAAAAAAAGCAAATTTGGACCTTTGTAAGGTGTTCAGTTGATTTTGAAGACCTTGAGCACAAACCTTTTCATGGGGGCTGTAGTTGCACTGCCTCTGGGGTTGTAACGTGACAATGAAATAGAGCAGAGAGAAAAAGTTATGTGGAGGTGGATGATCCTTAACAAGAAGCCATACACACGTAGGGTATTAGGAAAGTGCTTTCCATATCTCCACCTCAGCCATGATCAGTGTCTGAGATGACCACCATTCACTGAGCAGGTGGTCACTGAACAATGCCAGTTCCTCCATCAGGACCCTAGAGTATGATGAGATCACAATAATCAGCGGCTGTTAAGTTCAATATTGTCCTCAATTTTGACATCTCAAGATCCTTCCAGACTGGGACCCCTAGTATTGCCAACATCTCTATTTGCTGTGCATCACTGTATAAGGAGAACACCAAGGCCATTTAAATGAAAAACTCATTGCCTTTTAAAGCTATAGAGGTGGTAATGTGACTTTCATCAAGATAGCAGGATTCCCCAGGTCACGGAACCATCAAATGAATGCAAATAGCTTTATGGGCACTGCATCTTGGAGTGTATATATGGCAAAGCCTTTGTTCACTTAATATGCATTTGGTGTGTGGCCAAATACACAACATCTTGTTGTTGAATACTCACTATCCTGACAGCAATTGGGATGCTTTTACTGCTATATTTGAACTTCTACATTGAATCAGAGAACTTGGCAATAAAAACTACCCTGTCTACATGTGGTTCATGATTCCTCTTCACCACAGTGCATGTAATACAGTGCTGCACCAAGGAACATTGTGGTACAAACTATTGTCGTTCTAAAACAGCGGGCCATTCATCAAAACCCTCCAATACACACTGCAGTGTATCCAAATTTGTGATTGTCAGGTTGTGTAGAATGCAGTAGATTATCGTTGGGGCGCCATCTTTTTCAACAGACTTTTGGCGAGCACCTTGAGAGAAGGTGGAAAGGGAAGAAAGGAGGAGGCATCTCATGGTTACTCTGAGCTGTCCATCAATAGACTTTGATTCTCCTAATAACATCCCCAAATCATTTTTGCTGCACAGTTTTCCCACTTTTCCAATTGCTGTGCTACAGGCCATCATGGCTTTTATTGGCAAAATACTGAGATAAAAGACACCACTGGAAAAAAAAATTCATAACACAATTTTTTCAACAACACACAATAATGTGCAAAATGTAACTATTGTGTTTTGTCTGCTTTCCGGGTATCTTAACCTGTCCTTGTGTTTCTCCCAAGTGCTGCCCAATGGCTGCAACATGTTTGGTGAAAGGCAAGACTTTCATTGGAAGAGACTGTAGATGATCAAGCTGCTGTCTGGTCCTTGAAGGCCTGACTTTGGTCAGCATCATGTTAGCCTGGACTGTTGCAGTCTGTGCTGACCTGCTGAGAGTGATGGATATTTGGACTCTAAGGGAATTGGAGGATATGGAGATGGGCAAAGAGGTTTGGAATTTTCAGATTTTTTTACCTCAGCTTTAACTCTTCAGCAAGAGTGTTTGGGTTTGAAACAAATGGACTAGGCTACATTGGTAGTACAGGCTTTTCCTTTGCTATCATTCAGTTTGCCCTAAAATCCCGTATATTTGAGTGTCAGTGGTGCTGTTCCAGTCAGACTGGAACTGCATTTCGATGCAGTTGTCTTCAAAATAGCAAAGGATCCTTCCTTTGTCCCCCTCCATTTCTTCTGCTATTTGATTTATCCCATAGTGACACCATCCACAGATATTGGAAAGATCAAAACCATTCTCTTCAGTTTCCAACATAGGTCTCTGTACCTTCAATAGCGATCCCACTCCCCTGTCTTAAATTGAAATAAACTCTTTCGAGCTTTAGAATCCTGATTTCCTCTGATTTTAGTTTCTTAGGCCCAAATCTTTTCCATCTGGAAAATTGTCTGCTCTCTTTCTGTAATTTTCCCTACTGTCTCAGCCACCTGTTGCTGAAACCTAAATGCTCTTGTCACCATCTGAATCCATTATTTCAATGAATGTGATTCAAACTCTTCCTGGACAGATTTTTTGCTTATCCAAAGATTTGTTGCTGCTACCTGATTCCTACCTTGTTTCACAAGCTTGTCTTAGTCAGTCTCACTTGATATCCACTGGCTCCAGTCCCCCAGTGACTTAAAGTTTTTAATATTCCTTTTATTAAAAGGGAGACAATCTTGTACCAACGAGAACAAATGCAAAAACACCAAATTTCAAATGATCATACAATTTATACTACAGGACAGAGCACTTGCGGACAATATGAAATAGGAACAAAGGCAGACCATTCAGCCCCTCTAATCTGCTCCACCATTCAATACAATTATGTCTGATCTGTTTGCGTTTCAAATTCCTTATTCCCATTTACCCCCCAATGACCTTTGGCTCTGCCAAACAAGAATCTTATCTGTCCCCGTCCTAAACTATTCAATCACCCCACCACTTCCTGCTGGGTCAGAGAATTCCAAACTCGCATAAGATGAGAGAAAGAAATTCTCCACATCTGTCCTAAAACGGCAACCCCTCAGTGACCCTGGTTCTGGACTTGCCTATAAGAGGAAACATCATTTCCACAGCCACTTGAAGACCGTTCAAGATCTTAAATACTCAGTCGAGTGACCCCCTTTAGTCTTCCAAATCCCAGTGGAAACAAGCCCAGTATATCCAATTTTTCCCCCTAAGAAAACCTGTTTATTTCCAGGTATAAATCTAGTAAACCACTCAGAATTGTTTTCAATGCATTTATATTGTTCCTTAAATAAGAAGACCAAACTGCACACTGTTCAAGATGTGGTCTTTCCAAAGTCCCATACAACCGAAGAATAACATCCTTTTATGCTCAAATCCCCTTGTAATTAAGGATAGCATTTGTTTGGCTGCCTTAGAGGTGTGCTGTACCTGCATATTAGTATTTTGTGACTTGTGCACCTGAATGCTTAGACCCTTCTGCACCTCAGAATTTTGCCTTTCTCTGTTTAAGTAATAATCTGCCTTTTCAGTCTTGCTGCCAAAGTGAACAGTCTCATGTTTTCCCAAATTATACTCCATCTGCCTGACTTTTGCCAACTCACTCAACCTATCTATGTCCTTTTGCAAGTCCATGTGTTCTCTTTACAACGTATTTCCTTATTATCTTTGAGTCATTTGCAAAATTGGCTACCATGTCTTTGCTCTCCACATCTAAGTCATTGATGTAAATTATAAGAAATTGAGGTCCCATCACAGACCCCTGTGCAATTACACTTGTCCACGGGCCAAATGCGGGCAATTGGGATTAGTTTAGGGGTTTAAAAAAAAAGGGTGGCATGGACAAGTTGGGCCAAAGGGCCTGTTTCCATGTTGTAAATCTCTGACATCCTGCCAGTCAGAAAAGGGCCTATTTCTGCATACTCTGCCAACCAGCCAGAAATCCAAGGCAGTTTGTCTGAGGCTCCCCTTTGTCTATGGTGCATATTATTTCAAAGAGCTCCATTAAATTGGTTAAGGAGAATTCTCTTCTCACAAAACCATGCTGACTCCTCCCAATAATTTTGACTTGTCTACCTATCTAGCTATAACCTCCTTGATTTGATTCTAACAGCTTCCCACAATTGATATCAAGCCAACTGACCTTATAGTTTCCTGTTTTCAGCCTCCCTCCCTTCTTGAATAGAGGTGTCACATTTGCTACTTGGTAGTTTTTCCAGATTTGGTAAATTTTGAAAAATTAACACCAGCGCATCTACCATCTCACTGTTCATATCTTTTATGATCCGAGGGTAAAGTCAGGAGACTTGTCAGCCCACAGCTCCATCAGTTTGCTCAGGACCACTTCCCCGATGAATGAAACTTTACCGAGTTCCTCTCTTCACTTCAACCTCCTGGTTTATAGCTATTTCAGGAATGTTTTTTGATTCTTCTGTAGTGAAGACAGGAACAAATACCTGTTCATTTTATCTGCCATTTCCTTCTCATCTAGTATTAACTCCCCATCGTCACTTTCTAGAAGACAGACTTTATTTATTCACTTCCTTTTTAGTTACCTGTAGAAACTGATTATTTTCAATTGGTTGTTCATGTAGCTATTAGCATACTAAGGATTGTTTTGCAAGTGCTGCCCAATCTTAGTCACATCTAACATTGACCAGATGGGATGTACCCCAGGTAACTGTGGGAGGCCAGGGAAGAGATTGCAGAGCCTCTGGCAATGGAGACGGGAGAGGTTCCGGAGGATTGCGGATGTGGTTCCTATATTCAAGAAAGGGAACGGGAATAGCCCAGGAAATTACTGACTGGTGAGTCTAACCTCAGTGGTTGGTAAGCTGATGGAGAAGATCCTGAGGGACAGGATTTATGAACATTTAGAGAAGTTTAGTATGATCAAAAGTTGTCAGCACAGCTTTGTCAAGGGCAGGTCGTGCCTTACAAGCCTGGTTGAACATAAGAACATAAGAAATAGGAGCAGGAGTAGGCCATCTAGCCCTACGAGCCTGCCCCGCCATTCAGTAAGATCATGGCTGATCTGAAGTGGCTCAGTTCCACTTACCCGCTTTCTCCCCATAACCCTTAATCCCCTTGCCTACCAAAAACCTATCTACCCACGTGTTAAATGCATTTAGTGAGGTAGCCTCCACCACTGCAACGGGCAGAGATCTAAACTGCACCCCCCCCCCCCCCCCCCCCCCAAAATCTTGAGGCTGTGCCCTCTCGTTCCGCTGTCCTTTCTGAGCGGGACGAACCTCTCCACCTCTACCCTATCCATCCCTTTCATCATCTTATACGTCTCCATACGATCCCCCCTCATCCTTTTAAACTCTAACGAGTACAAGCCCAGTCTATTCAGCCTCTCCTCGTAGCTCAACCCCCTCAACTCCGGTATCAGCCTAGTGAACCTCCTCTGCCCTCCCTCCAAGGCCAAAATATCCTTGCGCAAGTGCGGTGACCAAAGCTGCACACAATACTCCAGCTGCGGCCTCACCAGTGCCCTGTACAGTTGCAGCAAGACCTCCCTACTTTTATATTCAATCCCCTTCACTATGAAGGCCAGCATCCCATTTGCCTTCCTGATCACCTGCTGCACCTATAGGCTGGGTTTTTGCGACGTGCACAAGGACCCCCAGGTCCCTCTGCACTGTAGCATGCTGCAGCTTTTCGCCCTGTAAGTAGTAGTCCTTCCTCCTATTGTTCTTTCCAAAGTGGATAATCTCACACTTGCCAACAGTGTATTCCATCTGCCGGGTCCTCGCCCACTCGCTCAGCCTATCTAGATCCCTCTGCAGACTTTCCACACCCTCTGCACAATTTGCTTTTCCACTTATCGTTGTGTCATCAGCAAATTTCGACACTGTACACTCGGCTCCCTCCTCTAGATCATCTATATAAATGGTAAATAGCTGAGGCCCCAGCACCGATCCCTGGGCACTCCACTAGTCACCAACTGCCAATCTGAATAGCACCCATTGACATCCACTCTCTGCCTCCTATTTGACAGCCAATCCCCTATCCATGCTAACACCTTAACCCCAACTCCATGCCCCCTAACCTTGTGTAACAAACTTTTGTGCGGTTGAGTTCTTTGAAAATGTGACTAAACAAATTGACGAAGGAAGAGCAGTGGACGTGGTTTATATGGACTTCGAGGTTCGATAAGGTCCCCCATGCATGACGACTTGAGAAAATGAGAGGGCATGGGATCTAAGGGGCTGTTGCCTTGTGGATCCAGAACTGGCTTGTCTGCAGAAGGCAGGGAGTGGTTGTGGATGGGTCTTTTTCTGCATGGAGGTCGGTCACCAGTGGAATGCCACAGGGATCTGTTCTGGGACCCTTGCTGTTTGTTATTTTCGTAATGACCTGGATGAGGAAGTGGAGGGATGGGTTGGTAAGTTTGTCGACGACACAAAGGTTGGTGGTGTTGTGGAGGGATGTCAGAAGTTGCAGTGTCACATCGATAGGATGCAAGACTGGGCGGAGAAGTGGCAGATGGACCTCAACCCGGATAAATGTGTAGTGGTTGATTTTGGCAGGTCCAATGGGATGAAGGAGCATAATATCAAAGGTAAGACTCTTAGCAGTGTAGAGGATCAGAAGGACCTTGGGGCCGGGGTCCATAGGACTCTTAAATTGACCTCTCAGGTGGCGGATGTGGTCAAGAAGGTGTATTGTGTTCTAGCCTTCATTAATCAAGGGATTGAGTTTGGGAGTCGGGAGATAATGCTGCAGCTTTATAAGGCCAGAGTCAGACCCCACTTGGAGTACTATGCGCAGTTCTGGTCGCCTCATTCCAAGAAACACGTGGAAGCTATTGAAAGGGTGCAGAGGAGATTTACAAGGCTGTTGCCTGGATTGGGTGGCATGCCTTATGAGGATAGATTGAGGGAGCTAGGTCTTTTCTCGCTGGAGAGACAAAGGATGAGAAGTGACCTGATAGTTTTATAAGATGTTGAGAGGTATAGATCAGGTGGATTCTCAGAGGCTATTTCCCAGGGCTGAAATGGTCGCTACGAGAGGACACAGGTTTAAGGTGCTGGGGAGTAGGTACAGAGGAGGTGTCAGGGGTAAGTTTCCCACTGAGTGGTGGGTGAGTGGAATCGGCTGCCATCGGTGATGGTGGAGGCGAACTCGGGGTCTTTGAAGAGACTTCTGGATGAGTACATGGGATTTAATGGGATTGAGGGTTATAGGTAGGAATATGATCAGCGCAACTTGTGGGCCAAAGGGCCTGTTTGTGCTGTAGTTTTCTATGTTCTAACAGTAGATTTTTTGTTTTAGATCTTGCAACCATGGGCTGGTTGTGCACGCTATATTCTGCCTACAAGGAGCAGCCAAAGTGAATTGATATGGTCAGCTCAGAGTTTTCCATGTACGTGGTAAAGGATTTGTTCACCTTTGCGAAGACTGTACACAACCTACATAGTGTCTGTTTGCTCACTTGATGTCATTAGCTTATTTAAGAATGTGCTGCTGAAGGAAACCATTAACATTTATGCCGTGTCATAATATCATAGATGCAGTGCCATTTTCTGAATCATTCAACTTCTGAACTTAGCAACTTGTGCAGTCAAATTTAGTTTTAGTAACTCCATGGATGCCTAAATAGATTCTCTTCTGATTTTTTGGCTTCTACGAGAAACATATTTTTCATGGAATGAGCCCTAACTTGCGACACAGTAGGTATTTCTGATATGTATATGCTAGGTTTGTGATCTTGGGTGTAAGGATTTCCTTACACATCTTAATAAGCTTCATTTAGCATTCACACTCACTTTTGAGGTGGAGCAGACCAACATTCTCCCTTTCCTCGATGTGCTATTAGTGAAATCCACTACTGCTTTTCCATTACTTCACAGCAAGCCTACCTTCACCAGTTGGAATTTATGTAGCTCTGAATGCTATAAGATTTGTCTCATAGGAAATCTTGTAAATAGTAATTGTAAATTTGATTATTAACTGCCCTCTAAAATGACAAGCCACAAGATTCAAGGGCAAATAGGTACGGGCAACAAATGCTCCTCTTATCAGTGATGCCCACATCTCATGAAAGAATGAAGAAAAAACATCTTGTAAGTAGGCTTGTAGCCATTTGCTGGCTTTGTCAGCTTATCATATTAGTAGTATGCATCAAAGCTATCCTTTGGGAGGTGATGGCTATCCTGATGCTGTGTATTGTACAGACTCCTCAATTGGTCAAAATCACATTTGATTTGGAAAAGTCCACCTCAAAATACCCAGGAAACAGCATTGTGCAGTCAATGCAAAGAATCATTCTGCCTACCACACAATTTAGTGTTCTTGGGAATGAATTTCAGTACCAGTGCACTGTCAGGTACGTGGGCTATATTCCCATTGACTCACATAGCATGCTCTTTCAGTTGTAGTATGAAAACTACAGGCTGTACTTAAATTAGCTGCTCTTGTAAAACCAAAACAAAATACTTCAATGTGATTCTGCATGTGGGCAGCACTTGCTAAACAAGACTTAATAGCTATACGAACAACCAATTTTACATCAGTTGAACTCGTAACTTGGCTCATATGTGCTTACTAGAAATAACTCTCATTCATATGCTTGGACCTGTTCTCTGCAAACAAAAGGAATTTGTTCAGTCTTGCTCCTTGGAGTTATCTAGGACCTTGGGAAGCCAATTTATTCATCGTCGCGCCCTCTATGTCAACAACTCAGCAAATCGGAATCAAATGTGAACCAATTGGCACCCCTTTCTCCAGTAGTATAAGTTGTAGTGATCGTTTGAAATTTGGAATTCTTGCATTTGCCCTAATGAGTGCAAGATGCTTCGACAACCTGCCTCCTTTTCCAGTAATATTCATCATTGTTTATTTAATAACTTCATGGTATCCCTTACTCCTTGAAGGTTTTAAATTTAAGGAGGGACAGTTTTGAAGGGTTGTTAAGTAAATTGACTGCTATAAATTGGGTTAAAGTGCTGAATCTGTTGACTAAGGCTCTGGAGCCCTTTTATTACCTTATTTAATTGGCCAATTAAGTTTCAGCTGTTACTGTGCATGCACGTATTTTTAAAAAATTGCAGAATAATTACTTAACTACCAGAAGCAAGCAGATTTGTAGTTGTAGTTATTAAATTTATATTGATAGTAAAAAGTTGAATTGCGGCAGCTATTGGCTTGCATGACAGTTAACCCACCTTAAAACAATCAATTGCATGATTTGCCTTTGAAACATTTCAAAATAAGAGGGGCACAAGTGTATAAATATTGAACAGCCATGAGCAATTATGTTGTAAGAACAATGATGTTTCATAGTTAATAAATGAATCAATTTAAAATTAAATGCCATGTTTGACCTTTCAGTAAGAGATTGAAAATCTTGACTAATGCCCTCTTAACTACACAAAATTGGTTGGTCACTTTGACCAATTTTCATCCAAGGTCCTAAACAAAACATTCTATCTGATCAGAAGCAGCATATCAGGTAGGATTGTTCACTGCAGTGATGCCCACTCATAGACTTCATCAGGAACACAGAAGATATTTATTAATAAGAAAAAGCTGTACAGTGGCTGGCAGCCTGTAGATGTCTTCTGCCCACCATCTGTCCCAGTCCGTACAAGTCTACTATTTGCCTTCTAGGTGTAATTCATTTTTTTTCTTTTGTTAATTTCACTTCAAATCCAGCACAATCTGTTCAGGACAGTTTTTTTTAAAAGCTCTTTAAAAACTCCCTTTCAGACAGGTTGGGGACTTCTCCCAGAACCTCAGAACTTCATTGTCTGCAGTTCCTGAGTGCAAATACGCTGACACAGAACATCTGCAATCTCTACTTTAATCAGGAAGCCAGCAAACTCATTCGCTTCATTTTCCTGCACTTCTGAAGACCTTGCTAAAGCTCTGTGGAGCAGTTTTTTTTTCCCCTGCACAGAAAACACTGCTCTCTCTGCTCTCTTTTTGCAAAAACTTCGCAACAACTTTTCTAAAAAAAATCTCCACTTTTCCTTAAACACTAAATCACAGCTCTTGCTTCTGAGAGTTATTTTCTTGCCATTTTTTTCCCTATGTATTTTGAAATTTCTGACTCTACTGGCCAATCTGAGCTTATTCTATGTGAGTCTGGCAATATCTCAGTATCTCAATATCTCACTGGGTCTGTTTGCCCAAAGGCAGGCATTTGGGTGATTATCATTTCCCTTCAGACTTCAGTTAAAACAGGATAGTTACACATGTTGAGCCACAGGTGGTGATCTCAATACCCATTTTATCCTTGTGCCAATGTAATGATACATGCTCAAAGACTTAATCAGGAACACAAAAAGGTACTTAGTAACAAGGGAAAAACTGTCAACGGTTACACCAATACTGTGCTTGTTTACACCATGCCTTCTTGATGTCTCCTGCCTAAGAAAGGACTCCATTCCTTGAAGTACTTGCCCACTCTGTCCCAATTGGTCTGCCAAACCAGGTGAACCTCATGTGTTGCCCTTAAAGGGGCAATCACCACCTGTTAGTAACCCTTCAGGTTTCATTCATCAGATTTCAGCAATTGGAGCTTATGACTTTTCTTGAGAAAAAATATGACAACTGGAATTTGTAAAGGAGATGGGAATAGATAAGGCTCTGTCTACACAGCTTAAATCGTTCATCTTCAAAAACAGCAGTAGCAATCTGCAGCAGGTTGGGGTTAATTTTCAGTTTTAATTGTAATAATAATACTTCTACTATTAAATGATACAGAACAGATGATGAAACTACCTAAAAGCTGTAAAAGTAGTTCAGCGTGTACTGTAAAAACGCTTCCCTGTGTCGATTTCAAAATGATATTAAATAATGAGGGAGTTATTAAAATTTGTTATATTTTTGATTTTGCATCACTGAGGTAGTACCTTTTATCAGCAATGATGCCAAAATGCAACTCTGAAGTGAGATCTTAATTTATGTCTGTTGGACTGTGGCTTGGGACCTTCCTGGTGAGGCCGTTGCGTGCTGCTGTGTATGGGTAAATGTGGATTTTAAAAGTTCTTGAATACATTTTAAACTTCGGTTTTTTTCTAATTGAAAAGATTGATCTCTCAATGTTCCAATGTATTTTTTTTGGAGTGAAGTTCTGTCCATATTGCTGTTAGTGTGTAGTTTTGGTGTTCTGATCATGATCGAAGTGCAAGTTCTCGCATACTAATTATTATGCCAGCCACAAATTGATCTGTGCTAATGCCTGTCTTAGATTAATTGTGCAGTATAATTGCAACAAACAGAAAAGCTTACCAAAATAGGTGTATTCTTATTGATTTTCTCTCCTGTACACCAGGATTGACTTTTTGCCTGGTGTGAGATAAAATCCACAAATTTGGACTAACCTGTTAAATTTTTAATTTCATTTTTCCCATTGTATTTCTCTAAAAAGAATAGCTCTTTCAACAATGCTCAGTTGGTTCTCATTCTATTAGCAGTGCTAACTTTGAGCACGTGTCTAACATTGAGTACATAGTTCCTTTTTTGTCATATCGACTGTGTGGTGATCTTGCCAGGGGTTACTTATAAACTTAAAAGTATAAACTTAAGGATTGTATTTGTATATGTTTCTGCAATTTTTTTCAGGTCCTAAGATTTTACAGCATCATCTCCTTTTCCATTCTTGTCTCCCATTATTGGGCATTCTGAAGTCACTTTTCACTCTCTTTTTGATGCTTCCTGCTGTACTCCTGTTTGTTGGCTTTGTTAAACTAGGAGATTCTCTGCAGGCCTCAATGTTGAGGCCTCCTGATTCTTGACCACTCATTGATCCTTGACTGCCATCACTTCCCACCATCAGCTATCTAGGCTATAATGGGCCCTTAATTTTGCTTGCTTTTGGCCATTTTCTATCATTGCCTACATTTGTAACAGCCTCAAGTAGCTGCATTCCCTGTACATCTATGTATTGCAAGAGTATCTTGCAAATATAGATAACAAATATTGATAGCTAGTGTGGCACAGTAGCACATTGGTTAGCACTGCCTCACAGCGCCAGGGACATGGATTCGATTCCTGGCTTGAGTCACTGTGGAGTTTGCATGGGTTTTCTCTGGGTGCTCCGGTTTCCTTTCATAGCCTGAAAGATGTGCTGGTTAAGTGCATTAGCCGTGCTAAATTCTCCCTCAGTGTACCTGAACAGGCACTGGAGAGTGGTGAATAGGAGATTTTCACAGTAACTTCATTACAGTGTTAATGTAAGCCTACTTGTGACAACAAATAAACTTCAAACTATTTAAATAATCACACACTTAGCCAAGATACTAGATTTGTCCCTGGAATGTTAAGGATAACGCCTGTGTACAGCTTCTTATATTTCTGGCTAATGTAGTCAGTATTTTGAACTGAAGTGACTTAATATTCTAGCCTCTAAGTCAGATTCCAATGCTGGATCTTTCCTGTCTGTGAACATGCAGTACATAACTGCTTGTTCGGTGTGCAAAAAAAAACGCAAGTATCCTAATAATCATTGCAAAACTCTCTTCTATGATTTGAAAAACATGACTCCAATTTGCAATTCGTGATTCCAGTTTGATAGGAACATCATGGCCTTTTGTTTATTATAGTTCAAAAATGATGGAGACTTATTTTTGAATGTTTGTAGTTATTCTTAACTAACATTTATCAGCAAAATGATGTCTTGGTTTATACAAACAGTAAATATTCTGAATAACTCATAGAGAACAGCAAGGGAAGGCCCTTCTTGTGAATATTTGAGAAATGTTTATAGTAAGAGCGGGCAAAGTTCAGTCTATTTGACTATCGTGACAAACATTCCTCAAATTCTTCTTAAACCCTCTTCACTTAAGCACAGAGGACAACACGTGTCTAAATAACATTCAACATACTGTCTTAACATGTTTTCATTACCATGTATCACCAGATATGACAATAGAAAATAATAGTTTTCATTGTCTCTTAATATTTCACTTATTTAACAACTGAGAAATACTTAAAAAAAAAAATCATGTCACTTGTAGTGACTCACTTTGAAAAGCAGGTCTTATTATGTAGTCAAATGTGATGGGCAATTTCTGTGCTGCAGCCTTTTAACAGTGAGATGAATGATCTTAATCTGCCTTTCTTTTCTGAAGAAAAACCATCTCAAATTCCAGTGAGAGGTTGTGAAATAACAAATTGATGTGGCAACTTCCATATGAGACTTGGCATGCTACTGGATAGAATCTGGGCATATTAACTGTTTTGGGGGTGGAGAAACCTGGATATGGATGAATAGAAGAGGACATTGACTGTTACAAAGGGTTGTGAACGAAGCCCAATCCATTACTCAAACCAGCCTCCCATCCATTGACACTGTCTACACTTTGTGCTGTCTCGAAAGCAGCCAGCAAAATCAAGGACCCCACGCATCAGAGATACTCTCTTCCACCTTTGTCGGGAAAAAGATACAAAAAGCTGAGTACGCGTACCAATCGACTTGAACACCTTCTTCCCTGCTGCCATCAGACTTTTGAATGGACCCCACCTTGCACTAAGTTGATGTTTCTCTACACCTTAGCTATGACTGTAACACTACATTCTGCACTCTGTCCTTTCCTTTTCAATGAACGGTATGCTTAGTCTATTTGGCGCACAAGAAACAATACTTTTCACTGTATACTAATACATGCGGCAATAATAAATCAAATCAAATAATCAAATCAAAACTAAGACAGGCAGTAGCAGAGATATTAAAAATAAAAACACGGATTTTGTTCTGAAACAGTAGTGAATTTAACGATGTTTGGAGTTTTTAAGATGTCAATCGTACTACACTTTGAGGTGAGGAAGAAAAATGTAAGGTGTAAATTGCAGCATGTCAAACATTGCTGTATGATTTGCAACATTCCCATTAGGCTCTAAAAATGGCAGCTCGATCTCAGCCTCCCTGAGAGTTTTATTAAGTTGTTACGTATTTGTGTGCCAACTAAATTTTGCGTAGAAATTTGGGGCTACTGATGACAAACAGATCTATGTTCTTGCAATGCCAATCGAGCACTCCATCCCAGAAAGGAAACTATTTAAACTGGAGTTACACAAAATAAGTTGTTAAATTTTTCCTTTTTCTTTTTTTTTCCTCAATCTCTCTGAATCCAAATCATCAAACTTGGGGCTAGCAAGACTTAGACTCTAACAACTATATTCGAACTGGAAGGAGACGAAGGTTATATGCAGAGCCTATTTTAGAAGAATCCTCAGTCACCTACAGCAGTGTTGACTCCAGACATGATTGATGGCTAAATTATCCAATGAACTCCATTCTCAACAGGAAAAACCTGAGGGTGGATAAGTCCCCTGGGCCAAATGAGATACATCCTCTGATACTTTGGGAGGCAAGGAATGAGATTGTGGAGCCTTTAGCTTTGATCTTTGGGTCCTCACTGTCCACAGGGATAGTGCCAGAGGACTGGAGAGTGACAAATGTTGTTCCTCTTCTCAAGATAGGAAATAGGTAATTATAGGCCAGTTAGTCTTTCTTCGGTGGTCAGTAAGTTAATGGAAAGGGTCCTGAGAGATAGGATTTATCACCGTTTGGAGAGATTCAGTTTAATGCGGGATAGTCAGCACGGTTTCAAGTCCCGCCTTTCAAATTTGATTGAGTTCTTTGAGGAGGTAATTAAGTGTGTGGGCTAAGGTAGAGCAGTTGATGTCATACATGGATTTTAGTAAGGCGTTTGATAAGGTTCCCCACAGGCTCATGAATAAGATAAGGAGGTGTGGGATAGAAGGAAATTTGACCAATTGGATAAGTAACTGGCTGTATCATAGAAGACCGAGGGTGGTGGTGGAGGGAAAATTTTCAGACTGGAGGCCAGTTACCAGCAGTGTACCACAGGGGTCAGTGCTGGGTCCTCTGCTTTTTGTGATTTTTATCAATGACTTGGAAGAAGGGGCTGAAGGGTGGGTCAGTAAATTTGCTGATGACACCAAGATTGGTGGAGTAGTGGGTGAGATGGAAGGCTCTTGCAGGCTGCAAAGAGACAGTGATAGGATGCAGAGCTGGGCAGAAAAGTGGCAGATGGAATTTAACCCTGATAAGTGTGAGGTGATTCATTTTGGTAGGACAAACTTGAATGCAGGTTACAGGGTCAATGGTAGGGTTCTAAGGAATGTGGCGGAACAGAGAGATCTTGGTGTTCATCTGCACAGATCTCTGAAGGTTGCCACTCAAATGGATAGAGCCATGAAGAAGGCTTATAGTGCGTTAGCATTTATTAACGGGTTTGAGTTTGAGCCATGGGGTTATGCTGCAACTATGTCGGATGTTGGTGAGACCATATTTGGAATATTGTGTTCAGTTCTGGTCACCTCATTATAAGAAGGTTGTGGAAGCATTGGAGAAAGTGCAGAGGAGATTTACCAGGATGCTGCCTGGTTTAGAGGGTAGGTCTTATGAGGAAAGGTTGAGGAAGCTGGGGCTTTGTCTTGGAGCGGAGGAAGATGAGAGGCGACTTAATAGAGGTGTTTATAAGATGATGAGAGGGATTGATAGAGTGGACGTGCAGAGACTATTTCCTTGGGTGGATGTAGCTGTTACTAGGGGGCATAACTATAAGGTTCATGGTGGGAGATATAGGAGGGATGTCCGAGGTAGATTCTTTACTCAAAGTGGTTGGGGTGTGGAATGCACTGCCTGCTGTGATAGTGGAGTCGGACGCTTTAGGAACTTTCATGCGGCTATTGGATAGGCACGTGGAGCTCCAGAATTATAGGGAGGGGATAGCTTGATCTTGGGATTGAACATAGCTCGGCACAACATTGAGGGCCTGTACTGTGTTGTAATGTTCTGTTTCTATGATTAGTGGTTTCCCTATATGCATCTGCACCCTCTGATTCACAAATTAAAATCTAAAAATGTAGCACATGAGCAAAACATTCACGAACCACTGAGCTGTCATAGATTCACAGCTTGGACACAGGCCCTTTGGCCAAACTTGTCCATGCTGCCCCTCTTTTTTAACTCTTAAACTAGTCCCAGTTTCCCGCATTTGGCCCATATCCCTCTATACCCATCTTACCCATATAACTGTTTAAACACTTGTAAAAAGACAAGATTGTATCCACCTCTACTACTACCTCTGACAGCTTGTTCCAGAAACTGACCACCCTCTGTGTGGAAAAAAAAATGCTCCTCTGGACCCTATTGTATCTCTCCCCTCTCACCTTAAATCTGTGCCCTCTAGTTTTCGACTCCCCTTCCTTTGGGAAAAGATATTGACTATCTAGCTGATCTGTGCCCCTCATTATTTTATAGACCTCAATAAGATCACCCGTAAGCCTCTTATGCTCCAGAGGAAAAAGTCCCAGTCTATCCAGCGTCTCCTTTACAACTCAATCCATCCGTCCTGGTAGCACTCTAGTAAACCTTTTCTGCACTCCTTCTAGTTTAATAATATCCTTTCTATAATAGTGTGACCAGAATTGCACATAGTATTCCAAGTGAGGCCTTACCAATGTCTTGTACAACTTCAACAAAACGTCCCAATTCCTGTATTCAGTGTTCTGACCAATGAAACCAAGCATGCTGAATACTTTCTTCACTCTATCCACTTGTTACTCCACTTTCAAGGAGCTATGAATCTGTACCCCTGATCTCTTTGTTCTCTAACTCTCCCCAAACGCCCTACCATTAACTGAGTAAGTCCTGCCCTGGTTCGATCTACCAAAATGTGTCACCTCACTGTTTTTACTTGCTGATGAAAATGTTTTGAATGTCATATTTGCCGATATTGATTATCATATTCCACAAGTAAATAGTGTAAGAAGTTTTTTTTCTGCACTATCAAATGAAGTCAAATTGTTTCTGATTGAACTAAATTGAGTAAAATTACTGCCTTTGCAAACCTCCTGATTGCATTATTCTCAGCTTTTTTTATATTGACTGTTTTGAATTGTGAATACTGGGAGTGTTTAGGAATAGCTGGAACATTTTGGTGTTGTACTGGAAGTAGAAAGTGTTGCCTGCACGGAGACTATACCTTTGCCATGTTAACATGTCTGGCAGGATAACTCAAAGTATTTCATGGTAGTTGAAAGATTATGGGTGCTCTAGCAGAATTATAGCATCTGTCGTATACTAAGAATATGTTATATGAGACGAAATACAGTTTGATTTATACTTACAATTTGTTTATATTTAAAATTTGATATTGGGAATAAATGTGGCTATTCGTGAGATATCATTTAAGTTTTAAGTCTGGAAGGATACAGTGGAAGGGTTACAGTGGAGCAGAGCAACATTTGACAGGAATACACTCAGTTTCTCCAGTGATATGATTTTTAAACAGCAACCCTATCTCATGATTCCATTCTGAATTCCCACTGATGATGTTTAGAAATCCTTTGTTTATCTATCAGTCATCTGAGTAACCACACTCATTGACACTGGGCTGTAGCTGACTGCATCGTTTCTGACCTGAATTGCTGTTTATTTCTAAGTTATAAAGACACTGCGTGGATGAAGATTAATATTCAAACTATGGTAATAGAAAGCTATCACCCTGATTTGCTCCAACCAGGACTGTTCTGTACCAGTTTTGATTTTGTCCACCAGTGAATTGCTATTCGTAGACTCATTAAGTTAAATATTTGGACTATAAACTTTTGCTACGAGGCAAGCATTTTTTTAATAAACAATATTATGGTTTGATTGAGTTGGAAGGGAACGGGGTTTCTGTTGATTTCAATGTCAAACCTTTATAAATGCAAACCATCCATAAGCTAACAAAATATAATAACTGCCTAATTAAAAGGTTAAGGTCATAAAAATGAATTTATGACAACTGAGGGCATCTGTGCAACTGGCTTTGTTTAGTAATTATTTAACATGACCAACAGCTAAAAATAACTTCCTGTTACCGAACTTCCCTTTGACATTTGCTGTTTTTGTTTTATGTCTCTGACACAATGGAGATCATTTATCAAACCACGTACTTAATTTTGTTGATTAATCTTGCATTTAAGTAAAGTGCAGTTGGTTTATGAAAATGTTGAATATTTATGGCTTTTTGAACTGATTGTTTAAGTATTTGAAAATCAATTCAAAACCATATTGTTTGCAGGAACCGTGAAAATTGTAATCATTCCAGGGTTTCGAGCTCCAATTTGCGTACCAGCTACACTTCCAATGTATGCTTTGTGTGCCATTTTCAAGAAAAGTTGAATTTGGTTAAGTATGTCAATGCCATGAATGATGAGTGAAAAGTAATTTGATAAAATACGAATTTATTTTGTAATGTAATTAGCTGTGTGGTCACAACCAATTTTTGCAAAACCAATTCTTAAACGTTGGAATGATGCACCTACTATCATAGTTAACCTTAAGTTGGGTAGGCAATGGCATTGTGGTATTGTTGCTGGTCTAGTAATCCAAGGACTCAGGATAATGCTCTGGGTCTTGTGGCAGATGGTGGGATTCAAATTTAATAAAGATCTGGAATTAACAGTCTAATGATGATTACAATTTGTTGGAAAAACTCATCTGGTTCACTTATGTCCTTTGGAGAAGGAAATCTGCCACCCTCAGCTGATCTGGCTCCAGACCTCAGCAATTTGGTTGAGTCTAACTGCCCTCAGGGATGGGTGATAAATGCTGACTCAGCCAGTGACGCCCACATCTCATGAATTAAAAAGTTCAGAGATGAAATGGTCTTGTGCATAATCAGTCATTGTCTTTACGTCACTCTGCTGAAGTAAACCTGAAACTATTTCAGAATCTTTTCTTGGTCTTCCCACTACTAAAGTGTTTCATTTCCATTTTATTCTCCAAAGGTTTAACCTAGACTGAGAGTCTGTATCATGAAACTATATTAGAAATTCAGCACTTTCCTTGGGGTGTGAGCATTGTTGGCAATATTGACAATTATTGTTCATTTTTAGTTGTATTGACAAGGTAGTTGTGGCCACCTTTTTTAATTGCTGCTTTCAGTGTAGTAAGCTGCTTCTAGACCAACCAGCCATACTACTATATCCAACCCCTCCACTCAGTACACAAAGACATTTTACCCCTTCTTACAAGTTAGTATTAGGAGTTGACTGTTCAGCCCCTGGAGCATTCTTCACCATTCAATTCCACTCTCCTTCCTATTTTTTGGTTCCCTTGTTAATCACAAATCTATCTAACTCGGCCTTAAATAAATTCAATGACCCTGCCTTCATTGCTATTTTGGGAAGAAAGTTCCACAGACTATGACCCTCTTGAGGGGAAAAAAAGTCTCCTCCTCCTCTTCTTAACTGGGAGGTCCATTATTTTATTTTCAAACTCTGTCCCCTAATTTGAGCGTCTCCCACAAGTGGGAAAATTTATTTAAACATCCATCCTGTCAAGTTCCCTCAAGATTTTACATGTATTAGGATCTTATTTGTTTCAATAAGATCCTCACTCGTTCTTACAAACTCCTTCAGCCCAGAAATCTGTTGTGAACCTTCTGTGAACTGCTTCAATGCAATTATGTTTTTTCTTAAATAAGGAGATCAAATCCGTTCAGTTTCTCAGTGATTTCACCAATTGTTTATACAAGTGTAGCAAAACATCTCAACTTATTATATTTCATTTCCTTTGCAATGAATACTAACATTGCATTATCTTCCTAAAAACCTGCCGTACCTGCATACCAATTTTTTGAGATTCATGTTCCAGGACGCTGCCAAGTTATGCAATCATTTTTATTTAAATAATGTGCTTTTTTATTCCTGCCAAAGTAGACATGTACACGTTTTCCCACATTATACTCCATCTGCCAAATTTTTGTCCACTTCTATAACCTATTATTATCCCTTTGCAGACTCCTTATCTCCTGCTCACAACTTAGTTTCCTACCTATTATTTGTTCACAGCTGATTTAGCAAACATGCAGTTAAAGTAGATTGTAAATGATTGAGGCTCTGAGACCAGCACAGATCCCTGTGGCACCCCAAGTTGCAGTTTGGCAATCCAAAAATGATCAATTCACGCCTGCTGTGTGTTTCCTTTTAATGAACTAATTCTATACCCATGCTCTTACTTTGTGTTATAATGTTGGATGTGGTACCTTGTCAAATACTTTTTGGAAGTCCAAGTACTGCTCATCTATATGTTTCCCTTTATCTATGTTGCTTGTTACTTTCTCTTGGAATTCCAATAAATCAGTCAAACATGATTTATCCTTAACAGAACCTTGTTGACTGTACCTGATTGTATTGAGACTTTTCTAAGTGCCCCTCTATAATATCCTGAATAATAGATTCCAGCATTTTTCTTATGCCAAGTGTAAAACTAACTGGCCTATAGTTCAGCTGTTTGCTGTCCTCCTCCTATCTTTTCCAGTTTGATGGGACCTTTCCAGAATCTAGGGTATTTGGAAAATTAAAACAGGTGCATCTGCTATTGCAACAGCTAATTTTAACAGACTAGGATGAAGTCCATCAAGACCTGGGATGAGTGTGACATTATCCATTTTGGTAGGAAAATTGTAAAGGCAAAATATTATCTGCATGGAGAGAAATTTTATCGTGCTTTGGTGCAGAGGAATCTGGATGTTCTCATGCATGAATCTCAGAAAACCAGTATGCAGGTACAGCAGACAATAAGGAAAGTAACTGGAATCTTGGCATTTTTTGCTAAAGAAGTAGAATATAAAAGTAGTTAAGTGTTGCTGCTACTGTTCGAACCTTAGTGAAACTCAATTTAGAATATTGTGTACAGTTTTGGTACCCTTACTTGAGGAGGAATGTAGTTGCATTGAAGACAGTTCAGAAGAAGCTCATTAGATTGTAAGCCAAACCCGTCATCTCTGGAATCAAAGAGAGATTGAGCACTTTAGGCCTACATTCCCTGCAGTTTAGAAGAATGAGAGGAGATCTAATTGAGGTATACAAGATGATGAGAGGGATTGACAAGGCAGACACGGAGAGGATGTGCCCTCGCGTAGGGCAATCTATAGCAAAAGGTTTTAGTATCCAGGTTAGCGGATTTAAAATAGAGATGAGAAATTGCTTCTCAAATTTGAGAATCTGTGGAATTCACTACTCCAGAGCATGGTGGATGCTGGGTCTTCGAGTGAATTTAAGGAAGAGGTGGACAAATTTTTAATTAGTACATGTTTGAAGAGCTATGGTGAACAGGCAGGTAAGTGGAATTGAGGACGAGATGAGATCAACCCTGATTGCAATAAATAATGGAGCGGGCTCGAGACGCTGAATTGCCAATGACTGCTCCTTGTTCTTATGATTCTTGTGTCTGCTTTTCATTCTAATAATTAGTTTACTTTCCCTGATGATTGTAATTGTTTTAAATTCATCCTTCCCTTTCACCTCTTATGCATACTTATTTCTGGGATGTTATTTGCGCCTTCTACAGTAAAGCGAGATGAAAAATATCCATTCAGTTCATTCACCGTTTCTTTGTTTTCCATTATTAAATCATTAGATTCACTCTGCAGAGGACCAATGTTCACTACTTTTTTTTCCCTTTTTACATACCTGTGGAAAGTCTTGCACTTTTTTTTATTTCTAGCTTGCTTTCTCTTGTACTCTAATTTCTCCCTTCACTTTTGTTAACCAATTTTTACTGATTTATATTCTGTCCAATCTTCTAACCTGCCACCTAATTCTTAATTTATCTTGGTTCTTCATTCGTGCAGATACTTCTCCCTCTTTGCCTTCTATTCCTAAAGTCAATCTAGCATGCCTATTCTCTTAAGCTTAAACTAAGTCTTCAATTGAAGCTCATACTTTACTTCCTTTTCCCTTATCCTCAGTTATTGCTGGTAGTAACCCCCTTTACCCTGTTTTGTTTATATCTGTTACCATCTTTCTGATTGGTCTGGTTGTTCCCTCCAAAGCACTGTTTCAAGCTCCTCCACTCCAATCATCAAGTGCTGCTTCTGTATTTCATCAAAACCCTACTTTAGAACTTCTGTCTGCCGAGTGAATGGCAATGATTATAGATGCCCATCATACCACCCTTCATGTTTTTTAGCAAGTTCAAATATATTTGCATGTAGGAAATTTCAAAGGGCTGATTCATTCTGATTTCCATTCACAAGAGCAATCCTGTGTACAATTCCTCAAAGCATGTAACAGTCAGAGCATATGCTTGACCAATGTTACACAAAATTCAAACATATGCTCTCTCTTTTCCATTGAAAAATAAAATTATTTTGTGTAAATCTAGCTTGAGACATTCCATGGTATAATTCTAGACTTACATCTTCAAGTTTGGGGTATGTTGTCACCAATATATTTCTAGTCATAACTAACATGTACAGCCATACCTTTTTTGAGCATTTATGACTGCCTTTATTGTGCATGATTGGAATCCAAATTCTGTAAATTTTTCTACAGTTGCAATTTCCCTACTTCCTGCCCTGCATTTTGTCTGCTTAAGAGATGTTGGCATTCCTCCTTAATCCCAAAGCAGCGAGTGATCTTACAAAACGTTTACATGGCTACTTTCGTTGCCAGATTGCTGTTGTTTCAATTCAGCGGTGCTTACAAAACATAATTTACTAATGCGTGTTTGAATGCTTTTGGGAGTTAGCAGTTTTTTCGATACCAGATGTATTATGAGCAGAAATGCTGTTTTCTGTGTGTTATGATTGTGTAACAACAATCAATCTGGTTTCCCATCTCAGGGATCCTTCTGCCTCAGATTCTTCAGTATTTATATACGCAAGAGACTGAGTTTTTCAATTTTCTAAATTTTTCCTTTGAATAGTTTTGACAGTTGGTTTCACTTAATTATAAAGTATCTGATTGACCAGCTAAACTTTATACTGCATTTTCTTTTTTTGAACCTGTTATATTGTAGTGCATATGGGCTACCATAAACACTGTTAGAGGTCAATAATCTCAATTAGGAATCTAATTTTTTTAAAAAACATGATTTTAGCAGTGGATTGCAACAGTGCAATCCAGACAATCCAAATGTAATCATGATAAAACACAAAATAACCAACTTTGACCATTTGTATCTTAACAATATAAAATCACAGAATACTAAGTTTTTGAAATGTTTATAGTCTGGATCCATGTTAAATTTCAACTGTATCAGTTGTTTGTTTCCAAAAGCCAATGCACTCTAGCTGTTTGAAAATTAGCTTTGAGTGCTGAGTAAATTATTTACTCTGCTATTACTGTGAAGTTAACAGGAATAGCTTCAAACCTCCATGTAAAAAACCTGAAATGAACGGAGTTGGACATCTTTATTAATTCATGCTAAAATTTGGCAGTATGCTGCAGCTTTGATGCAGATATGTTTGTGTATGTCTGATACCATTTATTACAAGTTTCTCATGGCAGGTGGCTGAGAAACATAACGTGAAAGATATTTCATAGCATTATTTGACTTGCATCTATGAGCACATCTAGTTACTTTTAGGGAGGCATGGGATAGAGAAAAGGAATGAAGCTTGAATCCAGTCCCTGGTACTTGGAAGTGGCGTATGTCAATGTTTGCCAACCTCTCAGTTTTTAAGAATTTGAAAGAAGGGGAAGATAATTCTAAACAGTTTGTACTTTTTTATGAGGTGATTTACATCATCTGATTGTGGTTATTAGTAATCTAGGTAATCGCTGTATTTGAGATTTTGTATTTTAACCTTGGAGGAATTTCTGAAATTTATAATGCGCTGCCATATGATTATATTTGACACAAATATCTGGGATTAAGAACTTAGATTAAATCTTCTGAATCGTGTTTCCTGGATTCTGTATCAATTAGCGACGATATTGAATTCATAAGAACATAAGAAATAGGAGCAGGAGTGGGCCATCTAGCCCTTCGAGCCTGCCCCGCCATTCAATAAGATCATGGCTGATCTGTCGTGGCTCAGTTCCACCTTCCCGCCCTCTCCCCATAACCCTTAATCCCCTCTCCTTTCAAAAACAAAGAGGAAATCAGTTGTATATGATTTCCAGTTATTCAGCACAGCAGTAATATTGGCTAGGTGAAAGCAATCGGGAGTTGGTATCAGATTCAGGATTTCAGTTTTGATTGGCAACTCGGCCAATTCCCAACATTATAAGACTTCCTCATCGTATGAAACAGATTGAATTTAACTGAACTCTTGAAAAAGACTTTCAAAAATTTCTCGGTTGAGAATTGATCTTGTATATGAGGCAAGAAATGTACGGAAGGAGGGGTAAGGGACAGCGCATGCAAGGTTCTAGTATCCATACACATACCAAGAGTCTCTTTTGTTATACTATTCAGGTCATATTATTACATAACTGGAAAAGACAAAGACAGTGACCCGGATTTTGTGAAGAGCAGCAAAATGACCTGTTGTTCATTCCACTTGCCCATAACATTGTAGGTTTCTGCATTGTAGTTTGTATTAATTGAACAATTAGAACAGGGTGGTGCCCTCTATAGGGAATCTGGAAATTATGCACAGGAAAAGCAATGGTGTCTTTCCTGAACCAATAAGATTGTGTTGAGACATACACAGTATGAATCAAAGTGTAAATCAGAATATTTCATCATAAAACAAAAACATATAGTACCTTCAATATAATAAAACATTCAAAAGCACATCAAAGGAGCAAGATAAAACAAGTCATGATGCTGAGGGAGATATTAGGGGGTGGGGGGTGTAACTAAGTACCTGAGGTATAATAGTGACAAATCATATAAAGCAAAAATAAAAAAAATCATCCAAATGCTGCATTTTCTACATTTCCAAATACTGTGCTGTTCAACGTTAGCAAGCACAATTATCAGTAAGTGCTGAGCAGGCCAAGGATGTTTGCGCAGAGATGGACAAGTGTGCATCGTAAACTAACTGAATGTGGGAAAAATCAGGAGTTTAATTTAGATAAATGCAAGGTGATGCATTTTGGTTGACTGAACCAGGGCAGGACTTACTCAGTTAATAGTAGGGCATTGGGGAGAGTTACAGAACAAAGAGATCTAGGGGAACATGTTCATATCTCCTTGAAAGTGGAGTCACAGATGGACAGAGTGGTGAAGAAGATAATCAGCATGCTTGGTTTCATTGTTCAGAACATTGAATACAGGATTTGGGCCATCTTGAAGTTGTACAAGATGTTGGTAAGGCCACACTTGGAATACTGTGTACAGTTCTGGTCACCTTATGAGAGATATTAAACTAGAAAGAGTGCAGAAAAGATTTACTAGAATGCTACTGGGACTTGATGGTTTGAGTTATAAAGAGAGGCTAGATAGGCTGGGACATTAGTCTCTGGAGCGTAGGAGACTTACGGGTGATCTTATTGAGGTTTATAAAATAATGAAGGGCACAGATCAGCTACACAGTCAATATCTTTTCCCAAAGGTAGGGAGTCTAGGGCATAGGTTTAAGGCGAGAGGGGAGATAGAAAAGCGTCCAGAACAGCAATTTTTTTCACACACAGTGTTGAATGTCTGGAACAAGCTGCCAGAGGTAGTGGTAGAGGCGGATACAAATTTGTCTTTTAAAAAGTCTTTAGATAATTACATGGTTAAGATGGGTATAGAGTGATATAGGCCAAATGTGGGCAATTGGGATTAGATTAGGGGTTTAAAATAAAAAGGATGGCATGGAAAGTTGGCCGAAGGGCCTCTTTCGATGCTGTAAACCTCAGTGATTCTATGACTCTACTCGCCAATTGTCTGAATAATGTAGCATCAACAACGCAAGAAGCTTGAAACCATCCAGGATGAAGCAGCCTGCTTGGTCGGCATCCCATCTGCCAACTTAAATGTTCAATTCCTCCATCACTACACAGTGGTAGTAGAGTGAAACCATACATGAGAGGCAGTGGAGAAGCCCACCAAGCCTCCTTTGATAGCAACCTTCAGACCCACAATTTCTACCACCCGGAAATGACTAAGGCAGCAGACGTATGGGAACATTGACCTCCAAACCCCACATCATGCTGACTTGGAATTCTATTACCATTTCTTCACTGTCATTGGGTTAAAATCCTGGAACTCCCTTATCAGCACTGTATGTGCACCCGCATCAAATGGATTGTAGCGGTTCAAGAAGATGGTTCACACAACCTTCTCAAAAGGCAATTGGGGATAGGCAACAAATACTGCCCATGGCAATGATACCCATATCTATGATAGAATTTTAAAAAATGCTATAAGTCTTGTATTTTCCTGACTTATTGCTAACCTCCTTCTCTGCAGATTGTATCTTTTAGGTGGCAGGATCCTTCTTCATCACTGCCCTTATATCATCCTTTATTATACTGTAAACCTCTCTTGTCTGGGATGATTGAGATTAAGGCACTTCTGAATTTTGGAATTTTCTGGATTTAGAAATATTGCTAGAAGGCCCAAGCACAAATGTGTGAACTGGATATAATTATGTACCTCATCCAAATGTGGCACTTCCCATGTTTCCAAAGTACTGTGCTGTTTAACATTAGAAGGCACAAGTGCCCAGCAAGCCTGGGATGTTTACGCAGAGGCGGACAAGTGTGCTTCAGAAGTGTTTTAAAGTTTATTTATTAGTGTCTCAAGTAGGCTTACATTAACATTGCAATGAAGTTACAGTGAAAATCTCCTAATAACTAACATCGGTAGCTTACTGAGTGTGGGAAAATTCAGGAGGTCATATGGCTGAGCTTGGAAGATAAATCGTGAATACCAACTTCAGCGTGTTTCTTCTCCTGTCTGATTGTTGTACAGGCTTCTTACTTGAGTAAGCAACTGTGAATCATAGTGGCAACTGGACCAAAAGATGGGGAGTGAGAAAGGAATGTGTGTGTGTGACAAACATATCCTCAAAATTTTACTTGAAACACAATTCTTACATTCTCTTCACTCTCCACTTCTCCATCTGCAAGATGCTTGTAATTTAAACTCCATTAAAATAGTGCTTCAAAATTTTTTTGGAAATTTGCCGTGAACAGTTTGGGCCATCATGTTAATTCTGTTGCAGCGCCACATGTGGGCACTCCTGAAGTTGTGCGTACTGAAATTCCAGACTTGTGGTGTTTTCCGATTTCAGAGTAGCAATAGAGCTTATTAGACCCCCTGCACTTTTTCATTTTGAATGTCTTTTGGAAAAATTTTCATTCTCAAGTTTGATCACAATTCAGCCATGTTTCTGTAAATACTGTAGATTAAACCCCCTTACCTCTTTTGTGCCATTAATTTGTTTATATACATTTCAACCTTCACTTGAAAGGCTTCCCATCTAAGTTGCTGGAGTCAGTTTGCTCATTCACCCTGCAGACTTGCCCTTGAATACACAGGCACCAACAACATTGTATAAGGGAAAACATTGAGACTCCTCAAGCATACTGCATTGCGTGTTGCCTTAGCTGCTTGAGTCTCTGAACCTCTTATCCTTGACCACTAAACTGATCTGTATCGAACCAAGGGTCATACCTGCCTCTTAGATCTTGTGATGATATTGTGCCTTTAAGAAATATATTTATATCATTTCTCTTGTAAGGGTATGTTTAGAATTCAGGTCTGTTTTGCAGGGTGACAGTTTGTCTAGGAAAACCTGCTAAATTAGTAGCTTGGAGAACAAGACAAGTACTAAGGAGTGTTTGTTTAAGTAGAGGGAATGCATTTGTGTTTATTTAGGTTCTCCTGGAATTTCAGACTAGGTATACAGAGCCATATGTTTAATGGGAGGAGCACAACTTGCAGGGAAGAAATACTGTTTTGGTGGTGTTTAAAAAATAAAAGGAGTTGCTGGTTGAAGCTGGTGGTCACAGCAACTATGCCTGTGTTTTGCTAACCAATTTTAAAGGGGAGGTTTGCGTCTGTAAGGAATATTGCTTGCTTTGGAACATGTAGTGATAGGTTAACAGTTAAGAATTGTATCTTGTCTTGTGTAATGTATTGTTCAATTGTTAATTAAGCTAACTAATTTATTATAGTTTGTTTTAGAAGCTTCCTAGTTTGTTAAAATCACCCTGAAGTGAAACATCTTATCCTCACATAATCCCAAAAAAGAAAATGGCCGGTGTCTCGTCTGGCATCCTAATATATCTTGGGGTTTCTGATCTGGTATCCTAACACAAACTAGGGGCTCCTTTCTGAGATTAAAAACTATAAGTTAGTGGCTGTTGAGGCTCTGGTGTTTTCTTTTCAGGTGTTGCATTGGTTAGTTTAAATAGGAAGTGCCTGGTGTGAAAAATGATTTTTTTCAGTGGATAAAGATTTCCTGAGTGTGGAAGAGGTCATTTGGAGTGGTTTACAGAAGGTGGTTAAAACAAAACTTTTGGATTTGGCAAACGAGCTATAGTTGAAGGGGTGAGGAAGGCTGCGATAATGTCGGTGAAAGTTCAGCATTTAAATTTGCCAAAAACACAGTCTGAATTTTAGCCATTTCCAATGCGATTACAAATGAAACAGCTTGAATTGGAGGCATTGGCAAGGGAAAAGGAAAGAGAGTGAATAGCAATTGAAGCAGAAAAAGAATAGCTTTGGCAGAACAAAAAAGAACAATAATTGAGACAGGTTGAATTGCAATTAAAAGCAAAAGGAAAATAGAGAGGAAAGTGAAAAACAGAGTGCATTAGAACTTCAGGAACTGGAAAGAAAATTTCAGCTTGGAATGGTGGATATTCAAAAGATTAAAACTGAGAGTAGCTGCAAAAATGGCAGATGATTTTGAATTGTTCAGAGATCAAGCTTTGGTTTCGACATCAATTTTAATTTGTGAAGGATAGAATCTGGGGAAAAGAGAAATCCTCAGGTGGTCAAGGCAAAGGAGATCATGGTGGAGGTGCTAAGGTTAAGAACATAAGAACATAAGAAATAGGAGCAGGAGTAGGCCACCTAGCCCTTCGAGCCTGCCCCACCATTCAATAAGATCATGGCTGATCTGAAGTGGATCAGTTCCACTTTCCCGCTTTCTCCCCATAACCCTTAATTCCCCTATCTATCAGAAACATATCTACCCGTGACTTAAATATATTCAGCGAGGTAGTGTCCACTACTTCAACGGGCAGAGAATTCCAGAGATTCATCACCCTTTGAGTGAAGAAGTTCCTCCTCAACGCTGATCTAATAGTTTAGCTCAAGTCAAAACGGATGGAAGAGAAATAAAAAATCTTAGCTGTTTTCATTGTAATAAAGTTGGACACGTTCAGTCGCAATGTTGATGGCTTAAGAAAAGCACTGGGAAGATTGATGTGGTAAAACAGAATAAACCCGTGGGTTGTGTTAAGGTGGCAAAGGAAACCATGGTTGAAGCTTAGCATGTACAGCCTGTATAGAGGTTGGTTGATAGTCAAGTGCCAGATCTTCTTAAAGAGTTTATTTACGTGGGTAAAGTTTACTCGTGTACCAGGAGTAGGTAAAGAAGATTTTAAAAAAAAAAGGACTGCAGGATCAAGTCAGTCTTTATCATAGAAGCATAGAATCATAGAACCCTACAGTGCAGAAAGAGGTCCTTCGGCCCGTCGAGTCTGCACCGAACACAATCCCACCTAGGCCCGACCCCCATATATAATACCCACTAATCCCTCTAACCTATGCATCCCAAGACACTAAGGGACAATTTCTTACCATGACCAATGAACCTAACCCACACATCTTTGGACTGTGGGAGGAAACTGGAGTACCCAGAGGAAACCCAAGCAGACACGAGGAGAATGTCCAAACTCCACACACACAGTGACTGGAGCCAGGAATTGAACCCAGGACTCTGGAGCTGTGAAGCAGCAGTGCTAACCACTGTGCTACCGTGCTGCCCTTGAATGGTGAGCGATGCAGCAATATGTAGTTTAGAAGGAGTATTGCCAGAAAATATATATGTGGAATATATATTTCACATATTTCACCATATTCCACATGGTAATGTGTGGAATTAATGGTGAAAAAGAATAGTGTTCCATTATCAAAGGTAAGGTTAGAGGGTCCACTGAAAAGTGGTGGTAGGAGTAATGGATAAATGACCTTTTTCGAGGATACGTTTTATCATGAGTAATGAAAGAGCTGGATCACAAGTGGGCGTGATGCCTACTGTGGTTGAAAGGTGAGTGGAAAATCAAACAATTGAGGTATTGCAGGAAGCGTATTCTGAGATGTTTCCTGTGTGGCAACAAAATGACAAAACCATGGGTTGAGACAGGAGGAGAAATAAAACAGTAAAGATAAGGAAGTTGATGGTCAGTTATCAAACAATCTTTGATCAGATGGTTGATGAAGAACAAGAACAGTTGGAGGACGAAGCACATATCTTTAGTTCAGGAAAGTTGGCAAAATTGCACCAGAAAGGTGCAGAGATAAGTTGTATCAGAAAGCATACACAGAAGAAGAATGAGTGTATACTGGAGTGTTATTACATTAAAAATAATGTCTTAATGAGGAAGTGGAGACTGTTACATATTTAGGCAGATGGAAAATGGGCAGAAGTTCATCAAGTTGTTTATTGGTAGGTTGTAGAAAAAAGGTGGATAGATCAATTTTCTATGTTCAATAAGAAGTTATATTCATGACAAGTTACGTCTAAGTTATAGGGCGGCATGGTGGCACAGTGGTTTGCACTGTTGCCTTACAGTGCCAAAGACCTGGTTCGATTCCTGGGTTGAGTGACTGTCTGTGTGGAGTTTGTACGTTTTCCCTGCGCCTGTGTGGGTTTCATCCCACAGTCTGAAAGACATGATGGTTAGGTGCATTGACCCGAACAAGTGCCGAAGTGTGGCAACTAGGGGAATTTCACAGTAACTTTATTGCAGTGTTAATATAAGCCTTACTTGTGACTAATAAATAAACCTGTTTAAAAAAAAAATTTGAATTAATTTAATTCCCTGTATAATTTGAAATTGTATAAAACACTGGTTTGGCCTCAAGTGAGCATTGGGCAGTTTAGGAAGGATGGGAAGGCATTAGAGGATGTAGAAAGGTTTAGGTGAACGATTCCAGTGGGGAGCGCCGTCATTTCCGTGGATTGGCAAGCTTGAAGTGCTCTGCTTGGAGCCAAGAAGGTTGAGAGGAGATCTGATAAAAATATTTAAAATTCCATTGAAGGAAGGATCAAGAACCAGGGAGCGTAGTTTTAAGGCATGTGACAAAATAGCAGTAATGACATGAGGAAATATGTCACTGCATGGCTGTACGGAGAGGTGTGTGTATGTGTGGCACTAGGTGAATTGCTCCTGCAATGAGCCAGTGTGGACATAATAGCCGAATGACCACCCTCTGTGTTGTTACCATTGTATGATTTTATATTAAAGCATAACCAGACAAAATAGAATCCAGTAATCCTTAACAAAATAGTTAATAAGAATGTTTCTGATGTGAAAATTCTCCTGAGATTTTGGAATAACATCTTTCACACACAACCTATGGGACCTAGAGACATTACAAGATGGTGTGTGATCTCAGTGTGCCAAAGTGATGCATGTCTGGTCTGTGCACCTAGCATTACTGAAATCATCTTGCTTTAAAAAAACAAACCTAATAACTTTCTAAAGTATGCTGAAATTATTACTCATGTAACTAGATGTCTGTGGAGTTGATGGAATAGAAACCACATCATGTTTCAGTAATGATGCATTCTGGTTATAGTTAAATTACTTGGATGTCATAATGGTATTGTTTCAGTTACATGTCATGTCCTTTAAAGTTGGTTTTGTAAAATATAAGGGAAGTTCTTGGAAGTTTGATTGCCTATTAGTTTTACATGAATGGCTATCTATTGGTTAAATGGACTTGGGATCAAAAATGTTGATACTGAGAGGCTGGCATTGGACTGGGATAAGCACAGTAAGAAGTCTTGCAACACCAGATTGAAGTCCAACAGGTTTATTTGGTAGCACAAGCCACAAGCTTTAAGAGCGCAGTTCAAAAATGTTGCCAAGTTATTTTGCCTGTCTGCCTAGCTACCTCCTTCCACCCTTGGAATCAAGCTAATCCAGTAATTCCCATCATTGGGTATTGTGGTGTTGATATGCCTTTTTGTTGCTTCTCACAATTATTCATACAATTTCCTCTGCTCTGACATTTCTCAGACGCAATCTAATGGAGCTACGGCTTTGTGACTGATGCCTTTGACATTATCACACAGGATTTTGGAGCAATATGACCCGACCAGCTGTATCCCACGAAATTGCAGTTATCTGGCATAATGCCTAAGAACTTTGGCATTGTCCCCAACATGGCACATGACTGGCTTTTTAAAATAATCTTGCAATGATGATTAGTCTTATATGGCAAATTCTTGTTTCTTATTTACTGCTGCTCTCTTGTGAAGTTGCTTCTCAGCATCTATGGCAGGATCAAGAACCAGAGTGCACTTTGTTAAAATCCTGTATCATTGACATATTGTGTCTGTCACTTAAGCTTTTCTCATGAAAGCACATCAATCTACATTTTAATAGTAATTTTTAAATGTTGAATTAGAAAATATACATAAATGTATGAAATATATATAAAGCCATAAAAAAGGGGCAATTTAGAACTTGAACTCTATCTTTCACAATATCAGAAATTTCTCAAGGATTCCCAAGTGGTCAAATTTTTGTTGACTTTTTTCACTTTAGGAAGCGATGCAGCAGAAGTTTGTCCTTGACATTATTTGTTTGGCAGCTGACACTGACCTTCTGACTCGATATCTTCTCCCTCAAAAAGATGATCATCTTCTACCTGTTGAGATTTGCCAGGAGCTGGGGATTGTGCAAAATGGGGTGGAATTCCCTCAGTTCAATAATACAATTATCCAGATACAGCATAAAGGTGAATGTTTATTTACAGGCCTTCAGACACTCACAATAACAGGAAAGAAAAGGAAGCTAGCTTTTCCTTGAGCCTAACTTTACACAGTTGTGCACACAGTAAGTCTTTCCATCTCCCAGACAGCTGCCTCTCACTCACCAGTGGGCTTCTACCCTTGTCGGGGGCCAGTACTCCGCTTATGTAGTCTAATAAGGCTGCACAGCTGATCCTCGTTGCACTGATTCCCCGTCAGTCTGCCATGTGACTTCCTATGGCTATCTTGGTAGGAAAAGCTTTTAACTAGAAACGGGGAGATATTAGGAGGTAAATACTGCTGTTCCAATATATAGCCCCTAATGACAGCACACTTATATTGTTCTCTGCTACCCTTGCCTCAGCACATCTGCTAAAACCCTCATGCATTCTAGCACTCTTCTGGATGGCCTTCCTTCTGCTACTCTGTATATACTTCAGATCATCTGTAACTGTTGCCTGTAATCTGTCCTACACCAAGACCTGCTAACTCGCCTGATCTTTCCTCAATAACCTACATTAGCTCCAAATTCCCCAACAGCACACAACTTAAATATTTCTCTTTGATTTTAATCTTTGAATTTTCTGACTCTTCTATCTCTCTCTAACTTTCAGTCATACAACTCTTCTCTCCACAGCATCTGTTATATCAGCCTCTTATGCATGTTTCCTCCCTTTACCCAAGCATTGACTGTGTTATCAGCTGCTTCGGATCCTCTGAAATTCTATCCTAAAACCCCTCCTCATTCTCCCCCTTAAATCCACCTCTTCGGTCATCCTAACCTATTGTTCCTTATTTCTTATTTTGTTCACCTTTGGCCTCTGGGAGATGGGTTGGTACTCTTAGGGACCAGATCAGAAATTCCAAGGTAAATTATTAAGTTAGTCTTGGCCCCACTTTTTTTTTGGTTTTGCATTAGTACAAGCATAAATTGTTTCACTCCAGGTGCGATTTTACTGATCCTCTAGGAAGCTTTTATTCAAACAAACTTTATTTACTAACAGTTAAAATATAACAAAAATAATCAGCATAACATTTACCAATTGAAATAATTAAACATGGCAAAGTATAATTCTTAACTGCTGGCAATCTTTATAGTTCCAATTTAAGCAATATCCCCAAAGATATAAACCCTTCTAGAGAATCAGTTAGCAAAAACAAGCAGGGTTATGTGGGGTACTAGCCCTTCAGTCTTTTAACACCTCTGGACAGAAATATAGAAAGCTATGTCAGCTGACTTCCAGACAGCAGCCTTCAGAGAAAGATCTAACTTCAAATAGCAGAACTTCAGGAAAATAAACCTATTTTCTGGAGATCCCAGACTCCAAGCTCCAGAGAGAATCAGACAGACAGCTACTATATTGTAAAGATTCAAAACAGCAGCTGGCTGCTTGTTTTTCTCTATAAAGCCTATTTCTGCCCAGTCTCATGATTTGCCTGTCTGTCAACCTAATCAAGCCCTTTGAAAGTGCATTAGCCTAGATTAAAACAAACACTGCAAAAATTAGGATCAGTTATGCTTCTGCACACTCAGCATTTGGACTGCTAGTTTTAGAAAAAATGGCACCGGTTAAATTTCTAAACAAAAATCCTTCAAGAAACATGGCACATTTCTTAAAGGGACAGCATAGTCACAGTACAGTTTCATATATTTAGCTTGCTAAGTACATTTTGTTTCATATGGTAATTGTTATTGTAATGCTAGGTTTCAACAGCATGTTTTCAAGTATCAGTATCCTGCTGCTTGGCTAACTGAGGGAAAATTTAAACTAGTTACCTACGCTGTTAATTTTCTATTCTTAGCCCTTACTTAGCCTCGGTACTTTAGACACAGTGCTGGTAAGAAACAAAGTTTGAATTGAATATTAGTGAGCAGTGTGCAGATCAGCATATTTTGATCATGTTGTATCAATTGACAGCTCTTTTTACAGTCAGCATGAGAGAGTACTACATTGACAGCACCATCCATTAGGTGACATTTCAGATTGAGGTCCAGTCCAGCAATTAGGTTGGATGTTAAACACCCTAAAGCACTATTCAAAGAAGAATAATGATGTGAATGACATAAGAATAATGACAAGCGATGATCTCTCTGCCTGAATAGTTTGTAGAGTGTTTAGCATAATTGATTATTATTATTTGTAATTATATTGATAATTTTGATTATTTGTAATTATATCTCTGCCCTAAATTATCAGTTCTTAGGTCATCCCTTCACTTGTTATACAGCCTATTGATACTTTACATACACTTCTCGACATAACTGCTTGCAGTTATCTATTAGCACTCGTGATTACTTGTAAAGACTTGTTATTCAGCCAGCCTACACTGCACTACACTGTCTGTAATTATCTGTTGACACTCTTGATTACTTGTGTGTGTTGGGCTATCATTACTCTGCCTATATATTCTGTGCCTGCGCGCCTCTCTCCACTTCACCTGATGAAGGAGCAGCGCTTTGAAAGTTTGTGATTTCAAATAAACCTGTTGGACTATAACCCGGTGTTGTGTGACCTGCTATCTGGAATAAGAATCAGCTATCAACTAACATCAAAGATTGACTTTATAGTTACCGCAGAGAAAGACTTGCATTTATTTAGTGCTTTTTTGGCCTTGGGCATCTTGGTGTGCTTGACAATCAATTAAGTATAGTTACACTTGCAGTGTAGAAAATGTGGCAGGCAAACTGTCCATAGTGATGTCCCACAAATAGCAATGATACAAACAATCAAATAATCCGTTTTGGTCTTTGGAGGGTTAGATATTTCCCAGATCTCCTGTGTCTATGACATCCTCCAGTGCACATTAGAAACTACTTTACTCTGTAAACAATTTATAAACAATCATGATATTTCAAAATAATTCACTTTTGTGACCCAATTTTGAAAAATATGATCAGGCACTATTTAGAATTCTAAATTTGAGAGTCATTGTGTGTGTTTGTTTTATATTCATTAATATCATTTGTGTATATATTTATTTATATTGTCACAAACCCAGTTGATATCTGTGAGGGTGTCCCAACCTGGGACACTGGTTTGTGGTGGTGTATAATTTTATTTACTGAAATGGTGTGGGGAGCATGTGCGAGACCCAGTGAGAACAATAACCAGTCCTGTTGCAGTATAACATTGATTAAAGATTATTTATTCCAATAAACAAAATATACACGCGTGATCTGGATTATGATGAACTAATACAGTTATGTATAAGATTTACTGAACTCAACCACATAATTTAAGTAGAAATTCCCTTATTGATTCAACGAGATCTGATTTCTTTCAGGATTTCTCTCTCCCCAAACAACATCCAATAGACCTATAAGTAAAGAGCAGCTTATAGTTACCGTACTGTATACAATTGAGGAGTTATTCTAGGGATATCTCTTGGTTCAGCAAATATATGGTTTTAACTGCTTCCACAAAGCTTTCTACACTCTTGCTTCTGGTCTTCTAGAACCATTTCACAGACTGAGAGGTGGAATTTGCCCCTCATGCTTCTAGATGGAGACTGCCTTTCTGCTTCCACAAAAAGGTTGCCAATTATACTGTTATTTTCCTTTGATGACACTCTGTATATTTGTTGTCTATTCCCTCTGTTTCTGTAGTCCTAAACGATTAACATGTGTATGCTGTCCTAGGAAGGTGCAATCATCTACCCGGAGTGTTTCCTATTTACAGCATGGTGTATTCTTCTGGTCTGTCTACAACCGCTAATGGAGCCAAAAAGGTTTACAGCATGGAAACAGGCCCTTCAGCCCAACTTATCCATGCCGTTTTTTTTTTATCACCTTAGCTAGTCCCAATTGCCCCCGTTTTGGCCGATATCCCTCTATACCCATCTTACCCATATTTTTTAAAAGACAAAATTGTACCCACCTCTACTACCATCTCTGTCAGCTCGTTCCAGACGCTCACCACCCTCGGTGTGAAAAATTTGCCCCTCTGGGTGTGGACCCTTTTGTATTTCTCCCCTCTCACCTTAAACTTCTACCCTCTAATTTTAGACTCTTCTACCTTTGGAAAAAGATATTGGCTATCTACCTTATCTATGCCCTTCATTATTTTATAGACCTCGATAAGATCACCCCTAAGCCTCCAACACTCCAAGGAAAAATGCCCCAGTCTATCCAACCGCTCCTTATAACTCAAGCCATCAAGTCCAAGTAGTATCCTAATAAATCTTCCCAGTTTAATAATATCCTTTCTATGATAGGGTGACCAGAATTGTACACAGTATTCCAAGTGTGGCCTTACCAATGTCTTGTATAATTTCAACAAGACGGCTCAAATCTTGTTTTCAATCTTCTGACCAATGAAACCAACTGTGCCAAATGCTGCCTTCACCACCCTGTCCACCTGTGACTCCACTTTCAAGGAGTTCTGAACATGTACCCCTTGATCTCTTTGTTCTACAATGTCTTATCAATAACTGAGTAAGTCCTGCTTGGCTCAATCTATCAAAATGCATCACCTCGCATTTATCTAAATTAAATGCCATCTGCCATTCATCAGCTCACTTGCCCAAATGATCAAGATCCCATTGCAATTCTAGATGACCTCTTCACTGTCCACTACGCCACTTGATGTGATCTGTAAACGTACTAACCATGCTTCCTAAATTCTCATCCAAATCATTAATATAAATGACAAATAAGAATGGACCCAACACCAATCCCTGAGGCACATCGCTGGTCACAGGCCTCCAGTTTGAAAACAACGCTCTACAACCACCCTCTGGCCTCTGTTATCAAGCCAATTTTGTATCCAATTGGCTAGCTCATGCTGGATCCCGTGAGATTCAACCTTATGCAACAACCTACCATGCAGTATCTTGTCAAAGGTATTGCTAAAGTCCATGAAGAGAATATCGACTGCATTGCCCTAATCTACCTTCTTGGTATTGAGACTTTTATCCTTGAAATACCTTTTTGAAATGCTGGTGACCTTTAACCAGCTGGCACATTCATATTTCCAAGCTAAAATTTTTCAACTTTGAGCAACAGATGTTGATGCATAAGCAATACCTGTAAACAAGCAAACCGCAAAGTTAATTACTTTTGAGTTTATCTAGAAAGCAAAATGAATTTCATGAATTTAAGAATTCAGAATTGCATGATGCAATATTATTAACGAGCCCTTGTCCAACTTCAGGAATTGAACATAGAAATCTAGGCTGGCATTCCAGTATATTACTGAGGGAGTGCTGCATTGTCAGAGGTTCTGTCTTTCTGGTGAGAGGTTAAACTGAGGCCCCACTCTTCCAGGTGGCAGAGAGAGTAACAGATCTCACAATACTAAGTTGAAGAAGAGCAGGGGTGTTATTCCTTGTGTCCTCATCTCTGTACCACATAAGAACATAAGAAATAGGAGCAGGAGTAGGCCATCTAGCCCTTCGATCCTGCCCCGCCATTCAATAAGATCATGGCTGATCTGTTGTGGCTCAGTTCTGCTTTCCCACCCTCTCCCCATAACCCTTAATCCCCTCGCTTATCAAAAACCCATCAACCCGTGTCTTAAAAATATTTAGCGAGGCAGCCTCCACCACTTCAACGGGCAGAGAATTCCAGAGATTCACCACCCTTTGAGTGAAGAAGTTCCTCCTCAACTCTGTTCTAAACCGCCCCCCCTTTATCTTGAGGCTGTGCCCCCTAGTCCTACTGTCCTTTCTGAGCGGGAAGAGGCTCTCCACCTCTATCCTATCCATCCCATTCATCATCTTATACGTCTCAATGAGATCTCCCCTCATTCTTCTGAACTCTAACGAGTACAAGCCTAGTTTATTCAGCCTCTCCTCATAGCTCAATCCCCTCAACTCCGGCATCAGCCTAGTAAACCTCCTCTGCACTCCTTCTAAGGCCAAAATATCCTTGCGTATGTGCGGCGACCAAAACTGCACACAGTACTCCAGCTGCGGCCTCACCAATGCCCTATACAGCTGCAGCAAGACCTCCCTACTTTTATATTCAATCCCCCTCACTATGAAGGCCAGCATTCCATTCGCCTTCCTGACCACCTGCTGCACCTGCAGGCTGGGTTTTTGCGACTCATGCACAAGGACCCCGAGGTCCCTCTGCACTGTCGCCTGCTGCAGTTTTTCGCCATGTAATAGTCCTTCCTACCATTCTTCCTTCCAAAGTGGACCACCTCACACTTGCCAACATTAAATTCCATTTGCCATTTCCTGGCCCATTCGCCCAGCCTATCTAGATCCTTCTGCAGACTCTCCACACCCTCCGCGCAATTTGCCGTTCCACCAATCTTGGTGTCATCAGCAAATTTCGACACCATACACCCGGTTCCCTCCTCCAGATCATCTATATAAATAGTAAATAGCTGAGGCCCCAGCACCGACCCCTGGGGTACTCCACTAGTCACCAACCGCCAATCCAAGTAGCACCCATTGACCCCCACTCTCTGCCTCCTATTTGACCGCCAATCCTCTATCCACGCTAACACCCTACCCCCAACTCCATGCCCCCTTACCTTCTGCAATAACCTCTTGTGATGGAACCTTGTCAAACGCCTTCTGAAAATCAAGAAAGACCACATCCACCGGCTCTCCTCTATCCACCGCCCTAGACACATCCTCATAGAACTCCAATAAATTCGTCAGACACGACTTCCCCTTAACGAAACCGTGCTGCGTCTGCTCTATCAAGCAATTCCCCTCAAGATGCCTCGTTATTTCCTCCTTGATGACGGATTCTAACATTTTACCTACAACAGACGTTAAACTAACCGGCCTATAATTCCCTGCCTTTTGCCTGCCACCCTTCTTAAACAATGGCGTAACATTAGCCGTTTTCCAATCTTCCGGCACTTCCCCAGAATCCAGCGACGTTTGGAAAATAACCACCAAGGCATCCACAATCACCTCCGCCATTTCTTTCAGAACCCTCGGATGCATTCCATCCGGTCCTGGGGACTTGTCCACAATCAGTCCCTCCAGTCTGTTGAGCACTGCCTCTCTAGTAACAATAATGTCATTGAGACCCTCCAGTTCTAGCACCTTTCCATCGCTAACACCCGGCAAATTATTCACGTCCTCCTCCGTGAAGACAGAAACAAAAAAGTTATTCAAGTCCTCAGCCATTTCCCCATCCCCTACCACTAAGTCCCCCCTCTCATCCTCTAAGGGTCCAGTGTTCACCCTAGCCAGCCTCTTTTTATATATTTATAAAAACTCTTGCTATCCTTTTTTTATATTAAGCGCTAGCCCAGCTTCATAGTTTATCCTACCCTTCTTTATCAACTTCTTTGTCAATCTTTGTTGACATTTAAACCTCTCCCAATCCTCTTCTCGCCCACTACTCTTAGCTACTCTAAATGCCTCCGCTTTTAATTTAACACTTTCCTTCACCTCCTTCGTTATCCACGGCTTATTATCACATTGCTGTTGTGCACAGCAAGCTCCACAAGTTGGCTGCTTAGCTTCCAACAGCAACTGCACTTCAAAAGTACTTAGCTTTGAGACATACTGAGGTTATGATAGGCTCTAAATAAAAGCAAGTATTTTCTCTTTTAAATAGTTGCACTTGATGGCCTGTGTGGCCACGAGACTACCCCATAATTCAGCCTTTAATCTCATGTCCTGAGTTAGGCCATTATCCACTTCACCATTCCCACAATCTCGTCTACACCACCACCACAAAAACGCCTCCCCATAGCAAAGTGCTCTTTTTTTTTCATCCAGAGGTGGTCATCCTGTTGGAAATCAAAATAATGGGACATAACTTCCAAGCTCCCCAGCATTGAATTCAGCGGTAGGTACCCCAAAGATGCGCTGGGGTACCCCTCTTACAACTTCACAAGTAAATGTTTGCACATAGTTGTCCTCTGTGAAATTGCCTCTGCAGTGGGATCCATCCAAAAATGTGGTTTAAAAGGCAAACCCTGGATAGTTCCGATAGGGTTACTTACACCAATAGTTAGTCAGAAAAAGTTAGAATGTAAACCTCTTCTAACTTCTGGGTAACTATTGTAAGTACCTAGATTCTCCCCGCCCAAATTCTTTCCACTTAGCTTGATATTTACTTACCATCTCCCAGACCCTGTCAATTTCAATAGGCCTTTGGATCTTTAAACTTACCTGATTCACAGTAACGAATGCTGTAAAAAGGGAGCATTCCCTTCACTTTGGTGCTGGGCGTGATGCTGGGCCTCCAGGACTGCTGTACTACCAAATATGCCCAAGGCACCAGGAGGTGCATCAATGCCAGATACATTAGCCGCACTCACAAGACAGCCCTGAACGTCACCCTGGCACAATGCAGTGCCGTCCGCGCTCTCAACCGTAACATTGTCATCAAACCAGCAGAGGTGGGGCCACCATCATACTGAACAGAAAGGATTACTGCAAAGAAGTATACCGACAACTGAGCAACGAGGAACACCAAAGTTACCTGTAGATCTGACCAAAGAACACACCCAACAGACTGATCAAGACTTTGATCCGGACCTTCAGAGCACCTCTGTGCTCTCATCCCACGCGCTCCCTGCATTGGAGATCTCTACTGCCTTCCAAAGATACACAAGGCCAACATAGCTGGCAGTCCTATCGTATCAGGCGGTGGGACCCTGTGTGAGAACCTCTCCGGCTATGTTGAAGGCATTCTGAAACACATTGTGCAAAGAACCCCCAGCTTCTGTTGTGACATGACAGACTTCCTACAGAAACTCAGCACACGTAGAGCAGTTGAACCAGGAGCACTCCTTGTCACGATGGATATCTTGGCACTCTACATCAGCATCCCCCATGACAGTGGCATTGCTGCAATTGCCTCAGTACTCAATGCCGACAACTGCCAATCTTCCGATGCAATTCTACAACTCGTCTGCTTCATCCTGGACCATAATATCTTCACCTTCAACAACCAATTCTTCATCCAGATACACGGAACAGTCATGAGGACCAAATTCGCACCTTAATATGTCAACATCTTTATGTTTGAAGACAAGACAACATCTTGTCTTCAAACAAGACCTCTTCACTGCACAGGACCTTCAATCGATGCTATACACTAGATACATTGATAACATTTTCTTCCTTTTGGACTCCTGGCGAACAAACAACTATATGATGACATCATCAAGTTCCATCTCACCATCATACTCGCCATGGACTACTCTCCTAAATCGGTTGCATTCTTGGATACATGCATCTCCATCAAGGACGGTCACCTCAGCACTTCACTGTACTGCAAGCCCATTGATAACCTCACGATACTCCACTTCTCCAGCCTCCACCCTAAACATATTAAAGAAGCCATCCGCTACAAACCAGCCCTCCATCTGCACAGGATCTGCTCAGATGAAGAGGATCACAACAGACACCTACAGATGCTGAAAGATGACCTCACAAGAACAGGTTACGGCGCTTGACTCGTCGATCGACAGTTCTGACACATCAGCGAAAAAGCGCACCAACCTCCTCAGAAGACAAGCGTGGGACACGGCGGACAGAGTACCCTTCATTGTCCTGTACTTCCCCAGAGCAAAGAAGTGGCGACATCTTCTCCAGAGCCTTTAACATGTCATTGGTAATGAACATCACGTCAAGGCCATCCCCACACTCCCATTGCTTATCTTCAGACAACCGCACAACCTCAAACAGACCATTGTTCGCAGCAAACTATCCAGCCTTCAGGAGAACAGTGACCACGACACTACACAACCCTGCCACAGCAACCTCTGCAAGACGTGCTGGATGATCGACACGGATGCCATCATCTCACATGAGAACACCATCCACCAGGTACACAGTACGTACTCCTGCGACTCAGCCAACATTGTCTACCTGATACACTGCAGGAAAGGATGTCCCGAGGCATGGTACACTGGGGAGACCATGCAGACGTTACAACAACAAATGAATGAACACCACTCAACAATCACCAAGCAGAATTGTTCCCTTCCTGTTGGGGAACACTTCACCGGTCACAGGCATTCAGCCTGTGATTTTCGGGTAAGTGTTCTCCAAGGCGGTCTTTATGACAGACAAGTCAGAATCGCTGAGCAGAAACTGGTAGCCAAGTTCCACACACGAGGGTGGCCTCAACCAGGATCTTGGGTTCATGTCACACTATCTTTGGGGGGGAAAAAAAGCCCCCCCCATGACTTGCCTGGGCTTGCAAAATCTCACTGTCCTGACTGGAGACAATACACACCTCTTTAACCTATGCTTGACCCTCTCTCCATTCACATTGTCTCTACCTTTAAGACTTGATTATAGAGTCATAGAAAAACTACAGCACAAACAGGCCCTTCGGCCCACAAGTTGCGCCGATCTTATCTCTACCAATTAGGCTTATCTATAACCCTCAACCCTATTAAATCCCATGTACTCATCCAGACGTCTCTTAAAAGACCCTAACGAATTTGCCTCCACCACCACTACTAATGGCAGCCGATTCCACTCGCCCACCACCCTCTGAGTGAAAAACTTAACCCTGACATCTCCTCTGTACCTTAAACCTGTGTCCTCTTGTGGCAGCCATTTCGGCCCTGGGGAAAAGCCTCAGAGTCCACGTGATCAATACCTCTCATCATCTTATACACCTCTACCAGGTCCCCTCTCATCCTTCTTCTCTCTAAGGAGAAAAGATCGAGCTCTCTCAACCTATCCTCATAAGGCATACCACCCAATCCAGGTAACATCCTTGTAAATCTTCTCTGCGCCCTTTCAATGGCTTCCACATCCTTCCTGTAATGAGGCGACCGGAACTGAGCGCAGTACTCCAAGTGGGGTCTGTTAGAGTTGCAGCATTATCTCCCGACTCCTAAACGCAATTCCTCGATTACCCGTAAAGACTCGCATTCCAACCATGATTTTGTAAATTGAGTTTGTCTGTATATGACCTGTTTGTGAACACAAGTCCTCACTCATGATGAAGGAGCCTGAGACTCAAAGCTAGTGCTGCCAAATAACGCTGTTGGACTTTAACCTGGTGTTGTGAGACTTTTTTAATATGTTTAACCCCAGTCCAGTGCTGGCATCCCCACGTCATGGCTGCCAAATCTGGCCAGTCTGAGTTAGAAGGTCAGGTGAGACAGATAAGGAAGGGAACTTTGTGTAAGGAATTGGGCATGGAGCAGTAATCCGATGCTAATTGCCACTCTGTTAGGAGTTTCTGGCTCATTATTGCTGACTGATGAACTGCGCGTGCATGTAGCATAAGAAATAAGTTCATTGATGCTTTGGATATCAACTGTATAAGCTGGATGCTATTGAACAAATGGGAGTGGGTACTTTTATGTAGATTTCTTTGTGACAAAATATTTATCAGCAAATCTGAGGGCCTTATTTAAAAAGAAATCTTTAAGGTATGTGTGACTGCTTGACTAATGCTGGTGCCAGGAGACATTCTGAAATTGATTATCAAGGATAAGCTGCTTGATGGCTTCAGCTAGAGTCAACATGAATTTAAAGAATCATGCCTGAACAATCTAATGAAATGTATGATAAAATAAGGCATTGATAGGATTGTAATGCCGATGTTGTTTATCTGGACTTCTCTGCTGTTCTACGTCAATTTCTCATGAAAACTAGGTGGGAAAATTAGCAGGCAAAGTCTTGAAAGTAGTGTTTTGGATGGATTGCATCATGCCTCAGAATAGGGAATGCAAAATCTGTGTAAATTGGGCATACTCTTTTTTGGTGGGTGCGGAGGGGCGGGAGGTTGAAATTGTGGGGACACGGTGAATAAGGTCATGAATGCCTTGGCATTAGGACTGATATTCTACATTCTTGTAAATAATCTGAAAGACAGAAACTTCAATCTAAATTTTCTGGTCCCACTCACTGTGGAAATCGTCGCGGGTGGAATGGCAATTGTGATGGATCAGCAAAAGGTTCTTTTATTTTGGATGGCCGTGGGATCAGAAAATCCTGCCCTTTCTACATTTGCAACATGTTCACAGAATCGCCAGGTAGTTCATACTGTGGCAGATGGGGGACTAAGTATAGAACAATTTAGATTGTATGTTGGTGATAGACCAACAATTGGTAATTGCAGTTTGTTGAAAAAGTGAAGTCATGTCATTGGGGATATGAAATAAGCAGAGATTGCTGGATTAATGAGGAAATAGTGGTTAAAAAATCATTTGAGAAATGGATGTGAAAATCCTCGATAAATCACTGTTTCCTGCTAAAGTTATGTGGCCATGCAAAATGACTTCTAATACCTTTTTGTGCATCTACACTGGTCTGCGCATACTCAGAAATCCAATGACGTCACTGCTGGAGCCTATAGTCTGAAACTTAGTAGCAAACATGGAAAGAATGAGGGGACGCAATATAGTCAAATACTTTGGGCAACCTACTTACATGATTGGGATAATTAAACAGATTTCAGAAACACTACCAAATATGGCCAGTAAAATATCTCAACGAAAAATATTGCTTTGCTGGTTGCAAACCCTTCCCGCCGAGCCTCTTGTAAAAAGAGTTTCCAAAATTTATCACTAAGTCAGAGAGAGAAATTCACAACATTCTCTCCTGTTGCCAGGGCCACTGAATTCTGCGAATGAGGTCTGCTGCATACTACTGCTTTATAAGATGGCAGCACGTATGGCTTTGGCAGCAAAAGCAATCAAGATAAATCCATGCTGTGTCAGCAAAGTAAATGAGTTGTTAGGCTGCAGAATGGATCATCTGTCAATTAAAGAAGGGTGTCTTGTCGTTATATAGAACATTAGTTGTATTACACCAGGACATTTTATATTTAGTTCTGGAACTTTCAATACAGAAAGGTTGTAGCTAAACTGGAAAATGTGAATAGAGCAGTTGGAATCATGAGACAACTGGAGAATAAAGCATTCCTTTGGAGAAGGCAATGCATAGTGCTAATGTCACTGGGCTATTAATCCAGAGGCTCAGGCTAATGCTCTGTGGTTCAGAACCCATCATGACAGTTGGTGGGACTTAATTCAAGTAATATATCTGGAATTAATAACCAGTCCCTGTGTTGGTCACTGTGAAACAATTGTTAATTGTCATAAAAACATCTGGTTTCCTATTAACTTCATCCTCTTCAGTCTATTTACTGTAGTTGAATCTTTTGATGTGAAGATAAAGTCCCATCTGCATATTGATGATATCCTCCATTGTATTGTGTGGTACTATCACCATGCTGAACAGACCTAGCTGCTCAAAACTGACTATCCATAATGTCTGTGGACTGGAATTGCAATGAACCACAATCCATAGCCTTTTGGCTCGATATATCCCCCACTTTACCATTATCATCAGGCTGGTGGAATCAACCTTTACTCAACAACTAGGGCAAGGGAGCACGTCATAGCAACACCAGGCATGCCTAAAAATGAGATGTCAACATGATGAAGCTACAACACAGAACTATTTACATGCCAAACAGAGGAAGCAACATGCTTTAGACAGACATAACAAACCCACAACCAAAGGATCAGATCTAATCTCTTTAGTCCAGCTACATGTCGTGAATAGTAGTAGACAATAAAACAACTAACCAGAAGAGAAGACTCCACACATATCCTCACCCTCAGTGATAGGAGGACCAAGCATAATTGTTTATTCACTCATGGGATGTGAATGCCAGGCTCGTACTTATTGCCCTTTCCTCTTTGTGCTATGTTGTTAGTAAGCCAACTTGAGCAACCGCAGTCCAACTGGAAAAAGTAAATAGAGCAACTAGAGAATAAAACACTTGTTTAGAGAAAGCCATGCATTGTGGTAATGTCACTGCGCTATTAATCGAGAGGCTCATACTAATGCTTTGTGGTTCAGAATCCACCATGACAGTTGGTGGGACTTAAATTCAAGTAACATATAGTAGCCACAATTCCAGGATTTTGACCCAGCGACAGTGGAGGAATGGCGATTATAGTTCCAAGTTAGAATGACGTGCGGTGACGAGAGGAATTCAAGGTTGCTGGTTTGCCCATATATCTGCTGTCCTTAACCTTTAGAAGTGTCTGAGCTTGAGGGGTTGGTTAACAAAGGAGCTTGGTGAGTTGCAGAAATGTAAAAGACAATGCTGAAGTACTTCCACCCATCTTCACCCAGAATTGTCAAGTGGATGATCCATCTAGGCCTCTTCATGAGGCCCCCAGCATCATTACCAGACTTCAGTAAATATGATTTACTCCAACTGGTATCAAAAAACAGATGAAGGCACTGAATATTGTAAGGGCTACTACTACAAAGATAACATTCTGGCTGTAATACTGAAGGCCTCTTCTGTTACTAGCCACACACCTAATTAAGTTGTTTAGTTCAGCTACAAAACTGACACCTACTTAGCAATGCTTGGGTATGACCTGTCCCCAAAGAGCAAGACAAATTGAATCAGTGTACTCAATCATCAGCAAAGTGGTGAAAATATTGTTGATTGTGCTACCAAGTGCCACTTGCACAACAGTGAATTGCCTTCTGATGCTCAGTTGGTGTTCTGCCAAGATCACCCAGCTCCTGACCTCGTTACAGCTTTGATTCAATCATGGCCAAAAGAATTGAACTTGAGAGATATTTCCCTTGACCTCAAAGCAACATGTGACCAAGTGTGTCATCAAAGAACCCAAGCAAAACTGAAGAGTTAATGGAAATTGGCATGGCAATTCCACTAGTTGGATTCATACCTTGCACAAAGGAAGAGATTGTGATTCTTGTAGGCATTGATTAGAAATTTAATTCGACGAGCACTATATAATTATGGTGGCTACAAAGCAGGTGACAAGCTAGGAATTCAGAATATCTTGATTCCCAAATCCTGTCCACAGGTCAGAAATGTGATAGGCTACTATTTTCCCAGATTAGTACTGCTCCATAAACAGTCAGGATTAGGACCATCTAGGACAAAGCAACCCACTTAATTGGTGCCCCATCACCACCTGAAATGTTCACTCCCCCCACCATTGACACTCAGTGCAGCAGTATGTGCTATCTCTAAGATGCACTACAGCAACTCACCTAAGTACCTCACAAGCCTAGAAGGACAAAGGCAGCAGGTACCTGGAAACACCATCACCACCAAGTTCTTCACCAAGTCACACATTGCATTTTGACTTGAAATGATATCGCCATACAGTTGCTGTTTCTGGTTAATTCCCTCCCCAGTGGCATTGTGGGTGTACCTACATCACATGGGCTTTAACAGTTCAAAAAAGTGGTTTACCGTCATCATCTTGAGGGCAATTAGGGCTGAGCCAACGATGCTGAAAGACTGTGAAAGAATATAAAATGAAGATAGACTTAAACAACTGAAACACTTCTCTTTGAAGCAGGAAAATCTGAGTTGGCATATTGTGATAGCATTTAATTAGGCTAAACTATATAAAGCAGGGTTTCCAAACTTTTGACCACCCAACAGTACTGATGAAAAATATTCTTATTAAACTAGAAAGAGTGCAGAAAAGATTTACGAGCATGTTACTGGGAGTTTATGGTTTGAGTTATAAGGAGAGGCTGGATACACTGGGATCTTTGCTCCCTTGTGTAAGAGGCATGGGGTGATCTTACAGAGGTCTATTAAATAATGAGGATCCGAGGTCAGCTAAATGTTCAACATCTTTTCCCAAAGATAGGGGAGTCTAAAACTAGAGGGCATAAGTTTAAGGTGAGAGGGGAGAGATACAAAAGCGTCCAGAGGGGCAATTTTTTCATACAGTGGGTAGTGAGTGCCTGGAACAAGTTGCCAAAGGTAGTGGTAGAGGTGGGTACAATTTTGTCTCTGAAAAAACATTTGGACTGTTACATGGCTAAGATCGGTATGGAAGGATATGGGCCAAATGCAGGCAATTGGGACTAGCTAAATGGTAAAATCCAGGCAAAATGCACAGGTTGGACCGAAGGGCCTGATCCATGCTGTAAACCTCTGACTCTATTGCGTTGAAGTTGAGCAAAGAATCATTTTTTTGTGTCCAATAGGTACAAACATAGAAAAACCTAATTTATATGAATCTTTTCTATTTCATTTTTGCGTACATTTATTAAAAAGTTTTCTTATTTAAAAAAAAAACTACTCAAGCCTCTCCTATGTCATTTTTAATTGAAGGAGTGCTGCCGAAAAGCTGGATTTTCATATCAGACATGCACAGGTGCATGTGCACACACACGCGCACATGCTGTCACCTCTCAGACTTGCATGCATTCTTACGCGTATGTACTAACTCTCACCTCTCTGACTCTCATTTCTTTCTCGCACATACCTCTCCTTTCTCAAACACAAATCATACTCTCCTACATGCACCCCCCCCTTGCGCGCTCGCGCCTCCCCCCCCTTGCGCGCTCGCGCCTCCCCCCCTTGCGCGCTCGCGCCTCCCCCCCCTTGCGCGCTCGCGCCTCCCCCCCCCTTGCGCGCTCGCGCCTCCCCCCCCCTTGCGCGCTCGCGCCTCCCCCCCCCTTGCGCGCTCGCGCCTCCCCCCCTGCGCGCTCGCGCCTCCCCCCCTTGCGCGCTCGCGCCTCCCCCCCCTTGCGCGCTCGCGCCTCCCCCCCTTGTGCGCTCGCGCCTCCCCCCCCATGCGCGCTCGCGCCTGCCCCCCCTTGCGCGCTCGCGCCTCCCCCACCCTGCGCGCTCGCGCCTCCCCCCCTTGCGCGCTCGCGCCTCCCCCCTGCGCGCTCGCGCCTCCCCCCCTTGCGCGCTCGCGCCTCCCCCCCCTTGCGCGCTCGCGCCTCCCCCCCCTTGCGCGCTCGCGCCTCCCCCCCATTGCGCGCTCGCGCCTCCCCCCCTTGCGCGCTCGCGCCTCCCCCCCCTTGCGCGCTCGTGCCTCCCCCCCTTGCGCGCTCGCGCCTCCCCCCCCTTGCGCGCTCGCGCCTCCCCCCCTTGCGCGCTCGCGCCTCCCCCCCCTTGCGCGCTCGCGCCTCCCCCCCCTTGCGCGCTCGCGCCTCCCCCCCCTTGCGCGCTCGCGCCTCCCCCCCCTTGCGCGCTCGCGCCTCCCCCCCCTTGCGCGCTCGCGCCTCCCCCCCCTTGCGCGCTCGCGCCTCCCCCCCCTTGCGCGCTCGCGCCTCCCCCCCCTTGCGCGCTCGCGCCTCCCCCCCCTTGCGCGCTCGCGCCTCCCCCCCCTTGCGCGCTCGCGCCTCCCCCCCCTTGCGCGCTCGCGCCTCCCCCCCCTTGCGCGCTCGCGCCTCCCCCCCCTTGCGCGCTCGCGCCTCCCCCCCCTTGCGCGCTCGCGCCTCCCCCCCCTTGCGCGCTCGCGCCTCCCCCCCCTTGCGCGCTCGCGCCTCCCCCCCCTTGCGCGCTCGCGCCTCCCCCCCCTTGCGCGCTCGCGCCTCCCCCCCCTTGCGCGCTCGCGCCTCCCCCCCCTTAGATGCGCGCTCGCGCCTCCCCCCCCGTCTTAGATGCGCGCTCGCGCCTCCCCCCCCGTCTTAGATGCGCGCTCGCGCCTCCCCCCCCGTCTTAGATGCGCGCTCGCGCCTCCCCCCCCGTCTTAGATGCGCGCTCGCGCCTCCCCCCCCGTCTTAGATGCGCGCACACACACACAAACGCTAAACCCTTTCACGTATCAGTGACTCCCATTCGCCCTGCATCCTGACCCTTGCCTTGTTTTCTCCACTCTCCACTCCCCACGCCCCCCAACACTCTTGCATCGGCACTTCCCATCGCTCAGCTGCCCACTCTCCTGTCATTCCCTGTGCAATCCAGTTTGGGAAATTCTGATAGAATATTGACTAAGTTGTGAGATGGTTAGTTTCAAGCAGCTGGCAGGACAGCGTTAGTTCTTTGAGACTGGGTGGTTTTTGAAATAGAGTACCAAAAAAGTAGTAGGAGCAAATGGTTTAGACCTCTTCAGGGTTATGACACCTTGAATGCCATTGGTTACAATTGCTTAGACAGCAGGAAAGTCTTGTCGGTAGACGTATGTTCTTTTGAGGTATTGAAATTCTATTTCTGTAGTTGAAAGATGCTGCATTTGCTGCTGAGGCAGGGCTATGGAAGGTTTAAAAATGGTTGCACTTACCAGACATTGGTAAAGTGATTTTTGGTTATCTGTACTGTGTTCAGTAATTGCAATGATTGCACTCGAACTTTGAAGGAATATAGACTTCACTGGAAGTGATTTTTCAATTACACAGTTAAGCTGTATTAATTGAAAATGTTGAAATGACAGGACATCTCGAAGTAGAAATTGGAATGGTATGTTACAAACTGTGGAAACCCAAGTAGTTCAGAATCAGAGTTAGTAAATGTACTGTTTTGTGACCAGTATGTGCCAACACATCTGAAGGCTCGTTTTCACATTGTTATTTGGTGACCCAGCTAATGTAAAGGAGATAGAAATTCTAGCGTTTCTGAAGGACATCAATCATGAAGTGATCAAGATCGATACAGTCAAGGATTATCAAGTACTTGAGACTAGGAGCCAGCTTTATAATATCAAAAGGCTCAAATCTCAAAAAAAATCAGGAACAACTAAAACAAATGAATTGGATTATATTGTTTAAAAACAGTGGAACGCCTACAAAAAAGTGCTCTCCATTCAGGATAAATATATTCCTAACAAAATCACAATAGATGTGATACTAAATGTAATAAAACATGGCTCTAAAGATTGTGCAGAAAGGTTAATGGCTTCACTGGGATGCGTATAAGGAAATGCTGACACATGAGTTGGGCAAAAGAAATACAGAAAATTTAAGGTAATGAAGGCTAAAGATGACAGCAAAATACTCATAATAATACAACAATGGAAGTTAAAAGAACAGAAAAAAGCAAAAGTCAGAGAATTAATGCCTAAAAATATACAAGGCTTTAAAACTATAGATGAAGACAAAAATATTTAATTACTTAATGTTTAATCATCTCATTTAAACATAATCCCTGTGGATTGGTGGCATTCGTTCCGGAGTACTGAGCAAAATTAAAAAAGACATTTATGAAATACTTACAATCATGAGTGACTGTTGGATGCTGGAGAGGCCCTAGTAGACTATAAACAAGGAACATGTAGAGGGATGCAGTCCCAGGACAAGAAACGTATCATTTCGGGCTGAGTTGAGAATTTTGCAGATCTTTCAAATTTGTTTTACCCTGGAAGGTGTGGATTTTCCATTGTTGAAGATATTTGAGACTGAGATAGGAAGAATTTTGGTATCTCAGGAAATCAAGGTATATGGGGAATTAGCAGGTTGGTGGAGTTGAAACTGAAGATCAGCCATGATTATATTGATTGATATAGCATGTTTGACAGTATCCATGTGGTCTACGTCAGCTCCAATTTGCCCTTATCCCTGCTCCCCCTCAGCCTGCATAATTAGGCAATAAGATCCTGATTTTCATGTTTAATGTCGAAGCAGCAAGTTGTTGTCTGATTTAATGTTTAATAACAGGTTGATCCTGGTAGTCTCACTGTTATTCTTACTGAAGAATCTAAGTCAATGCAAAAACTTTTGAATATATGGGCAGGTGTTGAAATAGTGTTCTTTGTTCCATCAGTTTAAGATATGCAACATGCTGGGGAAATACATGAAAGAGCAATCTTCAGCCAGAAATTCAAAGCGGGCAATAGTATGTAGCAGATCAGAATATAACTCCTTTGCTACCTGTGATTTGTTTATTGATGATTTTTAAAAAAGTATTTATATATAATATCTTTCATGACTTCAAGCCACTTAACGATCTTTCATAGCCGGTGAAGTACTTTCAAAGTGTAATGGACGGAAATGTCAAATTCTGCAATGCAAGGTTCCATAAATAACAGTGATAATGGACCAGATTATTTTTGTTGATTAATGGATGAATGTTGGTCAGGACAGCAGGAGAGCGCCCATGATTTTTTTTAAAGAGTGCTTGATGTATTTTACATTCATTGAGAGAGCAGATTGGGCATTGGTTTAATGTGTCATTGAAAATGCTAAGTCTGAACACTACAGCACCTCCTTGGTGCTGGACTGAAGTGTTAGCCTAAATTACGCACTGAAGTCCTGTACTGAGGTTTGAACCCACAACCTCTTCTTCGGAGGTGAGAATGCTACCACTGAACTAATGACATCTGTTAGTTGAATTCAAATTGATACCTGAAGCTGAAAATGAAATGGACTCATTAAGAGCTTGATCTTATTTCTGTTTCTTAAATACCAAAAATCTAGCCAGACTGTTTAATGTGTTTCTCCTTCAGAGCAATCTATCTTGTTCACTTCCTAGTTTCAAACACTTGTGTTATGAATGAGCACAAACTTTCAGGAACTGTGGCCCAAGGGAAATCATTCCCAGACATCATGTTGTGCGTTAAAAATGTATTTCTATTCTTCAAAATACTCCTTGTCACCCATTATTGTGTATATTAGTCAAGTTTAGACACAACAGAGAATTGACAACTAGTATTTCAAAATGAGGGACATGTTTGAAAAAGTTATTTGTTAATGGCTGCATGTATGGGTAACTTATTTTCTACCTTTCAGCTTTGCATTGAAGTCTATATTTACCCAAAAACAGAGAATGCTGTAAAAATTCAGGTCTGGCAACATCTGTAGGGAGAGAAAATAGAGTTAACAAACATGTATTTCTGCAACAACATCTATATTTGCACAAATTAGTTGCAATTATGAAGTGTGATGCATGATTCATTTGCTTTTACTGTATCAGCATTATTTTAAATATATTTTTATTGCCTCTACGCGAATGATCAAAATGTAACAGGTATTTGGAAATTAGCTGTTCGGTATAAATTGCCCCCACAAATACCTGCAAGTATAGTATTTGAACTATTTCCTTCTCTTTCATGTAATGTCTTCCCTGTAAGAAGATGTTTAATAATATCTTTGTGCCCCCACCAATTTTTCTGAGGTACATCTGAGAAATCTATTTAGCCTTCGGTCTTTCTTTTCCATTTGCCTTCATTTGTTGCCTCCTAACACTCCTTTGTAGTGTACTTTTGCAACTTGTGTCCTGGCATGCTCATCTGATTGTAGTTCAGAAATTACAAAGTCAAGATCAGACAAAATTAGTAGCAGCACTAGTCTAAAAACTGTTGGACTTTGTTGCGGATTCTAACTTGATCTTTAAAGGATCTTAACAAAGGCAGTTAACTAGCCTGACCCCTTTCCTTACCAGGTTTAATCTTGTCTCACATTTTTCCAAATTGTAAAAATAAACAGTTAAGAACCGGCATTTCAAGTTTCCCTTCTGAGATTTGGGATGTCCTCACATTGCACATCAGCAGGGTTCATAACAATATGTTTATCTAATGTTGCATGTATATCTCTGAACTGTTACTTGAAATACTTGCATAATAATCTTGGCCTCTAGTGTTTTTGAAACTGCCTTGTTTATATTGGGAAGGTTGTACGTTACTGGCAGCAAATTAGGAAGCTTGAAAAACATGAATCTCAATTTTAAACTGCAACTTCTGCAAGTTCCTTGCTTCCCTGGTCAAACAATTTGAATTAAAAAAAACTGCATCACTGGCCTGGGGGAAAGAGGGGAACTGAAAGACCTTTTTGTTTTTAAAAGAAATAAAACCAAGAATGTTGGAAAAACGCAGCCGGATCAGGTAGCATTTGTGGAGAGAAACATAGTTTATTTTTCATGATGATGATTTTCAAAACTTGAAAGAATCTCTTCCAGTTCTGAAGAAAGATCATCAACCGGAAACATTCTGATTCTTTCTCCACAAATGGTGCCTGACCTGCTGAGCATTTTCACCTTTCTCTTGTTTATTGTTCAGATTTCCATCGGTATTAAAAACTTAAAAATGCAATTTAATCTGCGCATTAGTATTCCTAATACTAATTTTAAAACAATGTCAAACAGCATATGTTCCACATATTGGTTCATACAGAATTTCAAATGAGCTTTGGATGAATAAAGTTGTGCCCTAACTGTGTTCATTATTTGTTTTTAACTCTAGTTTTGTCAACCTGGTGGCTGGCAACTGTCCGCTGAACGAAAGCAGCCAACATATTTTGTGGCGGTTCTGACAGACATTGACTCAGATCGCTACTATTGTGCATGTCTAACTTTTCATGAAGCGGAAATTAATTTACAAGTAAGTATACTCGGAGAATTTCCTATTTATTTTGTTACTCACCGTGTGTGACAGCTGAAGATACAGCTGTTAGTACTAGTATAAAAGAGAAGGGTCGCATTAGGAGTAGCCTGAGAAATGAAGAGCTCAGAGCAGTTGTAGAGTAGGGAGGACTACAAAGATAGGGAGGGGCAGAGCCGCAAAGGGATTTTTGACACCAGGATAAGAATTTTAAATGAGGCATTAGTTCAGAAGTAGGACTTGCTGCAGGATAGGAAAATGGCAGCAAACTTTGGATGAATTGAGGATAGGTGGCTGACTGGAGACAACAAACACAAATGAGAATTGCATTGGCAAATGGTCTGAAGTAGCGATGGAAATGATGATATTATGAAGGTGGAAGTAAGTGGTCTTTGTGATAGAGAAGATATGTGTTGGAAACTGATTCTGGGTTCAAATAGGGCACAGGTTGCAAATGATTTTGCTCATCCAGAGACAGTAGCCAGGATAGAGTTTTAGGGGTTAGAGAAATGATAGTTGGTTCCACTTGGCAGGCAAAACTCTCTTTTTGGGAACTCATTAGTCCGTCTCACCATTTTTTGAGTGTCTGAAATTTGGTATTATGAAAATTGACAGATTATTTCTTCTAATACTCTGCTGTCTTGTATGGATGCCTCTGTTTGGTTCTCCACTTTAGTTATTGCTTTAAAAGTCCTGCATGAGCCATCTGTTGCACACATCGCTCATCTTTCAAAATATTAAACTCTTAAGTGCTTCTCCTTGAGTCTGCTGCTGAAACCTTTGATCATTCTCAGTTTTTCGAAGTCCTGTAATAGAAATTCATTCTTCACTGCAGTGCTCACTTGCTACATGGGAGATAGGTACATTAGCATCAGTGTTTTGTTGTAATTTTAAAATCTCTCATGCTTTCGACCAGTTTACTTATTCCAATGTTTTACCCCACCTCCCTTATTTGCAAGATGGACAAAGGACAAACACAAGTAGGTTCAACAAGTTTATTAACAATGACACTACTAACCCTTAAATTACCCACATAAAACAAGAGGATACTCCAAAATCAGACGCACTACCCGCAAAGATGCAGGCTCGATTCTCTGAGTCCCTCTGGTCTGTCGTCAGAAAGGTGAGTCTCTGGCAGCTCCTCCCTCCCTCCCTCCCTCCTTTCCTCCCCTCCCTCCTTTCCTCCCCTCCCTCCTTTCCTCCCCTCCCTCCTTTCCTCCCCTCCCTCCTTTCCTCCCCTCCCTCCTTTCCTCCCCTCCCTCCTTTCCTCCCCTCCCTCCTTTCCTCCCCTCCCTCCTTTCCTCCCCTCCCTCCTTTCCTCCCCTCCCTCCTTTCCTCCCCTCCCTCCTTTCCTTTCCTCCCCTCCCTCCTTTCCTCCCCTCCCTCCTTTCCTCCCCTCCCTCCTTTCCTCCCCTCCCTCCTTTCCTCCCCTCCCTCCTTTCCTCCCCTCCCTCCTTTCCTCCCCTCCCTCCTTTCCTCCCCTCCCTCCTTTCCTCCCTCCTTTCCTTTCCCTCCCTCCCTCCCTCCTTTCCTTCCCTCCTTTCCTTTCCCTCCCTCCTTCCCTCCTTTCCTTCCCTCCTTTCCTTTCCCTCCCTCCTTTCCTTCCTTCCCTCCCTCCCTCCCTCCCTCCTTTCCTTCCTTCCCTCCCTCCCTCCTTTCCTTCCCTCCTTTCCTTTCCCTCCCTCCCTCCCTCCTTTCCTTCCCCCCTTTCCTTTCCCTCCCTCCTTTCCTTCCTTCCCTCCCTCCCTCCCTCCCTCCCTCCCTCCCTCCCTCCCTCCCTCCCTCCTTTCCTTCCTTCCCTCCCTCCCTCCTTTCCTTCCCTCCTTTCCTTTCCCTCCCTCCCTCCCTCCTTTCCTTCCCTCCTTTCCTTTCCCTCCCTCCTTTCCTTCCCTCCCTCCCTCCCTCCCTCCCTCCCTCCTTTCCTTCCCTCCCTCCCTCCCTCCCTCCCTCCCTCCTTTCCTTCCCTCCCTCCCTCCCTCCCTCCTTTCCTTCCTTCCCTCCCTCCCTCCCTCCTTTCCTTCCTTCCCTCCCCCCTCCTTTCCTTCCCTCCTTTCCTTTCCCTCCCTCCCTCCCTCCCTCCTTTCCTTCCCTCCTTTCCTTTCCCTCCCTCCTTTCCTTCCTTCCCTCCCTCCCTCCCTCCCCTCCCTCCTTTCCTTCCTTCCCTCCCTCCCTCCCTCCCTCCTTTCCTTCCTTCCCTCCCTCCCTCCTTTCCTTCCTTCCCTCCCTCCCTCCCTCCTTTCCTTCCTTCCCTCCCTCCCTCCTTTCCTTCCTTCCCTCCCTCCCTCCCTCCTTTCCTTCCCTCCCTCCCTCCCTCCCTCCTTTCCTTTCCCTCCCTTCCCGCCAATGAGGTCCCAGGAGGGGGTTCCAATACCCAGTGGGTTTCTTGATGTCTGCCTGACAGGACACCAAGGCCTGCCCTCAGGTGTCCATCTCCATGCTGTTGCTTACATGTAACCTGTTATCAGATTAAGCCAACTGCAGGAACTTTTGGTGACAAAGTCTGACCCGATCTGGGCTTCTAACAATAGGCTGGTGCATTTCAATGGGGTGCAATGACTTCCTGCTAAGTATCAGTAGGGTGCAGGGGAGATTGATGAATCAGGTCCAGGTAGGTTTATTGTACAGTTGACCTGCCTGAGATTTGACTCTGTTTGATTTTTAATATGCCCAATTCTTTAATTTAGGATATCCAATTTTATCAACCTTAAAACTAGGCCATGTTTATGTTACAGTTTATACAAGTGGGTGACACAATGGTTAGCCCTGCTGCCTCACAGTGCCAGGGACTCGGGTTCATTCTCAGCTTGGGTCACTATCTGTGCGGAGTCTGCACATTCTCCCTGTATCTGCGTGGATTTCCTCCAGGTACTCTGGTTTTCCCTACAGTCTGAAAGATGTGCTTGTTAGGTGCATTGGCCGTGCTAAATTCTCCCTCAGTGTATCCGAACAGGCACCGGAGTGTTGCAACTAGTGAATTTTCACTGTAACTTCATTGCAGTGTTTGCATAAGTTTGCTTGTGACTCAAATAATAAATAAATTAGTTGATTCTATAGTGAGCTCAAGTTTGAAAGAAATCCTTCCCCTGAGGGTGAGGCAGTGGCACAGTAGTTTTGTCACTGGACTTGTAATGCAAAATCCCAGGGTAAGATCTGGTGAAATTTGAACTTAATTTTAAAATCTGAAATTTAAAAATCTAATGATGCCCACGAAACCATTGCTGATTGTTGGAAAAACCAATCTGGTTCACGTATGTTGTTCAGGGAAGGAAATCTGCCATCCTTACCTGGTCTGGCCTACTTGTGACTCTATATCCCCAGCAGTGAGCTTGACTCTCAATGAAGTGGACAGCAGCGAGGGACCGGCAATAAGTGGAATGTTCACGTCCATAAATTAAAATATACACTGGCACAAAAAGGTGTGTTGAATTCTAAAGCCTTGTATTGCATTATATGGTATCAGCACTGGCTCATTTTGATGTAGTTTGGTATTTCTTTTCAAACTTAGACAAATGAACTTGTTCAGTGGACAACCTATAAGGTATCATGATGTAGAGGGTTCTGATTTACAAAGTTTTTAGTTTAGCAATAGAGAGCTTAGAACATGGTACACTTTAGCCTTGCTTTTTAAGCCCAGTTCCCTGAACAGAATTTTATACTCTGAAACATTGCAAATAATCCTGTAAAATTCTTTGACTCACTCCTAGCTGCCAGCTTGTCTTGGATAAATGAAGTGTATTATGCTTCACTGAACTTCAAAAATAATGTCCCCATTATCTTCTATAACATAGGGGAATGATGCACTTGAAGTAGAAAATAATTACAGTACAATCCTAAGAGGCTTGCTTTGCTACATTGGTTGCTACCTTTACATATAATTATCTGCCAACTGTCATAGATTTTTAATTAATCAATCTTAATAAAGCCTGAAGAACCTCAGTCTAATTCATTTGTGCATGAAGCATTTTTGGCAGCTGAGTTAATATTTAATTAAAATGCATCAAAACAATTTCAAGTTAAAGCTGGGTTAAATTATCATTCCAGAATACTACTTCAGATGGTGATTGTAAACACTATGTTATGCAAAGGCTTTTGTTTGCAAATCTAATTATGAGGTTAAAGCCTTTAGTTTGTTACCTCCATTCTAAATTATAGAAGGCAGTTTGGAGTTTAATATTGCAGTGTTTTTATCAGCAGACTGATTTTCCTCCTGCACAGTTATCTCTGTAATTTGACGTCGTGGTAACCTTTATAGATAGCTCCCATTTCCTCCTCTTGCTGGACAGTCAGTATTGTAGACATCAGTTGATAAACATATAAAGTTCAAGGTTCTTCTGGTCAGACACCACAATTATGAATTTATTGTGATAAAATGCATGCATTGAATTCCATTCTACTGACTGAATAATATGACAAGCTGTATTGTCTTTGTGTTGCATGAAAAACACTTTGCATAAACAGCAACTGTAAAGATTACAGCAAGAAGGAATGCTGTCAGAAAGGTGACTTAGTTAAAAAAAATACAAATTGATTCACCAATTGAAGGAAACGGGGAAAGATTTTTTGATAGTTTAGTTGTAGCTATTGTACATGATGTGGAGCCAGTGATATTGAACACATGTTACCCATACTGGCAGTAGGAGTTTAGACTCAGAACAGACTTCAAATAGAGTGCCATTTATTTACAAATTGCAAAATGCTGGGTTAAGCAAAAATAATGTTTTTCCCATTAAAAATATTAAAATGACAACACTTTACTTTCTGCTTTGAGTGCGTTGAAAGGTCAATATTCATGATCATATCACAGAAAAGCTACGGCACAGAAGGAGGCTATTTGGCCCACAATATTCTATGCTGGATCTTTGCAGGAGTTTGTCACACTTGGCTGTCATTTCCACATAGCCCTATAAATGTTTGCTCTTCAGATAATTACCAATTCTCTTTTTGGAAACCACAATTGAATCTGCCTGCATTACGCTGTCAGGTAGCGCAGTCGAGGTCCTATTCATTAGTTGCATAAACAGGTTTTGTCTCATGTTACCGCTGGTTCTTATCATTCACCTTAAATTGATCTTCTCTGGTTCTCAATCCTATCACCAGTGGGAACATTTTTTCTCTATCTACCCTGTCCAGATCCCTCGTGATTTGAAATACTTTCATGAAATTTCCACACAACTCCAAGTAATGCTCATGTCCCATGAAAGAACAAAAGAAAACCAAATGGCTTACATTTGCTGGCTAGCTTCCCAAAGGATGCCAAGACCATAGCTCATCTGCTTGTAACTTCAACCCCACATTCCTGCTTACCCACGATAACTGTTGACCGCTTTGTTAATCAAGAATCTATCCAGTTCTGCCTTAAAAATATTCTAAGATTCTATCTCCACTGCCTTTTGAGTAAGAGTGTTCCAGAAACACTCAGTTGTCTGAGAGAAAATATTTCTCTTCATCTTCATCTTAAATGATCAATCCTTATTTTTAAACAGTGACCCTTAGTTATAGATTCTCCAACAAGAGGAAACATCCTCTGTACGCCATTTCAGTACCCCACAGAACTTATTTTGATCAAGTGGCCTCTTACTTTTCTTCTATAAACCTAACTGTTGCAACCTTTTTTCACAACCTGCCCATTCCTGGTATCAGTTTAGTAAATCTTACCTGAACTGCTGATGCATTTACATTTTCCTTAAATAAGGCCAATACTGTACACAATGCTCCATATATGGTCTCACCAATGCTCTACACAAGTAACATTTGCATCACGCAAGTGCCAGGCAATGCCCATTTGCAACAAGAGAGGATTAACCATTGTCCCATGACATTCAGTGGCATTAACATTACTGAATCCCTCACTGTCAATATCCTGGGGCTATCATTGACCAGAAACTGAACTGGACTAGCAATATAAATACTGTGCAACTCACTTCCTGACTTGCCAAAGCCTGTCCACCATCTACAAAGCACAAGTCAGGAGTGTAATGGAATATTCTCCACTTTTCTAGATGAGTGCAGCTCCAGCAACACTGAAGAACATTGACACCATCCAGGATAAAGCAGTCCACTTGATTGTTGCCCATCCCACAAACATTCAATCACTGCACCACAGTTGAGTATTGGCAACTGTGTACCATCTACAAAATGCACTGCAGGAATTCACCAAGGTTCCTAACCCACACCCACTACCATCTAGCCGGACAAGAGCAGCAGACACATGGGAACACCACTACCTGCATGTTTCTCTCCAAGCCATTCACCATCCTGACTTGGAACTATATCACTGTTCCTTCAATGTCGCTTGGTCAAAATCTTGGATCTCACTCATCAACAGTACTTTGTGTATACTTACACCATCAGGACTGCAGTGCTTCAAAAAGGTAGCTCATCACGTTCTGACTAGACTGGAGCTATACTAATTGGAATTTAGAAGAATGAGGGGGGATCTTATAGAAACATATTATGAAGGGAACAGCTCAGATAGAAGCAGGGAGGTTGTTTCCACTGGGGTTGAAACGAGAACTAGGGCACATAGCTTCAAAATAAGGGGGAGCAGATTTAGGACTGAATTGAGGAGGATCTTTTTCACCCAAAGGGTTGTGAATCTGTAGAATTCCCTGCCCAATTAAGCAGTTGTGGCTACCTTGTTGAATGTTTTTTAAGGCAAAAATAGATTTTTGAACAGTAAAGGAATTAAGGGTTATGGTCATCAGGCAGGTAAGTGGAGCTGAGTCCACGAAAAGATCAGCCATGATCTTTTTAAATGGCAGAGCAAGCTCGAAGGGCCAGATGACCTACTCCTGCTCCTAGTTCTTATGCAGAGCAATTAGGGATGATCAGTAAATACTGGGCTAGCTCATGACACCCATATCCTGTGAATGAATTTCTAAAATGGCTTGGGATTAAAGAAGTTTATGACAAAGTTGACCACTTAGTCCATCGAGTCTCTGACTGCATGAACAATTCAAAATTAATCCTTCAACTCTACTCTCTTCATAGCGCCACCTATCTTTTGCTTCTAGCATTATCCCATTTTTCCTTTGAAACATAAAATTGTCCGATGCTGTTTGCTACAGATGAACTCACCAAGGTTCCCTAGACAACATCTTCCTAACCCACAAGTGCTACCCTCTAGTAGGACAAGGGCAGCACCACCTGCAAGTTGCTCACCATTCTGACTTGGAACTATATCATCGTTTGCTAGGTGAAAATCCTGGCTCTCCCTCATTAGCAGTAGTGTGTGTGTAAGTATTCCATCGAAGCTGCAGCGGTTCAAGCTACAATAAATTTGCATTTAAGAAATTCTCCAAACCTCTCTGAACATGCCTAATGGAACCTGTAGCATAGATTTTCCATATGGAAGTGGTGAGAGAAAAAGCATGAACAGGTATTGTTTCCAGGGTATTGTACTTGACCTACAGACATTGAAAACAAATTAATGTTGAATGTCTAGTGGATTAACTTGCATTATTTTGAAAGGTATTAGCTACAATGTTTCTAAATATTATATGAAGTATTTCATTGAAGTACATTCCTGTCGTTAAATGTCTTAGTGATATTTTAAAATTATGTGGTAACAGTCCAAAGATGTGTGGGTTAAGTTGATTTGCCATGGTAAATTGACCTTAGTGTCAGGGAGATTAACAGGGTAAATACGTGGGGTTACAGGAATAGGGCTTCAGTGGGATTGTGGTCGGTGCAGACTTGATGGGCTGAATGGGCTCCTTCTGCACTGCAGGGATTCTATGATTCGATTCTATGATTCTACTCTATGAACATGACTTCACCCTGTTTGTTTATTGCAGCAAAGCCCAATTGCAAGAATGCATGAAATAGAGGCAGGAATAGGTCACTGGGCCCTTCAAGCCTGTCCTGTCATTCAATACAATCATGGCTGTTGTATGCTGGCCTCAACTCCTTTTCTGTGCCGTTTCTGCATAGCTCTCTATTCTTCAATCTATCAAATATTCATCCACCTCCATTTTAAAACTTCTAATGATCTAGTCTCTAGCATCTGTTGGGAAAGAGAATTTTAGAGATTCATCACTCTCTGTGAGAAGGAATTTCTACACACTTCAGTTTTAAATGACCGGTCCTTTATCTTATAGCTGTGTCCTCTTGTTCAAGACTCTTCCACTGGTGAAAACATTTCACCATCTCCTCTGTCAAGTCCCCTCAGGATATGATATGCTTGAATAAGGTCACCCCTCATTCTGCTAAATGCCAAGGATTACAGACCCAGACTAATTCGTCTATCTTAATAGGACAATTTTCTTATCCCAGGAGTTAGCCTGGTGAATTGTCTTTGGACTGTCTCTAATGTTACGATACCCCTTTTTCACTTTGTGTATTCTGCCCTTCAGTTTGACATTCTCCTTGACTTCCTTTGTTAACCATGGATATTGTCTGTTTCTTGTAGAATCTCTCTTTTTGATTGGGACAAATTCCTACTGAGCATTTTGGACCAGCTGTTAGAATATGAACCACTGTTCATCTAATAACCTGTATCTTGGCTTGTTTATTCTGTTCACCTTACACAATTCATCTCTTGTACCATTATAATTATCCTTATTCACGTTGAAGACACTGGTTATGGACCTAAGGCATTCACCCTCAAACAGTATTTGGAATTCTATCATATTGCAGTCACTGCCATCTAGGGGATATTTAACCACAAAATTCTTTGTTAATCCTCCTTCAATACACAAAAGCAAATCTAAAATAGCCCATTCCCAAGTACGTTCCACAATGTACTGCTGTAAAAAGCTTGCCTCAAATCCTTCCACGCTACCCTTGCTGGTTATGTTTGTCTAATCAGTATGCAAATTAAAATCTCCCTCAACAATTGCAATTCAAGCACCCCCTTGGTATTTCCCCATTTTATGCTCTGACTTATTGAGAGATCATATTTTGGATGTCTGTAGACTGTTTGCACCCTTGTCTTCCTTCCCCTGCTATTCATGATTTCAACCCAAACCTGTCTTTACATCACGACTCATTGCTGCTCTGAAACATTCCTTGATGAACAGCCTTTTGCCTTTGGCCTATTCTTTTGCAACTTTGTATACCCAGGAATGTTGGGCACCCAGTCCTGGTCCCCTTTTTTATTGTTTTTGTGACAGCTAATACATCATACTTGTATGTTGCAATCTGTACTATCAACTCATCTAGTTGCAAATTATTTGTGCATTCCAATATAGTACATTTAGCTTTGTTTTTTTTTACAGCTGTTTCCAACTCTGGATTTTCTCTCCTGGTAGTCTTGTTTATGGTTTCAGCCCCAGCCTGTAACACCGAGACAGTCAAGTTTCCCCCTCATTATCCTGTTTAGCTGCTCCTTCATTTGCCCCTGATTTTTTTTTAAATCTTCCAATCTTAGAACCCTCCCCCTTCTAGTTAGGGCTGTTGTATGAGTCCTTGGTGTAACTTGATGTTCATATGACCTATAGTTTCCTGTTGACACTCAGACTGATCACCAACCTGCACTCCTACCTTTAACTTTGACTTCCCCATTTTCCAAGCAACTAAACCCTCACTAAGGCCTCCCTTTAGTTTGGGGTCATACAGTTTTGAAGAAATCATATTCCACTTGAAATGTTAACTCTACTTCTTTCACCACGGACGCTGCCAGTCCTGACAATTATTTAGAGCGCTTGTTGTTTCGATTTCTTAAGTCATGATTTTACTTTAAAAAGTACACCAGCAGATGGCAGCATATTTGTTATAATTTCTCTCTTCTCTCATTTGCTGTAAGTTTGATCACGTGCCTCAGGAACAACATCAAAACATGATGAATAAAATAGTCCCAAACTGTCAGTTGTTTAAACATCAATTTTCAGTCAGAAAGGACGTGCATATGGAAATAGAATGTTTGAAAAATTTAATATCCTTTGCCATATTGGTATTCTCTGCAATATTAATTCTATTTGACTACTTGAAGTATTCCTCTAAAGGAGATTTTGTTTTTTTTTGTCTGTAGTTATGTGAGAATAATTTCAGAACAATTTATCTTCAATCTGGACGACAAAGCCAACTTTCCTGTTGTTTATAGAATGTTTTTCAACAAATGTTCATTGAATGAAATTCTGGAAAGTGGCAGATTTATGATTTGGTTCAAAAAGAAGCAACCCTGACCTTGAAGACAATATTAAACAAGAAATAAATGTTGCTTTATGCCGAAGAAGAGCTGAGAGAGAAATGGGAGCTAAGAATTCTGTCCATTTCCAGAGTAAAACTAGAAAAGGACTATATGAAGTAAGACCGCTGAGTAATATGGTGAGAAACTTTTTGCGTCTCTGAAGCAATCGCTCCTTTTTCAGAAGAAGCTTGTTAGATTATTGGTTGGATACAAATGCTTTTGAAAAATTTTGGAATCAGAAAAGATAATAGTCATAAAGTTTACAATGCAAATAAAGGCCCTTCAGCCCATTGTGTCAGTGCCAATCATCAGGCACCTATCTATTCTGATCCCATTTTCCAGTACTTGGTCTGTAATCTTATATTCTACAGGTGCTCATCTAAATGCTTTTTAAAAGTTGTGAGAGTTCCCGCCTCTATTATCTCTTCAGGAAGTGCATTCCAGATTTCTGCCAACCTCTGGGTGAAAAAGTTTGTACTGTCTACTAAGGGGACAGTTGGTCAGTCTTCTCTAAGAAAAATAACCCCAGCTTAACCAGCTTCTGTTTCCAGCTGAATTGCTCCATTCAAGGCAACGTGCTGGTGAATTGCCTCTGCACCTTCTCTAGTGCAATTGCATCCTTCCTATAGGGTGTTAATCAGAACTGCACACAATACTCTAGCTGTGGCCTAATGATCTTCTTATACAGCTCCATCATAACCTCCCTGCTCTTATACCTTTGCCTTGGCTAATACAGGTAAATATCTGATATGCCTTCTTAACCACTTATCTCCCTGTCCTGTTGCTTTCAGAGATCCAAGGACATGCACCATAAAGCCCTTCTTATCCTCTGTGCTTCCCAGTGTCCTACCATTCTTTGTGTATTCTCTTGCTTTGTTAGTTCTTCCAAAGTGCATCACCTCATACTTTACAAGCTTAAATTCTTTTTGCCAATGTACTGCCCATGTGACCAGCCTGTCATTGTCCTGTAATCTAAGGCTTTTTTCCTCACTATTTACCACATGACCAATTTTTGTATCATCTGCAAATGTACTGATAATATCTCCTACTTTCACATCTAGATCATTAATGCATATTAACAGCAAGGACGCAGCATTGATCCCTGCAGTACACAACGGGACACAAACTTCCAGTCACAAAAACAATATATGATCATCACTCTGTCTTCTATCACTAAGCCAATTTTTGAATCAAATTTGCCCAATTGCCCTGGAACCTCTGGGTTCTGACAGTCTCCTATGTGGGACCCTGTTAAAAGCATTACTGAAGTCCATGTAGACTACATCAACTGTACTGCTTTCATCAACATACCTAGTCACCTCCCTGAAAAATTAAACCAAATTTGTTAGATGCAATCTTGCCCCGACAAAGCCATGCTAACTAGCCTTGATTAACCCTTGCCTCTAAGTGGAGGTTAATTCTGTCCCTCAGAACTTTTAGCAATTATTTCCCTTTCACTGATGTTAGACTCATTGGCCTTTTAATTAGCTGCTGTATCCCTACTACTATTTGAATAAAAGTGCCATAGTATCTCTCATCCAGTCCTCTGGCATCTGTCCTGTGCCCAGAGAAGATTTAAAAATTAGTGTCAAGACCCCTGTAATCTTCTCCCTTGTTTGTACAGCAGCCTGGAATGCATCTCATCTGGGCCTGGGGATTTATCTAATTTAAGCTTGCTATTATCTCCTCCTTCCCAATGCTAATTTGTCCAATTGTATCTCCACCTCCCTCTCTGATTTCTATATCTATATTGTCCTTCTTCGTAGTGAACACAATGCAAAAAACTCATTTAAAACCTCAACTACAGCTTCTGGCTCCCCACACACTGATTTCCACTTAGTCCCTGATGGGCACTACTCTTTCCCTGGTTACTCCCTTGCCCTTAACATATGTTCCTTAATTTTGTCTGTCAGTGTTTCTTCATACTCTTTGCTCCTGTAGTTTTTTTTTAAGTACGGCCCTACATTTTCTGTACTACTCTAGGGTATCTGTCATAAGGCTCCCTTTTTTTTCATGATCCAATCCTATATATTTCTCCCTTGACGTGCAGAGTTCTCTGAACTTGTTGGTCCCGCCTTTGCTGCGTTTTCCCAAAACAAATGACTAAGTGTCATAGTGGCGGTTGTTGGCAGCATGTTTCCCCCAGCCTTCCATGATGCAGATGGCCGATATAGCAAACCTCCCCGCAATGATATTGGTCCCATTCTAGTGCAGGTACAACTCCTGACTTGTACACTGGGCCCAACCTTTCCAGGAAGCTAAAACTCTCCCTCCTGCACCATCTCTTCAGCCACGCATTCATCTGCTTTATTCTCCTATTCTGATTCGCATGTGACATTGGCAATAATCCAGAGATTACATCCTATCAGGTCCTGCTTCAATCTGCTGCCTAGCTCCTTAAATTTTTGTTGCAGGACCTCATCCATCTTTCTGTCTAGGATATTGGCACCAATGTGAATCTCAAGATCTAACCGCTCACCCTCCTCCTTCAGAATGCCCTGCAGTTGTTAAGTGACATCTTTGACCCAGGAAGTCAACACGCCATCTTGGAATTATGTTTGTGACCACAGAAATGTGTGTCTGCATTCCTCACCATTTGAGTCTCCAATCGCTCTTCCACTCTTATTCCTCTCCTGTTGTGCAGCTTAGCTACCCACAATATTGTGAACTTGGCTCTGGCTTCACTCCCCAGAGGGGAATTTCACAGTAACGTCATTGCAGTATTAATCTAAGGCTTACTTGTGTCTAATAAATAAATGTTAAGAAATATCACTCATTTCCGACAGAGAAAAATGATTCTTGACAGATGCATTCTGGAACTTTCCTGGCGACCTGCCTGCCCCATTTTGACTGATGGTCATCCTTTCCTCTCTGACCGCACCTTCATAAATTGTGGGATTAGCACATGTAAAACTGTGCTATCCAAGAACCTTTCAGTCTTGCAGATGTGCTACTGTGCCTCCAGTTGATGCTCTGTCTCCAAAATATGACTCTCAAACTGGTCAAACCGGTCATACTTCCTGTCTTCGTAGTTAGCTGCAAGGAGTGTCTTAAGAATTCCTGCATGCTGCATGCAAGGGACTGAGTTCTCCAGTCATCTTTTAGCTGAAAAGACCCTTAACTTAAATTTATTTAAAGCCAGGACTCTTAACTGTTCCTTAATGTAGCTGGAAAGTGGAGAAAACAACTTATCTGCGACTTATCAATTGGCACCCTCCTTTGTGCTGATTTGCTATTCAAAATTGATGTCAGGCTTTTGAATTCTGGTGTCACCGTATGTCTGGATTCTGGAGGGCTCTGCTTCACTTGCTGCTCCTCAAAGATCAGCTCCTCAGTGTAGGCGCCAGCTGTTGTGCTGTTGAGTTTTGTCTGCTATGGTCCACTCTGCTTGGCCCTGCTGTTCCCTCACAGGTTAGCTCTCAAGTATAGGAAAATCACTTTTTCTAATTGAGACAGGATGTATTAGCCTCATTTAAAGGATTATTAATTTCAAATTAGGCAGACCAGCAAATGAGTGTTCAAATCACATGGTGGTAGTTTGAAACTGAATTCAGTTAAAATCTAAAAACGAGGTACACGTTAAAAGACAATGAAGTTGCCAGAATCTTGTAAAAACCTAACATTGTTGATTAATGTCCTTTTAGAAAAGAAATCCATTTGCCCTTATTCAATTGACCTGCATGTGACTCCAGGGCTGCACCAACATTATTGGCTTTAAACTACTTGGAAGACTAGCAAGACAATCTGTTATATTGAACCAATACAATGAATCATTCCATCTGCAACAATTCAGGAAGAAGGCCTCACATAATCTTTTCAGGACAGTTAGCGATGGACAATACACATCAAATTGCTAGTATCACCCACCTTGGAAAATTGGAACCCAAAACCACAGGATGCAGAGCACTACCTGTGGCTGATAAGTCACTGCCCTCAACCTTTATGCTTATGATTCATTCCAGACTGCAGCAGGTGACTTAAGCAATTTAAGCACGTTTGCTGTGTACACTACTATTAGCTCCACTATTTGCTAACTACAGGATTTCATTAACTTTTCCCAGGATGGCTGCCAAACAAATGGAAAGATTGTTTGATAAGGTTCACCATGGTAGGCTTCTGCAGAAAATGCAGATGTATGGGATTGGGGGAGATCTAGGGAATTGGATCAGGAATTGGCTAGCTGATAGGAGACAGAGGATGGTGGTTGATGGTAAATATTCATCATGGAGTTCGGTTACGAGTGGTGTGCCTCAGGGATCTGTTTTGGGGCCACTGCTGTTTGTAATTTTTATTAATGATCTGGATGAGGGTATAGTTGGGTGGATTAGTAAATTTGCTGATGACACCAAAGTTGGAGGTGCAGTAGATAGTGAGGAAGGGTGTCATAGTTTGCAGGAAGACTTAGACAGGTTGCAGAGCTGGGCCGAGAGGTGGCGGATGGAGTTTAATGCGGAGAAGTGTGAGGTAATTCACTTTGGTAGGAATAACAGATGTGTCGAGTATAGGGCTAACGGGAGGACTTTTAATAGTGTGGATGAGCAGAGGGATCTAGGTGTATGTGTACATAGATCCCTGAAAGTTGGGAATCAAGTAGATAAGGTTGTTAAGAAGGCATACGGTGTCTTGGCGTTTATTGGTAGGGGGATTGAATTTAGGAGTCGCAGCGTCATGTTGCAACTGTACACAACTCTGGTGCGGCCGCACTTGGAGTACTGTGTGCAGTTCTGGTCCCCACATTACAGGAAGGATGTGGAGGCTTTGGAGAGGGTGCAGAGGAGGTTTACCAGGATGTTGCCTGGTATGGAGGGGAGGTCCTATGAGGAGAGGCTGAGGGATTTGGGGTTGTTTTCGCTGGAAAGAAGGCGGCTAAGAGGGGATCTTATTGAAACATATAAGATGATTAGAGGTTTAGATAGGGTGGATAGTGATAGCCTTTTTCCTCTGATGGAGAAATCTAGCACGAGGGGGCATGGCTTTAAATTAAGGGGTGGTAGTTATAGGACGGATGTCAGGGGTAGGTTCTTTACCCAGAGGGTGGTGAGGGATTGGAATGCCCTGCCTGCTGCAGTTGTAAATGCGCCTAGTTTGGGGGCGTTTAAGAGATCCGTGGATAGGTTTATGGACGAAAAGGGATTGGTTTAGGTTAGTGGGTCATTGTTTTGTAACTGGTCGGTGCAACATCGTGGGCCGAAGGGCCTGTTCTGCGCTGTAATGTTCTATGTTCTATTGTGGCATTTGCCTGAAATAGTAGATTTCCTTGGGTGAGGGAGCGCAGACTCGACCCATTGGAGCTACATTTTTTCTGTGAACAACCAGCAAAATACCACAACAGAAAAGAATTCCATTCTTTGAATATGCAACTTGTGCGATCACAGGCAAAGGATTATGCTAATTTGTGTGCTTTTTCCTGGAGGTAGTCATGATGCTTTCATTCTGCCTATTTTTTAAAACCACAGCAGATGTTATTTGCTGGGCAAGCTGAATCCCAGAGGGAAACTTAACTTACTGATCATAACTTTTTTAAAAGCAAGGAGAAAATAACTATTATGAGAAGCATAGAATTCTAGTAACACTTCTAGCATTTTAAAAGTTAGAAGGTTTATTTACAAAAGAAAAAAATTATGCATATAACATTAAAGTTACACAGTTAAAACAGTCTTACAAAACATCTCCCCCTCAAAAAAAAACTTGGTCAGTACCTGCAAGTAAACTACTTGGCAACAATTCCCTTGTAGATTTTAACTGTAGAAATCCAGCATTATCACCCAAGGCAAGACTGTGGTACTTTAAATTATTCCACACAATTCTTTAAACCCTTCCACTGTAGTTAAGAAAGCCCATTAACGTCTTTACTTTCTCAGAAGATTAAGGAAATTGGGCACGTCAGCTACAACTCTGGGCAACTTTTACAGATGCACCATAGAAAGCATTCTTTGTGGTTGTATCACAGCTTGGTATGGCTCCTGCTCTGCCGAAGACTGCGAGGAACTACAAAAGGTTGTGAATGTAGCCCAGTCCACCACGCAAACTAGCCTCCCATCCGTTGACTCTATCTACACTTTCTGCTGCCTTGGCAAACCAGCCAGCATAATTAAGGACCCTATGTACCCCAGATGTTCTCTCTTCCACTGTCTCCCTTTGGGAAAAAGATACAGAAATCTGAGGTCACACACCAAGCAACTTAAGAACAGCTTCTTCCCTGCTGCTGTCAGACTTTTGAATGGACTTAGCTTGCATTGAGTTGATCTTTCTCTATACCCTAGCTATGACTGTAATAGTACATTCTGCACTCTCCCATTTCCTACTCTACGAATGCTATGTTTTGTCTTATAGCACACAAGAAACATACACTGTATGTTAATACAAGTGAACAAATCAAATCAAAATCAAATCACTCTGCTGTGAAAATCCAAGAATATTCAAAATGCAAACAGCTTTCTGAGACAAAGACTCCTCTGGTCCTGCTGGAATGTTGCTTCAGATTTCATACTTTTCTTTCAGCGCAGAGCTGGTCTTGGTACTTTTCTCCCATGCAGCCACCTCAACTTGGCTCAATCTCTTTCCTTTAATATCTTTTTCCATTTTTCTCAGCACTTCTTTGAATTAAACTTTTCCAAAATATAAAAAACTTCCATGCTCTGCTGTTGCTTCCAGTTCTGGGTGAAATAAAATTTAATAACCTTCGCTTGTTTGTTTATGAAACCATTGTCGGTTATAAAAGTCCTGAAAACTCCCCGTTGAAATTGAACAGCTGAAAAGCTAAATCCCTATCTATCTCTTAATGCAGACTTGTAAAACCCAACTTATTGCTGGGGAGGTTGGACCCAATTGTCATAACATCAAGATCCCTAGTTGTTGTTCATTCCGCTAATGAATGTGTGTAACAGCTTGCTAAGGTCTTAACTTTAGTTACTAAAGGTTATTCTTAAATCAGTTGTTGTTCCAGAATGTTAGTATGAGTCACTTGTGGGGGTTCACACATTGTATGCTGCTCAGAAATACTATGCAAACAGGGTAGCCAAAGAACTGGTGAAGGGACAGCAAGCGATCAGGAAACCCAGGGTTCAGGTGCAAGAGCTATTCGCACCAATACAGCTAGTTACAAAAGCACTTGGGTAGCAAATTGATGAGAGATTGATTAGTGAATCTCTCCATCCTTGAATGCACCAAAACAGTCCCTTCTACCATCTGAACATGCTCATTGTTGTTGCATTTGCATTATGAGGCATGTTAAGAACCCCCAACAATCCAGAAAACAAATTTAAAACACCAACATATTTCACTGTTCTTTTGAGAATTGCAGAGGACTGAGATTGCTGGTTCTACAGGTAGTGCAGGGCTGAGTAGAGGATAATGCGGGGGGCGGCATTTGTTTTCTTAGGTTCATCTAACTTGGCCTAATCTTTCTGTGTTGTGATCAGGTCCTGATTTTTGATCTGATCAGCTCCGATGTCAGTAAATTTTCCTTGCAGACCACTTATTCGTGAATCAAATGTGATGGAAGCAGCAATATGTCTCTTTCTCTGTGCATGTAATTGAGCACCTACTCTTGGTCTGGACACCCTAATGTAGTACTGACAGATGCTTATTTTTTGTGACGAGAGCTTAAGCTGATGCTTAGTTGCCAATTCAATTGGAATTTTAAAATATAGAGCAGTAACTGTTCTGAATATATTTTTCTTCCATCAACACTCCCAAATATATCAGCATTTCACTGCAGTTTCTGGAATCTTGGCTGCCTCATTCATTTACATAGTCGTAATGACAGTGCTTCAAAATGTTTTAGCATAAAGTGCTTTTGAATATTGCTGAGGGGAGGCTTGAAGTGAAATGTAAATGAAGATCAGTATTTTGTGAATTGATTGGCCAATTGTGGTCAGAAGAATATCCTAATTTCAAATTCATCTGATTGCATTGGAACAATACATTTCTAGAAATATTAACAATATACTACTGTTACAAGCTGTTGTGACTTGTTTGATTTAGATTTTGACAAAACATGAAAGTTTGATTTTCTTGGCGTTAAATTTGAATTTATAATTTTGGAATGTGGAGAGGCATAAATTGATACTTTGGTTTTGGGATTTCTTGTGTACGGTTTCATTTATTTCAATCTCTTCAATACACCTTAGGGAGTGAAACATGAAGATACAGAAGCTGAAGAGGAAGATACAGGGTTAATTCAGCCTGCACAGGTGTTTGCACCTAAAAGTTTGGTGCTAGTGTCCCAACTGGATTACCCAGAAATATTCAAGGTAAATTTACTTACTTTGTTATCTTTCCATGTTTTCAAAATATAAATTTCTGACAATTTGTGTACTTTAGTTTTTATTATTGAGTCCTTGGTGACTACACAGTTGACGAAAACTGATTCTCGTACTAAAAACAGAAGTCGTTTTGGTTCTTTCTGTTTTTGCAAGTGGAAAGTTGGTTGCTAGATAGTTAATAAACTAAAGGTGCTCAAAATCACAGGTGGCACAGTGGTTAGCACTGTTGCCTCACAACGCCAAGGATCTGGGTTTAATTCCAGCTTTAGGAGAATGTATGTGTGGAGTTTGCAAGTTCTTCCCATATCTGCATGAGTTTCCAGGTGACCCAGTTTCCTTCACAGCCCAAAGATGTGCAGGTTATGTGGATTGGCCATATTAAATTGCCCCTTAGTGTCATAAGATGTGTGGTTTTAGGAGGATTAGTGGGTTAAATGTATGGGGTTATGGAGATAGGGCCTGGGTGGGATGCTCTGTCGGAGGGTTGGCACAGACTTGGTGGGCTGAATGGCCTCCTGCACTATAGGGATTCTGTGATTCTAATATACTTGGCATGGTTCGCAATCAATGTGGGTTGTTAAGACCTGGAGTCGGACTTCAAGGTCCTGATTTTACCGGCATGGCTGCCTGAGGCTTGTAAGATCGTGCCCGCGGCCAATGTGGAATGTTGTTCTGCGAGCCGCGCCTGCATGATTTCAGGGCACCTGTGCCAGTAAAACCAGGGCCCAAATGCCTGTTAGTAATGTTGTGATAAAGCCTTCAAAATGGTAGTGAATGATAGGTAGCTCTCAGTTTTGTTGGGAAAGGAACTGATTTTCACTGAACTGCAGCTGTACTTTGTCTTTTTAGACCATTAAGTTCACATTTCTTTCTTTAAAAAAAGCATTGAGGACATCTGTAGTGCAGTGGATTGAACTTTTACCTCAAACTCAGCTTTACCTGAAGTATGTTTACGCTGTGTCATTGGAGAGATTTTAACTGTACTTAAGATTCTTCAACTGTTCTCCAAATGTTAATATAGATCTAATTCTTTGTGATTTATCTTTTATGTGAATTGTCTTTACAGTTGCTGTGTGAACTGTGACAAGTAATCACTCCCAATTGCAGTGTAGTGTTTGCATTGACGATATATTTCACATGGGAACAAAATTCTGTAGCTGCTGGGAGCTTGAGTTGTAAGGAGAAACTCCTGGAAATATGAAGCAGGTTAGCCAGCATTTTATAGAGAAAGAAACAGTTAGCATTTTAGATTGATGGCCTTTGGTCACAGCTGGACATGGTTAGAGATGTGCCACGTTTTAAGCAAGCATGGAGGAAGATTTGAGAGAACAAAAGGCAATTTTTGTCAGACTTGAGGAACAACATCTCATCTTTCAATTAGGCATTTTATAGCCTTCCAAAGTTGACATGAAATTGACCATAACGTCATAACCTCTGCCTCCATTTTTTTTTCAGACAACTGATAATTCTGCTGTTTCTGTATACCCCTGTCTAAACTGATCTTCTGTTTCTATGCACGTGCCACAACCAGCTTGTTTGTCATTGAATCTCTTCTGTCTTCTACCCATCCAACAATTTCAAAATTATGATAAGGGCTTTTATTTATATGGCACTTTCCGCAATTACCTGATGTCTCAAAGTGCTTTACAGCCAATGAAGTACTTTTGAAATGTAGTGATTGTTGTAATATAGGAAATATGACAGCCAATTTGCATAAACAAATGCCTACAAGCTGCAAGGTGATAATGAGCAATTCTGTTTCTGTGACGTTCATCAAGTGACAAATATTGTCCAGGACACCAGGGTGAACTCCTCTGCTCATCACAGTAGTGTCATTGAAACATTTAGCATTTACTGAAGCAGGCAGGTGATGCTTCATTTTACTGCCTCACTTGAAAGACAGCACCAATGTCTGCAGCATCTCCTCAGTACTCCACTGAAGTGTTAGCCTTCATGTTTGTGCTCAAGGCCTTGGAGCGGGACTTGAACCCAAAGTTTTGTGACTGCGGTGGGAGTGTTACCACCGCATGGCTGACAAATAGCAGACAAAGTTTCTCAGGATCCCGAAAATGTACATTTCACGTAATTGTATTGTCCTTGCCATCATGATCCAAGGATAAGAAAATGTTTATTTGCTGCAATATATGTTGCAGATTTTAATGGGGCCTTGAGTCACTGTAATGATGTAAATCAGGCCTCTTGAACCATTTCATGTGGGGAGCCACATTTCAAATTTTGTCTCACTAAAGGGGCTGCTAAGCAAGTTTTGGATAGGTAAGTTTGACACAATAAAATTTAAAGGAAACTGAGGTATGTAAAGAAACAGGAAGCTGTGCAAAAAAACCAAATCAAAGCAATGAATTGAGTAAAAAATGTGTAATCTGTGCTCCCTCTGCCCCCTCACGTTTGCTCCCCCTCCACCCTGTTGCCCCCTTCCTTTTCCTGATGTTCTAGACCAATCTTCAGTGGCTCCCCCCTCTTCTGATGCATTGAACTCATAATCACAGTCTACATTTTAAGTTTATCTATTAGTGTAAGTAGGCTTATATTAACACTGCAATGAAATTACTGTGAAAATCCCCTAGTCACCACACTCTGGCGTCTGGTCAGATAAACTAAGGGAGAATTTAGCATGACCGATCCACCTAACCACATCTTGCGGAATGTGGGAGGAAACCGGAGCACCTGGAGGAAACCCCGAAGGGAGAACGTGCAGACTCTGCACAGATAATGACCTAAGTTGGGAATTGAACCCGGGTCCCTGGTGCTGTAAGGCAGCAGTGCTAACCACTGTGCCACCATCCTGCCCACCTTGAATTTCCAAGGTGTCACTCTTCACGATCCTCTATTTTCTCCATTCCTATGTGTCAGCTGTGAGGCCTGCTTTTTGGGCCCTACTTTGCGTTGCTTCCCTCTTCTGTCTTGGTCCTAGATTCTAAAATATGCATGTACCAACTTAGCTCTGTGATAACTTTTGCTCTTTAATCTAAAAGGCAATGGTTCAAATCTACTTACAAGACTTCAGCGCACAATATTTGCTGATACTACAGTGCAGTGTGGGATTTCTTCATTGTTACAACTTCTTACTTTAAGATAATTTCTTAACCCAATGTCCAGTCTTCACGTGCTCTCCCAATATACTGACAAGCATTTATGTCTTGACCAAACTCCTGCAAACAGCTGTGCTTAAATAGACTGCCATATTTGTTTATGTAATAACGATGATTATACTTGAAAAGTATATCTTTGGTCCTGGAGAATTTTGAGACAAGTTCTTCCTTTCCGCATTCTTCTGTTTAATTACACCGTTCCATTCAAGTGAAAAGTTCTTCGGAACTCACCTCTGATCATGTCTTAAATCATTTCTCCAGCGTTGCTTCGATTCCAACTTTGCTTTTATAAATGACCTAAACTGCTTCAAAATGTGAAAAGGCTCTGTAGAAATGCAAATTGATCCAATAAGAATCAAGTTAAAATGATTTAGGAAGTACTGCAACAGCTTGCATGCAAAAGATCCTAACTGAGCAGTATTGCAGAATGCTAATGTCACCTGATATGCATCATAAACTTTACATGGAGGCTGCTGCTGTTCAGAGAATTTAGAGAATGTCAGACAACTTCTGGCCAACACTATGCCTTATCAAGGGAGTCCTTAATCCTATGTCCAAAAACAAAGTCAAAACGTTCTTTTTCTTAGTGTTAAAGTGAAGCCATTGCATATCCTTTGAATTTACTAACCAATTTGTTGACATTAATCTTATGATGCAATAAAATACCATAAAGAATTGCCACTGTAGATTTAAATAGGTAATTCCAACAGTTGAAACAAAAGATTGATAACTACAAAACATTGATATAAATCTTATTCAATTTCCAGAAGGCATTCACAGGTTTCTCTCAATTCACTAGCTGCATCACGGGAAGTTTTATCCATAACGAAGATAAGGAACATTGTCAACAAGTGTCAATGTTTGGAATTCTTGATGTTTGTATCATCTCTTGCTCTGACTTTTGTTCGGTAACTGCATTGCCCTCTTTCTCTCATCATATTCTACCTTTGGTCCAACAATGTTAATAACAACAATAAAATGTTGCATTTATATAACATATTTAATGTTGATAACTGACCTAATTATTGCCAAAACCAAATGAGATATTGGGAAGGGTGTGCCAAAGAAATGACTTATAAGGAAAATCTTAAAGATGGCTTGGGAGATGGAAGGATTTAAGCCAGGAAGTTGAGAAAATGCAGTGATAAATTCACGAAAGCCTGTGGTGAAATGGAGTAGTACAAGTGTCAAAAAGTTAAAATACAGATCTACGTCTACTTGCATGAAACATAGAAACAGTACAGATCAAAAATCACAAATGTACATTATTTTTCAGCTATTCATTTAAACGCTTTCCAAGTATTCAAGTTTAATGAGACAGATAAGAACACGAGTCGACCCTTAATCCTACGATTTCTTTCTTTATCTAACACTTCAGGTACCAACTCAAACAGTTGCAAGTCATTAACTCTGACTTTTAACTCTTAGCTGAACATCAGCTTTCTTGAACCTGATTTTCAATTAAATAATTAAATTTGATATGCCAGGGTTTAGCCAAACCTTGGTCAAGAAATATTTCCAATGTAGAATCTGTCTTTTCTCTGAAGATTTCTTCAGGGCATACGCCTTATGATAGTTAATCTCTAGAGTTGTCAGTGGCAGAGACAGCAATGTCTTCTACCTATAGATTCTTCACTGGCTGCCAGATGATTATCTTTCATCCAGCCAAATATGTAACCAGAAATTGGTCAAATGGCCCGAACAGCCACTGAAATTTCTTATAAGTGACGCCATTTTATTTACTTTGGATGACATGCTCCACACAAATGGCAATAAAATTCCAAGTAAACTGTGTCTAATCAAAAGTAAACAACTTCCATTATTTCGTCAGCACGGGAAGCTTCAGACTTCAATTTCCAGATCAGATCCCTGACTCAGAATAACTTTAAGACCTGCATCTGGTTTTAATTATAAATTGACCACAGATCTTAACATGCTTTACACTCAGCCAGAAAAGCCATTTTAAAGCCACTATTGCCACTACTGTTGTTAAATCATTATAGTCATCCTTTCTTCATCTGCAACATAAAAATCTGCTGCAAAAACCCAGTCTGCAGGTGCAGCAGGTGATCAAGAAGGCGAATGGAGTGTTGGCCTTTATAGCGAGGGGGATAGAATATAAAAGCAGGGAGGTCTTGCTGCAACTGTACAGGGTACTGGTGAGGCCGCAGCTGGAGTACTGTGTGCAGTTTTGGTCGCCGCGCTTGCGGAAGCATATATTAGCCTTGGAGGGAGTGCAGAAAAGGTTCACTAGGCTGATACCGGAGACAAGGGGGTTGGCCTATGAAGAGAGACTAAATAGACTGGGTCTGTACTCGTTGGAGTTTAGAAGGCTGAGGGGGGATCTTATAGAGACGTATAAGATAATGAAGGGGAGGGATAGGGTAGAGGTTAGAGAGATTCTTCCTGCTTAGAAAGGATAGCTAGACTAGAGGACACAGTCTCAAGATAAGGGGGGCGCAGTTTAGATCAGAGTTGAGGAGGAACTTCTTTACTCAAAGGCTGGTGAATCTCTAGAGTTCTCTGCCTGTTGAAGTGGTGGAGGCTACCTTGCTAAATATATTTAAGTCACGGGTAGATAGGTTTCTGATAGGGGAATTAAGGGTTATGGGGAGAAAGCGGGAAAGTGGAACTGATCCACTTCAGATCAGCCATGATCTTATTGAATGACGGGGCAGGCTTGAAGGGCTAGATGGCCTACTCCTGCTCCTATTTCTTATGATCTTATGATCTTATATACTAGTGGGGTGAAGGATAAGGTCAGTGTGTACCCTTTCATGGTTCTGGAGGAAGAGGAAGAGCTGAGAGCAGAAGTGCAGGAAATGGGATGGACGTAGTTGAGAGTCCTGTCAACCGTGGTGGGGAGGGGGTGGGGAATGTTTGTTGAGGTTCAAGGAAAGAAATTTAGAAGTGCTGGTGGGGAAGGTTCCATCACTAGAATAGATACGACTAAGGCAGAGAACCTAGGAAAATTGTATTGAGTCCTTCCGGGAAACAGAATGTGAGGAAGTGTTGTCAAAGTAGCTATGGGAGTCAGTGGGCTTAAATTGCATAAAAGTCAACAAAAAGTCAGAGGTGGACCATGTGATGTTGAGAGGAGGGTAAACGTTAGAAGTAAAATTGATCACATTTTTCAGTTCGGGATGGGAGCAGGAACCTAAACCGAAATAGCCACCAATATCAGTGAGGGAGGGGAGCTCTGAGTAGGATTAGAACATGATGTGAAGATGCCAGTGATGGACTGGGTTAAACTCAGTAAGAAGTCTTAAAACACCATATCCTATAAACCTGTAAATTTATCTGTAAAGGCTCGCATTCCAACCATTATTTTGTAAATTGAGTTTGTGTCTTTATATGCCCTGTTTGTGAATAGAACACCCATTTCCCTGATGAAGGAGCAGTGCTCTGAAAGCTAGTGGCTTTTGCTACCAAATAAACCTGGTGTTGTGAGACTATGAACAATCAGTGTTCCACATATCCCACAAAAAGGCAGATATATCCATGTGGGTACCTATAACAAAACCGTTTATCTGCAGAGAGTGAGTGGAATTAAAGGATAAGTTTAAGTTTAGCCTGGCTGAGGAGGGTGATAGCGGAAGGAGAGTGGTTTCTAGAACTGATCAAAGGTCATAGACTTGAAATATTAACCTTTGTTTCTCTCTCCACAGAGGCTACCTGACCAGCTGAGTGTTTACATAATTTTTTGTTTGTTATTTTATGCTGGTTGTGATTTATGCATCTAACTCAACACTCGAGTCCTGTAGAAAGCAATTCCAGCAATTTCCCACTCTAATCTCCACTATTGCTCATTTTCTTATCTATCTCCCATCCAAACATTTGCTTTACTCCTATTTATCTGCCTTAAAAATATTAAGATCATTTAAATTTTATTTTGAAAGCATGCAGCAGTCACTGAATATAGATTTAATTTTGCAGAGCAATTGCTTTAAAAGTGAGAGAATGCAATCTTGAAAGAATAGCAATAGTATGGGGGACAAAAATTAAACTAAGGACTGAAAATGCCAATAGAGAAAAACAAAGTTTTAAAGATAACTACGGCAAACAAATTAGTGCAAACAAAACCTATCCAATTTGGAAGCTCTGTGGAGACAGGCCAAAATGTTGAATGATCTTCAATTAAGGGGGTGGCTGATTTTGAAGAGACAGAAATACAAAATGAGATGTCCAGAATGTCAAAGTGGTCTGATTAAAATTTAGTATGGACAAGCACTGTATATAGGTAGGAAACATAGTTCAAGAAGTGATGTGGGTAGTCTGAGTGCACGCTGCCAATGTTAATGCAACATTATCACAATCGTACAACTCCTTCTTGAAGCTTTATCTGCCTGGTTGATTCTGTGTAATTAGAAAACTGAAAAAAAGATGTTTTTTATTCAGTGCTTCCATCCACTGAGGAGGTTTCAGGCCTGTCTACACCAACACGGTAAGGGGTGGCACAGTGGTTAGCACTGCTGCCTCACAGCTCTAGGGACCTGGGTTGAATTCCCAACTGGGGTCACTGTCTGTGTGGAGATTGCATGTTCTCCCTGTGTCTGTGGGTTTCCTCCGGGTGCTGTGGTTTCCTCCCACAGTCCAAAGATTTGTGGGTTAGGTGCATGGGCCATACTAAATTGCCCCTTTAGTGTTCTGGCATACGTAGGTTAGAGGGATTAACAGGGTAAATATGTGGGGTTCGGGCGTAGGGCTGAGGTAGGATAATTGTCAGTGCAAACTTGATGGGCCTCCTTCTGCACAGTGGGGATTCTATTCTATTAAAAACTGTTCTGAAAACTTTGCACATTTTGACAAGTTTTACCACTAGCTGAGACACTCCAAAGCATTCTAAATCAAACAACCCATAACATTCTTAAAAAAGCCAATTTTCTCTCAAACTCAATGTTAAAGGATCTGAAGCTAGATCTGCACTTCTGTCAAAAACTCATCCAGTTCTTTCTTGGGCTGCAGCCTTTCCATGCACCATGATTTGTTAAAATGTGGGTTAGTTTTTGAGATATATTTTTACAGACTAATAAACGAAGATGAAAATATTTGAGTGGTAGAAGTACTAAGTAACTACTCTTAATGATGTTGTTTGATATGGCAGATGGGCTTGTCATGCTAATTAAATCCCAAAGCAAGCTATCACAATTTTTAATTAGGATTTATTGTGAGAAAATCTGGGCGCTGAAGTCAAGATCACAAGTTCCAAGAACACTTTGAGATTTTAAATAATAAATTATAACAAATGTTGGCCAGCAAAGCCCATGGCCCATGCATGAATATAAAAAAATTATTGACTGAAGAAAACTTAAAATGTGCGTGATCACATTTACGCAGTTAAAATTAGTATACAGAACACTTTCCCCACAGATCCTTTCTTGATTAGGCTCAAAAATAAACACCCCTTTAGGCAACAGTCCTTGTAGAAATTCATAAAACAAATTCCAGTAATATTATCACAAGGCACAGCAGCACAAACTTTTAGTTAGTTTGCTCTCACGTGCTCTGCCGAGCACTGAAACAAAATGTCTGTTAGTTTTTGAGATACTGAATCACTTAAGGGGTATTAGTTAAGATGGCCAAAAGCTTGGTTAAAGAGATAAATTTCAATAAGTGTCTTAAAAGAGAAAGTGAGTTTGCGAGATGGACAGGTTAAGGGAGAAACTTTCATAGGTTAGGCCCTATGCAGCTAAAGACGTGGCCACCAATGATAGAGCAGTTAAACTGGGGATGCTGAAGGGATCAGAATTGGAGGAGTCTAGAAGTTTTGAAGGTTGTGAGACTGGAAGAGATTAAAGAGATGGGGGAGGGGAAAGGCTATGGAGTGATTTGAAAATAAGGGTGAGAATTTAAAAATGAAGATGTAGCTTGACCAATGTAACAAGCACATGGGTGATGGGTGAATGGGACGTGGTGCGAGTCAGGTATTTGGCAGCAAAGTTTTGAATTTATGAAGGATAGAGTACAGGAGATTAGCTTTAAGTATGTTGGAATTGTCAGGTCTTAAGGTAACAAAGGCATGAACGAGGGTTTCAGCAGCAGATGAACTGAGACCAGGATGATGTTCTTGAGATGGAAATAGGTAGTCTTAGTAATGGTGTGACAATGTGGTCAGAAGCTCAACTTGGGGTCAAATGGTCACATTTGCAAACTGTTTGCTTTCATGTTAGTTTGTTGCCAGGGCAAGTAATGGAAGTCAGTAGCTCTGAGCTGAAGTTTGGACCAAGGTGGAGACAATGGCTTCAGTTAGAGCAAGTTTTGCTCATACAAATGTGCATAATTGGCACTGAAGTAGGCTGTTTAGCCCCTTAGTTGTGCTCTGTTAGTCAATAAGATCATGGCTGGTCTATTTGTGTTGAATTCCACTTTCCATCAACCGCCATTGACTTTTGTTGTTAGAATCAGTCCACCTTTGCCTTAAAAATATGTGGTGACTCTGCTTCCATCACATTCTGAGGGCAGAGAGTTCCAAAGTTGGGAAAGGTTTTGGGAAAATTTGCAAAGGCTATGCACGGGGGTTTAAACTGATTCAGAGGGGGGGTGGGATCCTGAGTAGCAGGGATGAAAGTGAGGGGGGCATAGATGGGGACTGCAATGCACGGCATCGTGGGGGTGGAGCGGAGCAGGGTTTGAAATGCGTATACTTTAATGCGAGGAGTATTCGCAATAAAGTGGATGAACTTGCAGCGTGGACCAGTACCTGGGACTTTGATGTTGTGGCCATTTCAGAGACATGGATAGAGCAGGGACAGGAATGGTTGTTGCAGGTTCCGGGGTTCAAATGCTTCAGTCGGAGTAGAGAAGGAGGTAGAAGGGGGGGAGGGGTAGCATTATTAGTCAAGGATTGTATCACAGTGTCAGAGAGGAAGTTTGATGAGGACTTGTCTGTTGAGGTAGTATGGGCTGAGATTAGAAATAGGAGAGGAGAGGTCACCCTGTTGAGAGTCTTTTATAGACCTCCTAAAAGTTCTAGAGAGGTTGAGGAAAGGATTGCGGAGACGATCCTGGATAGGAGTGAAAGTAATAGGGTAATTGTTATGGGGGACTTTAACTTTACTAATATTGATTGGAATAGCTATAGCTCTAGCTCGTTAGAGGGGTCAGTTTTTGCACAAAGCGTGCAGGAAGGTTTTTTGACTCAGTATGTAGATAGGCCAACTAGAGGTGAGGCTATATTGGATTTGGTGCTGGGAAATGAGCCAGACCAGGTGTTAGACTTGGAAGTTGGTGTGCATTTTGGTGATAGTGACCACAATTCGGTTACGTTCACCATAGTGATGGAAAGGGATAGGCAGTAGTTTTAGCTGGGGGAAGGGTAATTATGAGGCTATTAGGAGAGAATTAGGAAGCATAGGTTGGACTAGGAGACTACAGGGTCTGGGAACGTCCGAAATGTGGAGTTTTTTCAAGGAGTAGCTACTGCGAGTCCTTGATATGTATGTCCCTGTCAGGCAAGGAGGAAATGGTCGAGCTAGGGAACCGTGGTGCACTAAAAAAGTTGATTCACTAGTTAAAAGGAAAAAGGAGGCTTATGTCAGGATGAGACTTGAGCGCTCAGTGCACTGGAAAGCTTTAGATTGGCTAGGAGGGAGTTAAAGAGTGAGTTAAGAAGGGCTGAAAGAGGACATGAGAAGACTTTGGCTGATAGGATTAAGGAGAATCCTAAGGCGCTCTATAGATATGTTAAGAACAGGAGATTGGTTAGGGCAAGATTGGGGCCAGTTAGAGACAGCAGTGGGAAGTTGTGTGTGGAGCCGGAAGAGATTGGAGAGGCATTGAACCAATATTTCTCTTCGGTATTCACGCAGGGAGACATAAATGTAGCTGTGGAGAACACTGGGTTACAGGGTTGTAAACTGGACAGTATTGCAGTTGATAAGGAGGATGTGCTAGATATTCTTGAGGGTTTGAAAATAGATAAGTCCCCTGGGCCGGACGGGATTTACCCTAGGATTCTCTGGGAGGCAAGAGAGGTGATTGCAGAGCCTCTGGCTCTGATCTTCAGGTCGCCGTTGGTCACAGGTATAGTACCAGAAGATTGGAGGATAGCGAATGTTGTCCCATTGTTTAAGAAGGGGAACAGAGACTTCCCTGGGAATTATAGACCGGTGAGTCTTACTTCTGTTGTGGGCAAGGTTTTAGAAAAAATTATTAGGGATAGGATTTATTGTTATTTGGAGAGTAATGAATTGATTGGAGATAGCATGGTTTTGTGGAGGGTAGGTCGTGCCTTACTAACCTTATTGAGTTTTTTGAGAAAGTGACCAAAGAGGTGGATGGGGGTAAGGCAGTTGACGTATATATGGACTTTAGTAAGGCGTTTGATAAGGTCCACCATGGAAGGCTTCTGCAGAAAATGCAGATGTATGGGATTGAGGGTGATTTAGGTAATTGGATCAGGAATTGGCTAGCAGATAGGAGACAGAGGGTGGTGGTTGATGATAAGTATTCGTCATGGAGTTTGGTTACAAGTGGTGTGCTTCAGGGATCCGTTTTGGGGCCACTGCTGTTTGTAATTTTTATTAATGATCTGGATGAGGGTATAGTTGGGTGGATTAGTAAATTTGCTGATGACACCAAAGTCGGAGGTGTGGTAGATAGTGAGGAGGGGTGTCATAGTTTACAGAGAGACTTGGACAAGTTGCAGAGCTGGGCCGAGAGGTGGCGGATGGAGTTTAATGCGGAAAAGTGTGAGGTAATTCACTTTGGCAGGAATAACAGATGTGTAGAGTATAGGGCTAACGGTAGGACTCTGAATAGTGTTGACGAGCAGAGGGATCTAGGTGTATGTGTACATAGATCCCTGAAAGTTGGGAATCAAGTAGATAGGGTTGTTAGGAAGGCATACGGTGTCTTGGCGTTTATTGGTAGGGGGATTGAATTTAGGAGCCGCAGTGTCATGTTGCAACTGTACAAAACTCTGGTGTGGCCGCACTTGGAGTATTGTGTGCAGTTCTGGTCCCCACGTTATAGGAAGGATGTGGAGGCATTGGAGAGGGTGCAGAGGAGGTTTACCAGGATGTTGCCTGGTATGGAGGGGAGGTCCTATGAGGAGAGACTGACGGATTTGAGGTTGTTTTCGTTAGAAAGAAGGCAGCTGCGAGGGGACCTTATTGAAACATATAAGATGATTAGAGGTTTAGATAGGGTGGACAGTGATAGCCTTTTTCCTCGGATGGAGAAAGCTAGCACGAGGGGGCATAGCTTTAAATTAAGGGGTGGTAGTTATAGGACGGATGTCAGAGGTAGGTTCTTTACCCAGAGGGTGGTGAGGGATTGGAATGCCCTGCCTGCTGCAGTTGTAGATGCGCCTAGTTTGGGGGCGTTTAAGAGATCCGTGGATAGGTTTATGGACGGAAAGGGATTGGTTTAGGTTAGAGGGTCATTGCTTTTTAATTGGCGCAACATCGTGGGCCGAAGGGCCTGTTCTGCGCTGTAATGTTCTATGTTCTAACCCCCATGTTCTGCGAATCTCTATACTATAAGGGTGACCCCTAATTTTAAAAGTGTCCCCTTGGCTCTGGAGTCATCCACAAGAGGAAACATCCTTTCCAAGTCCACCTTGTCGGTGCCGTTTAGGATCTTACGTACTTTAACCAAGCCACCCCATACTCTTCTAAACCACAGTGGATGCAAGCCCAGCCTGTCCAACCTGTACTCATAAGACAACCTGCTCATTCCAGGTAATCAAGTAAACCTCCTCTGAACTACCTCCAATGCAGTTATGTTCTTCGTACATGTTTAAATAAGGAGACCAATTCTGCTCAGTGTTTGAAATGGAATCTTCCCAATGCCCTGCATAAGTGAAGCATAGCATCATTGATTTTATATTCAATTCCCCTTGTAATAAAAGATAGCATTCCATTAGCCTATCAGACAAAGATTCATTTTGCATGCTGTTTGTTTTCTGCCAATCTTCGACATGGCACCTTATCAAATGGTTTCTGGAAATCCAAGTGCTGTATGTCCACACAGTCTCTATCCGCAGAACATGTTACTCCTTCAAAGAACTCGAGTAAATTAGTTGAACATGATTTCCTTTCCACTCTTTTCGGTTACCTTGAGTTTTTCTAAGTACTCAGCTATAATCTCTTTAATGATCTATGCTAATACTTTCATAGATCAACGTAACTGGCTTGTAGTTGCCTATTTTTTGCCTGCCTCCCTTGAATAGGGAGGGTATATTTGTTACTGTCCAGTGTGATGGAACCTTTCCAGCATTTAGGGAATTTTGGAAAATTAACACCAACACTTTTTCTACCTCATCATTCATCTCTTTTAAGATCCTAGCATGATGTACATCTGAACTCAGATACTCATCTGTTTGCTCAGTGCTACTTCCCTAGTGGTTGTAATTTCTTCAGTTTCTCCTCTCCCCTCCATCTCCTGTTTTACAGCTATTACTGGAATATTTTTTGTAATATCTATAGTGAAGACAGATGATTAACACTCAGTTCACACACACACTTTTTTCCTGTTTAAATACCAGTAGAAACTCTTGCTATCCATTTTTACACTCCAAGCTAGCTTCCTTTCACACTCATAATTTTTTTCACCTAATCAATCTTTTAGTCATTCTCTGCTTTTCTTTATATTCTGACCGATCATTTAGGAATTGCAAATGTTAAGCCCTTGCTCAAGCAGGTTGTAAGGATTACCTCAGCAATTACAAGCCAATGAATTTAACATCAGTGGTGGGAAAGCTTTTAGAAACAGTTATTCAGAATGGAATTAGTAGTCACATGGAAAAATGTGGGTTGATTAAGAAGAGCCAGCATGGATTACTAAAGGGAAGATTGTGTTTAACTAACTTGCTGGGGTATTTTGAAGAGGCAATGGAAAGAGTCACTGAGGGTAATGCTGTTGTATACTTAGACTTTCAAAAGGCATTCGATACAGTGCCACACAGCAGACTTGAGAAATGTTATAGTGCATGGAATAAAAGGAACTGTAGCAAGATGGATGCAAAATTGGCTGAATAGTTGGGAGCAGAGATGGTCAATGGATATTTTTTGGGCTGGGACAAGTTTGTCGTGGTAATTCGAGAGATTATGCTGAAGTGGAGCTGATGATGTCAGTATATAAATGAGAACTAATGCTGTGCCATTGGATTAATTAACTCTTTCTTATCCATATTGAAATTAATGTGTCAATTATACTTCCATTCTTTTGAAGTGTTCTGTTCTGAATGCAAGTCTGTTTGATAAAGTGAAATTCAGAATACCGAGTCAATTTAAAATGTGGTGGGAAGATGGGAGATTGGTTGAAACTGGTAGATGGTAAATTTGGGATTGATTTCAAGATGTTCTGCATTCAAAGGATGAGCAACTGATATAGCAGGTCTTGAAGTCAAATAATGAAGATGAAAATGTTGGAATGCATTGGATATCACTGGAGGGACTGTAGGATTTGTCTTAATGCACGTGCTAAAATTTTGTTCTTGGCCTTTTTTGGGAGATTGTGTAATGAAACTGATAATGAAGATTCTGAATCATAGGATTAATAGAAAATGAACTAATTGGATTTTAAAAAAACAATAAAAATCAATAAACATAGATCATGGTTAAAAGTGGACAACTCTCTATCTGAGTGCCATGTGAAAAACAAGATGGGAGTAGAAAGGGTTCCTTCTCCCTCAACAAATTTTGGATAAACAGTCATTTTTTTTTAAAGAAAGAACTAGATGGGTTCCTCTTTTGGACAGTATTTAGAGTTTAAAATAGATGCATATTGTGCATGGTGTTTGATTGTTAGTGAAGATTTTTGAAATAAGCTTTGTGAAAATTAACTACCACTCTTTTTAGGCTTGCCTTGGCCTCATTTACACGGTATATGTCGACAGTCTGAACGTTAACTTGGAAAATGTGATTGCAAATCTTTTTACATGTTTGGTGCCAGTTGCTGGAGGATCTCAGGTAAGAAAAATGCTTTTTTGCCAGATACTTTATAGTATAGAATAAATCAACAATTCCTTTGGTAAAGGCAATCTATTTAACCATTTAATGGACTTGGAATTTCTGGAAATGTGTGCTATAGTAATCGTGCATTAATGGCATGCATCATAATTAAAAGGTAATTCATGTTAATCAATTAACCAGTTCAGTCAATGGTGATTGCCAATTCCAGGATTGACACCAGAATTAATGTGCAGCCTACTAGGGTGGTGATAGATTGGATAAGTGACCTGGTATTGATATAATTTATGACTCTCATATGCCTCTAAGCCAGTTAGAGCTTTGGAATCTCATTCCAATAGTCTGGAAATGGTTCTCAATTTTCTTGTCATTTTTTTTGCCAGTTTTAAGGACCTAAGAACAAAAGAAAGGAGATCAGGAGTAAGTGAACTGGCTCTTGGAGCCTACTCCATCATTCAATAAGATCACACTATCCTTATAGCCCTTGATTCTTGTACTATTCAAGAATCTGTCCATCTCTGCTTTGAATATATGCATCAACAGAGTAGTCGTTGCTTCCTGTGGTGGAGAATTCCCAAGCTTCACAACCTCCTGAATTAAGATTTTTTTCCCATCAACTTTGTCCTAAGTGGCCAACCCTTTGTTCTAAGACTGAGATCCCAGAATTCTAGCCTCCCCTATATTGGAAACCTTCTCACAGCATCTACCCTGTCCTAATCCTTTTAAAAATGATCGTATTTCAGTGAGGCTGTTAGTGTCTGAAGACAATGTATTTCAGGATTCCTACCTGTATTTGCATGTTCAGAAAGTGCGCTGACCTATCAACCGGTCATTCCCCTATCCTTGCTTATCATGGGATACCAAGAGAAGGAGCAAAGGGAGCAGTTCTGTTGGTTGAGACACCATAGCCAGCGTCTCAACAAAGACGATAGGAATGATTGTCATTTGAGAGCAGCTGTGCATCCTAATCAAATCACTGAATATGCTGATTGCACAAGCAAGGAATTATTCAAGAACTCAGGCCTATGTTGACTGAACTGGGTATTCCAACCCCAAGGAGATCGATCTAAACAAATTATAATATTATACTTGGCAGTCTTCTGACCTGTCTGTTCTGATTGTACATGATTCAAGACGCAGCTTAATGTATTACTTTAGACAGAACAGATTCCACAATGTTCAGTAATGTGTTATGCCTATCCGTGAACTTAATTCATTAAAGAATGGGGTGAAAAAAAGCACAATGAGGAAGAATTCCAGATTATCATATCCTACTAAGTGAAAAAAAATCATCTGGTTCTTTTGCCAATTACCTGAAATCTATTTTCTCTGCTAACCAACCCTCCAGCTTTTATAGCTGTGAGGTGGAATGCTAACTAAATGACAATGGCTGTTCTGTGTATTTCCAAATAAATGAGAAAAAAATAATAGGTCCGCATAATAATAATGAGGAAGGAGGGTGGGGACCGGAGGAAGGAGGATGGGGACCGGAGGAAGGAGGGTGGGGACCAAATGCCTCAGCCTCTCAATCTGCATAACAGGTTTGAGGTTCTTGCTTCCAGTGTGGACAAGAATGTAAGAACATAAGAAATAGGAGCAGGAGTAGGCCATCTAGCCCTTCGAGCCTGCCCCGCCATTCAATAAGATCATGGCTGATCTGTTGTGGCTCAGTTCCACTTTCCCGCCCTCTCCCCATAACCCTTAATCCCCTCTCTTATCAAGAACCCATCAACCCACTTCTTAAAAATATTTAGCGAGGCAGCCTCCACCACTTCAACGGGCGGAGAATTCCAGAGATTCACCACCCTTTGAGTGAAGAAGTTCCTCCTCAACTCCGTTCTAAACCGCCTCCCCTTTATCTTGAGGCTGTGCCCCCTAGTCCTACTGTCTTTTTTGAGCGGGAAGAGTCTCTCCACCTCTATCCTATCCATCCCATTCATCATCTTATACGTCTCAATGAGATCTCCCCGGTTGATGAGCAAACTGCACACGGTACAGTGATGCAGACACAGGACATAGGCAAAGAGAAGGTGAAAAGGAATGTAGTAGTAATTGGGATAGTGTGGTTAAGGGTATTGACACTGTCCTTTGTCACAATGACAAAGTGCACAGAAGGGTGTGTGGTCTGCCTGGTGCTCGGGTCCAGGATGTCGCATCTGGGCTGCAGAGGAACCTGGAGTGGGAGGGTGAGAATCCAGTCATTGTAGTACATGTGGGTGCCAACGACATAGGCAAAATGCGAACTGAGGATCTGGGGAGGGAGTATGAAAAGCTGGGAATGGAATTAAAAAGTAGAACCGACACGGTGGTTATCTCCGGACTACTGCTTGAACCATGTGCAGACGGGCGTAGGGTTGATAAGATGAAGGAAGTGAATAGGTGGCTCAGGGATTGGTGTGGGAGGAATGGGTTTGAATTTATGGGGCATTGGCACCAGTATTGGGGTAGGTGGGACCTGTTCAGGTGGGATGGGGTTGGTCTGAACCGTGCTGGGACCAGAGTCCTGGCGAATCGTGTAAATAGGACTGTAGATAGGGCTTTAAACTAATTGGGAGGGAGCGAGGGTAGGTGAATTTACAGGGTCTAAAGTAAAGGAGAGGGTACAAGTAAGGGAAGAGGCCAAGGATGCCCCAATAATGAGGGGAGTAGGGGGCATGAGTAAGGTTGGTGGCGTTCCGGCAAATAGGGTACAGGTGAAGGCTGGGATGAAGGCACTTTATCTGAATGTGCGAAGCATTCGGAATAAAGTGAATGAGCTGGTGGCACAGATCAGCGCAAATGGATATGATCTGGTGGCCGTTACAGAGACGTGGCTGCAAGGTGACAGGGACTGGGAGCTGAATGTCCAGGGGTATCAAGTGTTTAGGAAGGATAGGCGGGAGGAAAAAGGGGGGCGACGTAGCTCTGCTGATTAAGGATAGCATCAGGGTGGTAGTAAGGGATGATATAGGAGCCAAAGAGCAGAAAGTGGAATCGTTGTGGGTGGAGATTAGGAACAGGAAAGGGAGGAAGACGTTGGTGGGTGTCGTTTATAGGCCCCCAAATAATGATCTGGAGGTGGGGCGGGCTGTTAACGCGCAAATAAATGCAGCGTGCAGGAATGGAACGGCGATAATTATGGGGGATTTCAATCTACATATTGATTGGTCGGCCCATGATGGACGCGGTGGGCTTGAGGAAGAGTTCTTGGAATGCTGCTGGGATAGTTTCCTTGAACAGTGTGTGTTGGAGCCGACGAGGGAGCGAGCTATCTTGGATCTGGTGTTATGTAATGAGGCAGGTAGAATTAGGGACCTTGTGGTGAAGGATCCTCTTGGGAAGAGTGATCATTGTATGGTGGAGTTTCTGATGCAGATGGAGGAGGAGAAAGTGGGTTCCCGGACATGTGTCCTTTGTTTGAACAGAGGGGAGTACGATAGGATGAGAGAGGAATTGGCGAATGTTGACTGGGGGAGCGTGTTGGAAGGTAGGTCTGAGGAACAGTGGAGGATCTTTAAGGAGATCTTTCTTGGTGCTCAGCAGAAATTTATTCCGATGGTTAAAAAAGATCATAGGAGGAGACATAATCAGCTGTGGATAACGAAGGAAGTAAAGGAAAGTGTTAAATTAAAAGCGGATGCGTTTAGAGTAGCTAAGAGTAGTGGGCGAGAAGAGGATTGGGAGAGGTTTTAATATCAACAAAGAATGACGAAGAAGTTGATAAAGAAGCGTAGGATAAACTATGAAGCTGGGCTAGCGCTTAATATAAAAAAGGATAGTAAAAGTTTTTATAAATATATAAAAAGGAAGAGGCTGACTAGGGTGAACGTTGGACCCTTAGAGGATGAGAGGGGGGACTTAGTGGTAGGGGATGGGGAAATGGCTGAGGCCTTGAATAACTTTTTTGTTTTGGTCTTCACGGAGGAGGACATGAATAATTTGCCGGGTGTTAGTGATGGAAAGATGGTAAGAGTGGAGGGCCTGAATGACATTACTGTTACTAGAGAGGCAGTGCTCGAACGACTGGAGGGACTGATTGTGGACAAGTCCCCAGGACCGGATGGAATGCATCCAAGGGTTCTGAAAGAAATGGCAGAGGTGATAGTGGATGCCTTGGTGGTTATTTTCCAAACGTCGCTGGATTCCGGGGAAGTGCCGGAAAATTGGAAAACGGCTAATGTTACGCCGTTGTTTAAGAAGGGTGGCAGGGAATTATAGGGCGGTTAGTTTAACGTCTGTTATAGGTAAAATGTTAGAATCCGTGATCAAGGAGAAAATAGCAAGGCATCTTGAGAATTGTTTGATAGAGCAGACGCAGCACGGTTTCGTTAAGGGGAAGTTGTGTCTGACGAATTTATTGGAGTTCTATGAGGATTTGTCTAGGGCGGTGGATAGAGGAGAGCCGGTGGACATGGTGTTTCTTGATTTTCAGAAGCTGTTTGATAAGGTGCCGCACAAGAGGTTATTACAGAAGGTCAGGGGGCATGGAATTGGGGGTAGGGTGTTAGCGTGGATAGGGGATTGGCTGTCAAATAGGAGGCAGAGAGTGGGGGTCAATGGGTGCTATTCGGATTGGCGGTTGGTGACTAGTGGAGTGCCCCAGGGGTCGGTGCTGGGGCCTCAGCTATTAACCATTTATATAGATGATCTGGAGGAGGGAACTGAGTGTATGGTGTCGAAGTTTACTGATGACACCAAGATTGGTGGAACGGCAAATTGTGTGGAGGGTGTGGAAAGTCTGCAGAAGGATCTAGATAGGCTGGGCGAATGGGCCAGGAACTGGCAAATGGAATTTAATGTTGGCAAGTGTGAAGTTGTCCACTTTGGTAGGAATAATGGTAGGAAGGACTATTACTTACGGGGCGAAAAACTGCAGCATGCGACAGTGCAGAGGGACCTCGGGGTCCTTGTGCATGAGTCGCAAAAACCCAGCCTGCAGGTGCAGCAGGTGGTCAGGAAGGTGAATGGGATGCTGGCCTTCATAGCGAGGGGGATTGAATATAAAAGTAGGGAGGTCTTGCTGCAACTGTACAGGGCACTGGTGAGGCTGCAGCTGGAGTACTGTGTGCAGTTTTGGTCGCCGCACTTACGCATGGATATTTTGGCCTTGGAGGGAATGCAGAGGAGGTTTACTAGGCTGATACCGGAGTTGAGGGGGTTGAACTATGAGGAGAGGCTGAATAAACTAGGCTTGTACTTGTTAGAGTTTAGAAGAATGAGGGGAGATCTCATTGAGACGTATAAGATGATGAATGGGATGGATAGGATAGAGGTGGAGAGGCCGTTCCTGCTCAGAAAGGACAGTAGGACTAGAGGGCACAGCCTCAAGATAAAGGGGGGGGAGGGGGCGGTTTAGAATGGAGTTGAGGAGGAACTTCTTCACTCAAAGGGTGGTGAATCTCTGGAATTCTCTGCCCGTTGAAGTGGTGGAGGCTGCCTCGCTAAATATATTTAAGACGCGGGTTGATAGGTTTTTGATAGGTGAGGGGATTAAGGGTTATGGGGAGAGGGCGGGAAGGTGGAACTGAGCCACGACAGATCAGCCATGATCTTATTGAATGGCGGGGCAGGCTCGAAGGGCTAGATGGCCTACTCCTGCTCCTATTTCTTATGGTCTTATGTTCTTATGCATCCCTCGTAGAAACAAGAGTGGGCCGGTCAACCCCTTGAGCCTGTTCTGCCATTCACTTGGATCTTGGCTGATATGTTTTTACATCTGTTTTACCATGCTTGATTCTCTAACATTTAATACCTTTGCTGAACATTGGTTTTGAACTTTTCATTTCTTTGAGGCTTTAGTTAATTATGAACTTGCAATATGTATCAGCAACAAATAGCTCTGTGCAACCCAACCGTAGCTGACATAAAGTGAAAATATGGTGAAATCACTGTTTGGAAATAGTCTAATTTTTAACACCACATGATGCTGGGATTGGTGCATTAGTGTAACCTGGTAAAGTAGTTTAAAACACTTGTCTAATTTTATTGTATTAATTGTTTTTACCAAAATACATATGGTTTTGGGAGAAAGAGCGAGAGATTAGTGCTTGTTTTTTAAAAAATATATACAAATTATTATTTTTATTTCCCAGAATGTTTTTTGTGGGTGGTGACCACAAAAATATTCAATTTTCACTTCTGAAAAAACCAAAATTGCAAAATACACTTTTGTCCCAGAATAAAATAAAAATGTAAGGCTATATTAGTGGAAACTGCAAGAATATTGTTTGTTCAAGATATAAAGTTTGTTTATTAATGTATTGCCTACAAACCTTCAATATTTCAGAAATTTTAAGATTATTGCCATGTATTATTTGTAAAGCCATTTATGAAAATATCATCATAGGATGTTTACTGTTTCAGTACAAAATTTGGAAGTCCTGAATATGTGCTGAATGTTTTGTTCAAGCTAAAAGGTGCCCTGGTAAGGGAAAAAGATGAAAATCAGGCATGCATTAAACAAGAATGCCTATGCAAGTCCCATCTGGCTGCCACAATGCAGCTAATCTCATTGACAAAATGATTCTGCGATTGAGATTTATCAAGTAGATGCTCCTTTTGTTTGTCTGGCACCATATCTAACATAAAGCATCCTGAATACAAAACTGATTTGGTTGTTTAATTGAAAAATAATACTGAATGAGTCATTGGCTTGCAGTGAAGCTGTGTCATGGTGTTTTGCAGCTAACATTTATTTTCTTGGATTGAATGGAAGTCTCTGTTCACCTCTTGTGTATGTACTGTCTAAAAATAGCAAATGGAACTCCACTCATGAAAGTTAGGTAAATAAGATGATCAGCTGTGCATCTAAATTATTCTTTGCCTTAAGATTTTCTTTTCAACACATCAGCGATAGATAGAAACTGAGAAATAGATACTGAGCTATAGCTGAAGAATTCTGAGAGATAATCAGAAGAATGGCCATTACTATATGTTATGAGGAGGTTTTTATAGACAGGAAAAATGTTCTGAGGTGGATCGATTTGAGAAGCAAGTTCCAGAGGTCAGAAAGGTCAAGGCAGCTGACAGTTCAACTGTAAATGGTTGGTCAGAGGATAGGGAGCTGCGGAGATGGAGAACCAAAGAGCCTGAGCTTTGATACAAGTCATAAAGGTGGTGCTGGAGATTTTGTAGTGACTTGTAAATGAGAGCAAGGATGCTGTATTTGGGGAGTGGTGAAGGGTGGGGTTGGTATGTGTAGCATGGTGCAAGTTAAATAGGGTCAGTGAAAAATGAAACCGGTCAAAATTCATGATGGACCTTCAGGAAAGAAGTTGTAAATTGAAGCAGGGCAGGACACCAAAGATGCCCTTGAAGTCTAAAGGAAAATAGTGAAAGCACTGATGTAGGTTTCAGCTGTATTGAACATGAAGTAGGAAGAAGGTGGACTTGCAAAAGTGGGATTTCTCATGTCAAAGGTAAACTTTCCTTCCTTATTGTTCTCTATATGTCTGTGGCCTTTGACATGATTCACCGTGCCATCCTCCTCCAATGTCTCTCCATTTTCATTCAGCCGGGTGGGACTGCTCTCAACTGGTTCCGTTCTTATCTAACTAATTGTATCCGGAGATTCTCTTGTTATATGTTCCTGCTACATCACTCTCTCAGCCTCCAAGATTAATTCTAAGCCTATTTCTGTTTCCCTTCTACGTGCTGTCCTTTTGGCGATTTCATCCAAAGATACATCTTCAGTTTTCACATGTACTCTGACGACTCCCAGCTTTATCTCACCATCATCTCTTTTGGCTCCTTCACTGCTGTTTAATTATGAGATTGATTATCCCACGTCCAGTGCTAGAACAGAAATTTCCTCCAATTAAGTTTTGGGAAGATTGAAACCATCAATTTCAGTTCCTGCTCCAAACTACATAACCTAGCTATTGATTTTGTCCCTTTCCGTGACAACAGGTTAATCTTGGTGTAATTTTTATCCTGAGATGAATTTCTGACGTCCCATTCATGCTATCATTAAGACTGTCTTTTTCTACCTGCTTAATGTTGCTTGGCTCAGTTTATTTTCTGTTGAAACCATCATTCACCTTTTCAGTACCTCTGCACTCAACTATTCCAACACGATCTTGGCTGGTCTTCCACATTGTACCCTTTGGAAATGAGATCACCCAAACTCTGCCACCCTTGACTTAACTCGCACCAAGTTCTGTCCCCCAGTTGATTGTGTTTGCTGACTTAAGTTTGTTCCTGATCAAGCAACATTTTGGTTTTTATATATTCATCTGTCTCTTCAGATTCCTCCGTGGCAGGCCCCTCTTTGTTTTTGCAATCTCTTCCAGCCCCAGATATCTGCACTCTCCTAATTCTGGCCACTTATGCTTCCCCAATTTTATCTGCGCCAACATTAGTGGTTGTGCCTTCAGTTGCCTTGCTGCAAGCTCGGGAATTCCCCCTCTACACCTTTCTGCCTCTCCAACTCATACTCCTCCTCTCTGCAAAATCTACCTCTATGACCAAACTTCTGGTGTGTGTAGCTTGGTGTCATACTTTATTATGTGAAGCTGTTGTGCAGCCACTTCGGATGTTTTGTTATGTAATGTACTGTGCAAATAAATATATATAGTCTTGAATAGAACACAAGATGACACCAAACCTGTGTATTATCCTAAATGATGGAGCACCTGGGGTTTTATTTCAGTAAGTTACTGCATATTGCTTAGTTAGGTGCAGTTCTATGATGATCGTAGAAGGCCAACAAGCTTCAGAAAATTCTGAACAAATCTGTTTGCTTTGGTTTAATTGTTACATTAGTAAAGTTATTCCAGCTTGAGATGGCTAGCATTAATATTTGAGAGGATTAATAAACACAGCTTCTCACAAATACATGAAACAATGACAGGTTTTAAACAATTTGAATATTTATTGAATTGGCTTAATATTGATCTTTTAATACATCTCATCGTCTGATTTATTTGCTCTTCTCACTGCTACCCAAACATTGTTGTCCTTGAAATCAAGTGTGTAACCCCAAGTATTATTACTCTAACGTATATCAATGAATAATGCTGAACTGATTCCATTTTGACCCAGTTAGCGACTCATTTTTCTTATTTAATTGAGAAAAATCATTATTTTGGTTGTATCTTTTACTTTTTCCTACAGAAACTGTTTTCATTGGGAGCAGGAGATAGACAATTGATTCAAACTCCTTTGTATGATGGTCTTCCTGTGACGAGCACAAGTGTGGCTCTTCTTTTTCAACAGCTGGGTAGGTCTGGATTATTAATGCATCTCCTAATGTTTTGACAATTATTCCAACCTAAATTTGATAATATGCATTGTGCACATATTGACTACACTTTTATGTTAGGTGCCCAAAAAGACCGCTAACATTTAAAAAAAAAATAAATTCAGACTTCCAATTGATAGCCGAAAGAATGACACAAGATTTTGTGTTTCGAAAACTGTTGCTAATAAACAAAGAACAGTATTGACCCGTCTACAACACAGAATTTTCTCTTCTAACTTTTAACCGATGAAAAACCCACTTCACAGCTGTACTTTACACTGTAGTTATTTGCTTATCTTGAACCTACTTCAAAATTATTCTTTGCTCCTGCAGATTAACTTTTGTTGCTTTCTTTTCCCAGCTTGGTAACTTACAACCCAGAAATGTTTTTCATGGTGAGGGTTTTTCCTGGTGATTCTTCTTCTAGTGCAAGCTAGGTGATTCTAGCAGATGTCTTGTGTTCGAGTTATCAGGGACATTGTAGAAACCCCTGTCCATGGCAACATAAACCACATGGGCATTGTATCCAGGTAGAAATGTTGAATAGTTATCTTGGAGAATATTTACACCTTGTTATTTACACTGCAGCAAGGATGAAGAAATAATTAATAACTTATTCAATTTTATGGTGAGCTAAAACTGTACATGGTAATTAATATATACAACCCCAAGTCAGGTATGAAACAAAAAACTGATGTCATCAATTTATCTTCGCTTTCAAGTTGCTGGTTTCTCACCTCTCTTTCTCTTCCTCCCAACCACTCTACACACATTTGTTTTCCCCCATCTCCTAATGCTGTCTCCTCTCTCACTATCTCCCCCTTGGATTGTCGCTCGCCACATCCCCACGACTTATGGTGCTCACAATGTGCTTTTGTCCCCCTTCCATTCAAATCTCCTCTCCCAGACTTGTGCCTTTGCTTGTGCCCCTGGCCTTCACTTGTTTATACTTGGGGCCCATTGCATGACTGTGCTTGAGCACACAACCACTTAGCTGCCTGTCCACACCCTTGTCCTTTCATCTATATATTGTCTATAAAATAATTTATAAATTAAAGGATAAAACTTGCTTATTACTTCCTGGTTTGTTACTTGAGACACCTTAAGTGAGATTAACTGCTTAGCCTGTTTGATGTAATCACTGTTGCTGGATGATGGCAATCATGTTGGCACCAGAATCAAATTAATATCAGGAAAGGTGAAATCCATGCCACACATTTTTCTAGTTTTTTGTTCATGGGATGTTGACTTTCCTGTCTAGGCCAGTATTTATTGTCCATCCCTAATTGCTCTTGTGAAGCTGGTGGTGTGCTGTCTTCCTGAACCTCTGCAGTCCATGTGTTGTATGTACACCTGATGTGGGAATGCCGGCGTTGGACTGGCGTAAACACAGTAAAAAGTCTGACAACACCAGGTTTTAGTCCAACCGATTTATTTGATAATACTCACAAGCTTTCGAGGGGACTGCCTCTTCGTCAGGTGAATGGAGAGTTCTGGCCTCAGACAGAGCATATAAAGCACAGACAGTTTAGAGATTACTGAATAGAATGTGAATCCTTACACCTAACCTGCTGTTCAAGACCTGAAGTGGCTGACAATGTGAGTGGAAGGAGCACTGATCACAGGTTACAGAGATGTGTATTGTCTCCAGACAGTACAGTAAGTGAGGTTTTGCAAACCCAGGCAAGTCACGAGGGTTACAGATAGTGCGACATGAACCCAAGATCCCTGTTGAGACTGTCCTCATGTGTGCGGAACTTGGCTATCAGTCTCTGTTCAGCGACTCTCTCTATTGTACGTACACCCTCAGTGCTGTTAGGGAGGGAGTTCCTGGATTTTTACCCCAGCGACAGTGAAGGAGCAATAATGTATTTCCAAGTGAGCATGATGAGTGGCATTGATAGTACACTTTGGTAGTGTTCCCATGCGTCTGCTGCTTTTGTCCTTCGAGGTGGTAGTGGTCGTGAGTTTAGATGGTGATAATGGTGAATTTGATTGTGGTGATGCCATTGAATGCCAAGGAATGATAAGTAGATTCTGTCTTGTTGGAGATGGTCATTGTCTGGTACTTGTATGCAAATGTTCCTGCCACTTTTCACCCCCGCATGGATATTGTCCAGATTTTGCTGTATTTAGCCATGTACTGCTTCAGTATCTGAGGAGCTTTGAATGGAGCTGAACATTGTGCAACTGTCAATCATCAGTGAGAATTTCCAATTCTGACTTCATGATGAAAGGAAAGTCATTGATGAAGCAGCTGATAATGGTTGTCTTGCTTTTTATATACAGGATATAGTGGGTAGATGCCACTGTTGTAGCTGTTCTGGAATAGCTTGGCCAGGGATGCAGCAAGTTTTTAGTCTTTGTCTATATTCTTTTGCCACCTCTTTGTGTCTTTTTCACAGTTTCCTATGCAACTTGTATATATTGCACTCAGTCACCTCATGAGTCATTGATAGAAATTATAAATAGTCATAGCCCACAGACTGATCCTTGCAGGATCCCCCCAGTTACACCCTACTACCTGAAAATTATCATTTATTTCTTCTGACTTTTACACAATTCTCAATCAATCATAATGGATTACTCCCAATCCACTAATATTGCTTAATAACCCCGTTTTGTTCCATCCTATCTTTTTTTTTTACACACTCTCATACATCATATCTGCTGGTTCCTCTTTTTCTATCCTGTAAGTTACAACCGCAGAAACTCTCATTCCTTTGTGAAACACTATTTTTCTTTTGTAAGCCTTTGTTGGCTTTGCCCAAATATAATATTTCTCGGATCTGCTTTCTTGTCCCTATTAAGATTCTAACATTTGTGATGATACTGTGTCTTTAAGAAATGTATTTTAGTCACGTTTCTAGCAGTCCGTTTCATTTTATTGGTGCTGTTCTGTCTATGACTAGCATCCTGTGTTTGTTACTGTAGTAGCATAATTGCTTCTTCATTGCTAGAATATTGGTTTTAATCTGAACTACTGTTGTTCCCCTGGACTTGTGCAGAGTGGGGCTTGATTGGGATGATTGGCAGGTATGGTCATTTAATGGGGTGGAGCTAGGCTTACATAGATGCTACTTTTGAGTTGAGAGAGAGGAGTGCTATCTGAGAGTGGATCTTTCCCTGAGAGTTACTGTTTTGGAAGCTGCAGAGAGAGAGAGGTATCCTTTTCTTTCTCTGAAATCAGGAAACTGGGAGCTGACAGAAACTTCTCAAAATACCTTATCATTTCCAATCTGGCCTTTAACAGTTTTCCATACTGATGATGTTAGGAGAACATGCCTACAGTTACTGGTTTATCCCATCTTGCCTCCCTGAAGCAGTTGGACTGGCATTAAAAAAAACTGGCTCATTATCTTTTCCAGAAGCACATTTGACCCCCTTATTTGATTCGTGGTTCAAGTTCCAGATCAACATGGTTGATTTTCAAATGTTCTCTGAAGGTATACATATGAATCTTTGAGAAGGTTGAAGAAGGCTAATCACCAACATCTTAGGACAATTAGGAATGGGTAATAAATGAAGCCTTGCCAATTGTGCTCTGGTCCCAATAATGAGCAGATGAAAAAAACTGAGAGTGCAAATAAGATTGGCAGAACAACTGAGTGGAGTTTGGCTGGGAATAAAGCATTTCTGTGCTCTGGACAGTTGAAAACCTACATGTTGCTTAATGTTTTGTTTCTTAGATTTAAAATTTATGAATTGTGAAGTATATTAAATTAATTAGGAAGTATAATTTTTCATGTGTAAATTCAAAATTTTGCAGGGAACATATCCTATGACTGCTAGTGAAATTTCAACATTTGTATGAAAAGCATGAAATGATTTATTAGGAAGATCATTTAGGAAGAGTGTACATAATCTACAGTTGCTGTCAACAGTTTTGACTTGGAATGGTTTTGAAACCCCAACTTGCAATTGGGGTTCTTTTGTTTCAATGATCCTTTTTTCAGTAACAGATTTTTTGAAAACACTTCTAAAATGCAGAATGAACTGCTCAGTTCCCAAAAATACAGTTCATTGAATTTTAAAATATTTTTGGAAAGTAACCTCTTAAAACTGCAGAAGCAACAAGAAGGGTGCAGAATTAGCTTTACATTTTGACCTGAAACATCCAATTGGATGTAAGTTCATGAAAGTGGTACACGAGACGGAAAATGCATTCATTTCCACAGCTTTGATGTGTAGTGAAATGTTTAAATGTCCTTTATTGGTCAACAAAGAGAAAAAGATGAGGTACTTACTTAATACTGGAAAATAGCCTCGTTTTAACAGCATCATAAAGCAATCCCAGGAAAAGACTGTGAGTCATGCAGATTTGGGTGCCTTACAGCTTTTGTAGTTAGGCCCAATATATTGCAGTAAAAATGTCAGTTGCACTTCATAAAAATATTCTATGAAGGGGGCAATAAGTTATTTATGGTATCTCGTTCCAGTGTTCCTGTTTCTCATTTTGTGCTGAAATTAGAGTTTTTGGGGGAAATATTTGTAACTTGGAGATGCAGCAATTTTATTGGTGCTATAAAGAAAAGGAAAAGCTTACAAAGGGGATGTCATTACCTCAGGGTGTTCCAAAGCACTTTCTAATCAATGTATTAGTTTGGAAGTGTAAAAACTGGAATTAAAAAAATTAATAGATTAGGAAGCCTTCAGAAACACAATTATAACAAGTTTTTAACAGACTTAATGAACGTCAAATAGTTTGTAAAATAAAAAATCTTAAAAGGCACAGCATTGTAATGGTTTGGAATTCCCTTATAATTTGTAGTTCAACAGCAGCACAAGAACTGTGTTCTGTTAATCTTCTGAGAAACTTTATATGTAAATGGCTTAAGTCAGTTTTACACTTAAATTTTCACCTTGCAATTTTTCTTGTTTTTTGCATTGCGCCCCAAATCTCGACCATTAAAATTCAATTCATGCAAAAATTCACTTACTATTAAATTTTTCTGATATTTTGTAGCATTAAATATTTCTTAAAATTTCTCCACATTGGGATCTGCATTGGGAACAGATATCAATGTATTTGAAAACATTTTATGGGATTTAAATCAACTGCATTAAAATAGCAAAGCTTCTCCAGTGATGGCACTTAATATGCATATGGTAGTTTGAAGGCTTCAAACTTAAATTTTCGTAACATCAAGTTGGTAAATGAGGACTGAAAGAAGGAAGATGCCTATGTTATACTCTTCCAAAAAGCTTCAATTGATTACGCTGATTTTTGTTTATGGCTTTTATGCTTCAGTGTATGCCAATTAAGTCCTCAGGAAATTTCAGCATAAATTGCCATCGGTAAAGTTGGTGTAGTTTAATTCAGCATAATTTTGCCATCAGTCTGTTCAAGGAATTTGTGGCCAAATGTATCTGTGACAGGAGCTCTTTGAATTGATGCCATCTGCTGGTTTCTGAGTATGTTGCAATGAAAAATGTGATTCAAAATTAGCTGAAACATAGTGGGGTGATTTTTCCAGTCCTGTTAGCTGTAGGTACAAATCCTGTTTGGCTGCTTAATCTGGCAAAAGGCTAAAAACTGGATTTGTGTTGGCAGAAACGCGAAGTGATCTAGCTGGACACTTTCTGCTGGCCTTATCTGGATATTGCTCAAAAAGATGCGAGAATCTGATTTGAATACATTGTAATCTCATTAGAGTCCAGCTTCAAGCAATCTTCCTGCCCACCAACAGGATGTCAAGTAGATGCCAATTACTACTGGCCCTTAAAAGCTGTGACTAGTACCACGGACTCCAAGAGGTGAGTATCCCACTCCACTTAGTTCCAGGATATGTAAGATAAAAGCAGCCAGATGCTGAGGTGGGGCTGAGGTTTGAGGGGTTCTGGCCGGACTGGAGAGGCCAGGTCTGGGGGATAGCAGAGGATCTGTGCAGCCTGAAGCCTGCTTTCTCCTCAGGTTTAACATCCCATAAAAGTGCACAACACAGCTGCAGCCTGTCAGACCCAAGATGCTGTCACAGGATGGAGCCATTCTGCAGATTGTCTTTTAGAGAAGCATTTCACAGCCTTTGTGTGGTTTCATTCTTGCCATCTGCCTGCCTTGATCCCATTGCAGTTGTTTGTTTACGTTCGATTGCACACCCCATTAACTTTTTTGAGCCACTGTGGTTTAGCTAGCTACTGTCTGCTTCATAGGACGTATTGAAATTGTTTGTTCATATAGCATTACTCTCTAGAATGTCCTTGATTGCACACCTGGGGTTTGCCTCAACTTAGTTTTCTTTTTAATTGCTTTTTTCACCTCCGTCTCGAATGTGACAGAATTCTGAACTATTCAAGCAGCTTTCTTTTCAATGGCTTTTTTCCAGTCTCAATTATGATAAAGCTCTGTAGCTTGCCTGATAGGTTCTTTCCCTCTAGCAGTTGGTTCCACCCAGACATTAAAGTGCAAAGATTCTTGAATGGTGATCTTTTCACAGTAAGAAGTCTCGCAGCACCAGGTTAAAGTCCAACAAGTTTATTTCGTAGCACAAGTCACAAGCTTTTGGAGCAAGGCCCCTTTGTCAGGTGAATGGGAGTTCTGTTCACAAATAGGGCATACATAGATACAAACTCAATTTACAAGATAATGGTTGGAATGCGAGTCTTCACAGGTAATCAAGACTTAAAGGTACAGACAGTGTGAGCTGAGAGAGAGTTAAGCACAGGTTAAGGAGATGTGTATTGTCTCCAGCCAGGACAGGTAGTGAGATTTTGCAAGCCCAGGCAAGTTGTAGGGGTTACAGATAGTGTGACATGAACCCAAGATCCCAGTTGAGGCCATTCTCATGTGTGTGGAACTTGGCTATCCAGTTTTTGCTCAGCAATTCTGCGTTGTCATGTGTCATGAAGGCTGCCTTGGAGAACGCTTACTCTAAGATCAGAGGTTGAATGCACTTGACTACTGAAGTGTTCTCCAGCAAGAAGAGAACACTTCTGCCTGGTGATTTTCGAGCAGTGTTCCTTCATCCGTTGTTGTAGTGCCTGCATGGTCTCCAACATACCATGCCTCGGGACATCCTTTTCTGCAGTGTATCAGGTAGACAACGTTGGCCGAGTTGCAAGAGTATGTACCGTGTACCTGGTGGATGGTGTTCTTATGTGAGATGATGGCATCTGTATCAATGATCCGGCACATCTTGCAGAGGTTGCTATGGCAGGGTTTTGTGGTGTCATGGTCACTGTTCTCCTGAAGGCTGGGTAGTTTGCTGTGTGTGTTTGAGGTTGTGTGGTTGTTTGAAGACAAGAAGAGGGGAGATGTTCACCTTCATCGATGACATGTTGAAGGCTCCAAAGAAGATGTCGCAGATCCTCTGCGCTGGGGAAGTACTGGACGATGAAGGGTACACTGTCCACTGTGTCCTGTGTTTGTCTTCTGAGGAGGCCAGTCAGGTTTTTCACTACGGCACTTTGGAACTGTCGATCAATGAGTTGAACACTATATCCTGTTCTTATGAGGGCATCTTACAGCGCCTGGAGGTGTCTGTAACGATCCTCCTCATCTGAGCAGACCTGTACATTGGGGAGACCATGCAGACCTTACGACAATGGAAAATCTTCGTCCATTTCACCCATTGACATCTTAATTTTAGTGTAAACCCAGAATGCACATCAGAAGTGGAGACAGCCTGCTGCCTTCTGCACCCTGTAGCCTGAGGTACGCTTGGTGGGTATCCTCTGGAGGAACTCGGCAGACTGTCAGGTGTCACCATGTTCTGTCACTGCCCCTCAGATGCACAGGTGTTAGGAAGGGGCATTCAGAAGTGCTGCAGTCAGTCAGAATGTTCTTGATGGAAGGCCCAGGGAAGAGCTCCAGCCCTTCTTCCTCCCTCGGGGTGCTTATGGGTCCTACTGTAGGCAGCTGAAGTGAGCAACAGAAGCCTCTGCTTCTCCTGGCTCCATTGTCTTGCTCCAGGCTTTCCACTCTGGTCATCAACCTTGCAGTGTTGACCTGAATGCCACATAATGCCAGCAACATCTCCTGAAGGCATTGGGACTCCTTCAGTTGGCCTTGCAGTTGCAGGAGTGTTGCTGGCAATCCCGCCTGGATTTTCCAGCTGTGCCTTTAAATATCCAACAGCTTGAGTAGAAACCTTTCCAGAGCCATGGAATCTGGCTGCAGGCCAGCTGAGATCAGACCAGGAGGACCAGAGAGGCCAGCTAAGATGCAGAAGACCTCCAGCTGCCAATCCCTGGGACATTATTGCCTTTATCTGATGTGCATCAGCAACTGTGCAGTGCTCACCAGATAGTGACCCAGGAGCTTGTCTGCTAAGATCACCCGCCGATATGTATTTCTCTGGTGGGTGGTGCAGGTCCTGGATATGATGTCTCTTTGTTGTTTTCCTCAGAGCTTTCCTCTACCTGCTGTCGAGGGTTGCAGGGGAGGTTGTAATTCTGGATGGCCCACCCTAAGCAATTGGTAATCCTGCAGGGCCTGGGCAATTTTCAATACACTTGAGACAGGTCATTTGGAGTTATATGCAATGGATCCACACTCCTTTGACACAACTCAAGCTAGCTGTCTGTCATGGCTTGCTCCTGGCCCTCCCCTGTGATCTCCATTGCCGTTTCCTCATAAAGGGTGAAGGGTCCTAAGTCAGGCATACCCCCACCTGTCTTTTCCCTCTTCTTTTTAATATAGATTATCTTCACCTGCATAGTACATTGTGAGCCAGACCCCTGGCAGGTTGGGGGTCTACGGCACAAGGCATATGTTGGCACCTGTACCAGGCAAGAAGGGTTTGTGATGAGTGTAAGGATGTTCTGAGGAAGATGCTGGGAGGTTGGGAGGTTGCAAGTTAGCAGCGAATGAATTGGTGACATTCCAGGGTGATGCCAGGAGGAAATAGGTGAGAACTCATCCTTGCAGCTCGTAGGAGGTCATTCATTTTCTTGCAGCATTGAAAGCTTGTCACGATGCTGACACTGACTGCAGTTGACTCTGTATCCCAGGCATTGGATATGATGCCTCTTTGGTGTATTCCTCAGAGCTTTCCTCTGAGGTGCTGTCGAGGGTTGCAGGGGAGGTTGTAATTCTGGATGGCCCAGCTTAAGCAGATAGTAATCCTGCAGGGCCTGGGCAATTTACAACACAGGTCATTTGGAGTTATATGCAATGGATCCACACTCCTTTGACACAACCCAAGCTAGCTGTCTGTCATGGCTTGCTCTTGGCCCTCCTGTGTGATCGCCATTGCCATTTCCTCAAAGGGTCAAGAGCCTTAAGTCAGGCATTCCCCCGCCTGTCCTTTCCCTCTCCCTTTTAATATAGGCTATCCCATTACTTTGAGGATTCAATCCAACACAGGTAAAGGGTGCCCAACCTTCTCTCCACTGCGTCCATAAAGCTATTTAGGTTGTCTTTCAAGAATTGAGGAGCTTGTTTCTGCACTGCCATCCTCCTGGCTTGACTGGCAGTGAGTGATGAGGGATCATTTTAATGCAGTCCTCCCTTGTTAGCAGTGCACAGCTGAGCCCCAGGTTGGGCAGATCAGACACTTGGGGACTCTGGCTTGGTGTATTTCTTGTGGAGACTCATTTATTGTACGGTGGGTAGGATCACGGTTGGGGTCGTTCTGCCTGAACCAGCGGGAATTGCACCGGCTTTAGCATGTGAAATGACTGTAATTTTTTTTGGAAATTTTCCATTCAAAGTTTATTGCTCACAACATGTAATGAATCTCTGTATGAAAGTTGGCACGTGAATTCCAATCCCAACTGACAATGACACTTTTGCTACTAATAAAATTGAGCATATCCATTTTTGATATCGTCGACAGGGAAAGCCATGGTACCCTTGGAAATTCAAGTCGTTAGAATGTATTTTCATCTTATAGGCAAAAAAGGATTTGATGGGAGCTGAAATCATGAAAATAATAAAATGAAGCAACATATGCAAGAGACTTCTTGGAGAATGACAATACGTCTGTTATCCTACATAGAGTCTGGTTAAATATCTTGAATTGTGCACTTTAACAATTCTTTTGACAAGATGCTTAAATTTCTTGTTAATATTAATTTCTCTGTTTTACTCTCCGGGGGACAGTGTTCACTTTAGCTTCTGTTTTCCTTTTGCTATGCTTGTAGAATCTTTTATGGTCTGTTTGTATTTCTGGCTAGTTGTTTCTCATATTTCAATTTCTCCCTCATCTTTTGGTTTCTAAAATTATCCCACTTTTCTAGCCTGCCAGTAATCCTTGCAGCATTTTATACCTGTTTTCTCAACTTGATACCATCTTTAACTTCCTTTGTTAGCAGCAGATGGTGCAGCTTTCTCATAGAATCTTTCTCCATGGATTACATCTTGGTGAATTATGAAGTATCAGCTAAAATTCCTGCTACTGCTTCCCAACCTTTTCACTTATTTTCCTGGTCCACTTTAACTCTGTATTCTTGTGATTTACCTTTATGTAAGTTTAACTGCTCCCACCAGTGACTTCTTACCATTGCTCTTTTTTACTTCCATCCCAACTGATGCTACATCTTGATCCTTTGATGTCATCCTTTTCCAACCTCCTGTCAAATAATTTGATTATTCAGGCCCCAACTGTGCTCACTTTTGCAACTTTGTCTGTGCAATGACTAGCATATTCGTTTGTTTCTAATTGTGCTATTAATTCATCCATCTTGTTATGAATGCTGTGCGCATTCATATCAAAAGCCTTTAATTCTGTCTTTCACCTTGTGAATTGCTCCTCTAACTTGCCCATATCCACAAAACATTAGATACTCTAATATTTTTATGCTTTTGGGTTCAAAGCATTTGTCTGATCTCTCTAAGTGATAATGACTTTTGATGTAAAAAAAAAAGGCTTTGCCTGACTTACCTGTGCAATCGTTAGAGGCATGAATGAAAGCATCACTTGAATTGATTTTAAAAGCAATTAAATATGATTGTTTAATAGAAACACTCAGTGAGAGACTCTTTGCAAACTTCATGCCATAGCAATATTCCTAATGATTAATACCTTCACAAGGGTGAGAGTTACCAACACAAAAATATTCCATCTTGTATCTGATATCATATGCAGATAGAAAGATCATTTTATAACACTTGTACTCATTTGTTGTTTCGCCAAAATTGTCAGAAACAAAATGTTCTTGTAATGCACTGTTGGAATCAAAAATGCGTGTGTCTTCGAGAAGTGCAAATTCAGTGCTGAGAGCAAAATGATTTAAAACTTATTCATCTGAGCTAATTGCTTGAATAAAATGATACAACATGCATGTTCCATGTGCTTTGAAACTTAATTTTTGGTTTATGTAATGCTAACTTTACATGTTGTATTTTAACAAGTTTGTTCAGTAGTTAGTACATTGGTAAATGTCTATTTCAGTATTTAGTACATTAGTAAAAGACTGATAATAAAACATAACATAATTTAAGAGTGAAATTGGGTTTATTCAGGGTTTTAATGCAGAATGTTTCAGATTAATATAGCAATAGAGTGGGTGCTCCACAAATCAAAATCTGGAGAAGTATTTGTTCTAATTCAGCATGATTTGAGCTATGCAAAAGTGTAATTATTATTTTTTAGAAATGTTTCTTGAAGTCCAGGCAAAAAGAAATTAGTATTTTAATTCATGTTAAATTAAAATATGAAGCATTCCCATAAATGTAAAACTTGCTCTTTCTGTTGTAAGACTACTTCTCTGATATGAAGTTGTAAATAAATTAGAACTTTGGTAAAACTGAAGGTGTCTTTTTACAGTATTTGCGATCTGTTGCCATTTTTCAAGTAGTATCAAACAGTGCTGTTGTCCTGCATGATTATGAAATGAGCTTCAAATCTCAATTACTATCAATTGCCATGATAACCTAAATCCTCTATTACAACATTGTTTTCATTTTTGCTTATTCCCTCTCATGATGAAACGCTTATGTCTGTTTTATTAACTGTATCTCAACCTGATCTTTTGAATATCCTCCTCCTAACATGCCTAATCTTAAAATTTTGAAAATAAAATTGTGTTCATCAGCAAATCTTTTTAGTAATTGAATTGGACGGTTTTGCACTTATTAAAAACTATTTCATGTTATCAGTCATTGCTGTTGAAGCCATAGAGTCGTCGTATAACAGAGGATGGTCATTTGCCCCATCGAGTCCATGCTAGCTCTCGTTGGAGCAATTCAATTGGTCCTATTCCTGCATTCTAATTATGTGGCCTTGCAAGTTATTCCTGCATTCTAATTCTGCAGCCTTGCGAGTTTGTTTTCTTGTGTGCTCATCCAATTTCCTTTTGAAACTCATAGTTTATATTTCTCACCACCACCATAGGCAGAGAGGGTTCCAGATCACTGTTACTTGCTGTATTTCAAAAAAATTCTTCCTCACACCTCTAACTCTGACCAAAACTTGAAACCATCAGATAATGAGGATGGTTTTTTCGTTATATTGTTTAAACCTGTTATAATCTTTCATACCTCTATCAAATCTTCAAATCTTTTGAAATTTTACCCTGTATTTAAATATATCAGACAAAGCAGTGGTCTAGCTATGCTCGTGGAAAAGACCACTGTCAACCATCACCTTGTCTTAAAAATCATTTACCAGAATTCTCCTTTTTGCAATGGAAAGCCATGTGAAGGATAGTCCCGGAGTCAGTCTTGATTGTCTTTGTCTTTTGTTTAAAGAGTTAAACATAAGACGCATACACTTATAAACCAATCACACCACTGTTTCAATAATCAATGATCTTATCTAGAGTGTTATTCCCATCCTGTACTAGATTATCACAGAAAGATGTTATATCCAAAGGGGAGACAAAGCAGTAGATTGATCAGTTGATCTGTTGGGCATTGAGATGAGACCAGATGCTAGTTTTAATATCTCTGACAAAGGGTCATCTAGACTCGAAGCATTGGCTCTATTCTCTCCCCACAGATGCTGTCAGATATGCTGAGGTTTTCCATCATTTTCTGTTTTTGTTTGTGTCAGTTTTAATACGTTTGAGTTAATCACCATGAAACACCTAAAGTCAAGAGTTTTAAGAGCATATAAAACTGTTTCCAAAAATAACTGCTTTATAATGTTCCATGTCAAGTTTCATTTGTACCTTTTTTTTCTAGAAGGCTTACTCAACAGCATAGGCTGTTAAATGGCTCACTCAAGCTAGTTTAACTGTAATCACAGTTCTGTTTGGTGACTTTTTGTATGTCATCAATATATTCTCATCAACAACCCTAAAGCAAGTAGTATTTTACCTTTGCATTCATCCTCACCACTTAGTGAATCACTGACACAAATGAACCTGTTCAACAAACTGTTGAATGCAAGCACTGTCTAGCTAGAACAGAGTAAGAAGTCTCTCAACACCAGGTTAAAGTCCAACCAGTTTATTGGGTAGTAATCCCACAAGCTTTCGGAAATGGTGTTCCTTCGTCAGGTGTGTGGAAGGTTCCTTCTGGAAGCTTGTGGGATTACTATCAAATAAACTGGTTGGACTTTAACCTGGTGTTGAGACTTCTTACTGTGTTTACCCCAGTCCAACGCCGGCATCTTTACATCATAGCTAGAACAGCACAGTTGAATGAGTTCATGACAAATGCATCCATCAAAATCTAACAAATGAATTTGTTCAGATTCATCATTATCTTCATCTTCTGCCTCAATTCTCTGTGTTATGTGAGAGAACCCTGCTTCTCTGCTTTGGGCAGTTAATCATTTAATAGTACTTTGTCTTGTCACATCTGAAGCACTTGTTAGTTGTTCCTTGAACATTCCTGGGATTCATTTGTCTATTACTGCTGTTCCAATTCTGCCTATTGCTGTTGTAGACAGATTTGCTCACTGTTCTTTCATCCCCAGAAAGGACAGTAGGACTAGGGGGCACAGCCTCAAGATAAAGGAGGGGGGCGGTTTAGAACGGAGTTGAGGAGGAACTTCTTCACTCAAAGGGTGGTGAATCTCTGGAATTCTCTGCCCGTTGAAGTGGTGGAGGCTGCCTCGCTAAATATTTTTAAGACGCGGGTTGATGGGTTTTTGATAAGAGAGGGGATTAAGGGTTATGGGGAGAGGGCGGGAATGTGGAACTGAGCCACGACAGATCAGCCATGATTTTATTGAATGGCGGGGCAGGCTCGAAGGGCCAGATGGCCTACTCCTGCTCCTATTCCTTATGTTCTTATTCATATTTAACTCTCCCTTTGTAGTAATGCCCGCATTCCATATTGGGCCATCTTGAAGTATGGCAATCATTGGGTTTTCTGTCCTTTGTGTCACCGCAGAATGGCTCATGTGTTTCACCAAGGCTACGGGTGACGACGGTTCCTCCAGAAATATTTTCAAGATAGCAGATATCTAATCCAACATAAATATCTATTTGAAAACTGAACACTGGTTAGTTCACATGTGACATCTTAGCACAATCCCTGGAATGCTTGGAAAACAAAGACACTTATGTCAGCCTCCTATTTATTGACTACAACTCAGCCTTCAACTCCATTATTCTGACAAAACTCATTCCTAAACTCAGTGGGTCTAGGACTCGGCTCCTCACTCTGCGACAGGATCCAAGACTTCCTAACCACAGACCACAATCAGTCATAGAACGTAGAACATTACAGCGCAGAACAGGCCCTTCGGCCCACGATGTTGCACCGACCAATTAAGCAAAAAGCAATGAACTTCTAACCTAAACCAATCCCTTTCCATCCATAAACCTATCCACAGACCTCTTAAACGCCCCCAAACTAGGCGCATCTACAACTGCAGCAGGCAGGTCATTCCATTCCCTCACCACCCTCTGGGTAAAGAACCTACCTCTGACATCCGTCCTATAACTACCACCCCTTAATTTAAAGCTATGTCCCCTCGTGCTAGCTTTCTCCATCCGAGGAAAAAGGCTATCACTGTCCACCCTATCTAAACCTCTAATCATCTTGTATGTTTCAATAAGGTCTCCTCTTAGCCGCCTTCTTTCTAACGAAAACAACCTCAAATCCCTCAGTCTCTCCTCATAGGACCTTCCCTCCATACCAGGCAACATCCTGGTAAACCTCCTCTGCACCCTCTCCAATGCCTCCACATCCTTCCTCTAATGTGGGGACCAGAACTGCACGCAATACTCCAAGTGCGGCCGCACCAGAGTTTTGTACAGTTGCAACATGACGTTGCAGCTCCTAAATTCAATCCCCCTACCAATAAACGCCAAGACACCGTATGCCTTCCTAACAACCTTATCGACTTGATTTCCAACTTTCAGGGATCCATGCACATATACACCTAGATCCCTCTGTTTGTCAACACTATTCAGAGTCCTACCATTAGCCCTATACTCTACACATCTGTTATTCCTGCCAAAGTGAATTATCTCTCACTTTTCTGCATTAAACTCCATCTGCCACCTCTCGGCCCTGCTCTACAACTTGTCCAAGTCTCTCTGTAAACTATGACACTCCTCTTCACTATCTACCACTCCTCCGACTTTGGTGTCATCAGTTGGTTGTCAGTCAGGATAGACAATGGCACCATCTCCACAATTATCCTCAATACTGCTCCACAAGGCTGTGTGGGGCCAAATTTTGCTCCAACTCCATTTTCAAGTTTGCTGATGACATGTCAAACGATGAGATGGAGTACAGGAAAGAGAGAGAGAATCTCGTGAACTGGTGCAATGACAATAATCTCTTCTTGAATGTTAGTAAAATGAAAGAGATAGTCGTTGACTTCAGGAAGCTTATTGAAGGACATGTCCCTGTCTACATGAGGTGAGGATGGAGTGGAAATGGTTGAGCGCTTCAGGTTTCTGGATGTCCAGATGCTCATCTTCCTGTTTATCACTGGAGAGGCTCTTCCATTTCCCAGTTTTCAGTTGATGTGACTCCACTAATGTTCCCAGAATGCACTTGAATGAAGTCTCTCTGCTGGACGCTCTTCCTCCTGTTTATCACTGGAGGGTTTCTTCTGCTTCCTACTTTTCAATTGACATGACGGTGCCAACTTCTGAGAATGCACCTCAGTGAAGTGTCTCTGCCGCCTCTGTTAGATTTCCTAATCACATGCTGTACCTACATGTTACATTTCCATAATTTGTACGCAAGGACACCCAAATCCCTCTAAGTACCCACAGTTGTTAGTTCCTTGCCAGTTAACATAATGCTGCTTTATCTTCTAACTAACAAAGTGGATATTTTACAGTTCTTCACATTGTACTTCACCTGTCATCTTGCCATCCTCTTGCTTAATCTGTCTGTACTCCCTTGTAGGTTCTTTGCATCCTCGCATCTTGTATTGTCTGCAGCAAACTTGGATGATCATGCTTGGTCTCCTCAACTAAGTCATTGATATAGATTTTTAAAGAACTGAGACCCAAACACTGACTGGTGTGATATCCCACTAATTAAAAGTCTGCCAACCTGAAAATGACTTGTGTATTTCTACTGTCTGTTTCCTGTCTGTTACGTAATCCTCAGTGCGAACCAAATATTATTCCCAATCTTTCATAACAGCCTCTTGTCTGGCACTGTATCAGATTAAAATCTTAATTTGCTACATCTGCTGGACCTTTCTTAAAATAACACTATTAGAGAAACTCCAGCAGATTTTTTTAAGGTTTTACTTTCATAAAACCACATTTATCCTACCTAATCATATTATGATTTTTTAAGTGTCCTGTTATCTTAGGTCTAATAACAGATTCTAACATTTTCACTACTACTGATGTTGGGCTAACTCACCCAGAGTTAGCCCAATTTTTATCTCTCTCTTCTGGAAAAGTGGATTGAAACTTGCTATTTTCCAATTCAGGGAACTGTTCGAGATTCAAATTCTTAAAGAACAAAGCCAATATTTTTAGATTTAGCAAAACAAATAGTTTTTAAAAATTTAGTTAGTCTTCAAAGAACAGGAAAAGAAAAAAAGTTAAAATATATAAATTATAGCTGTGCAATTAGATAGCCATCCTTCAGTAGAAGTCAAGGGATGAATAGCAATAAGCAATGTTTAGATATGGTTATTAATGAAATGTTAAATGAATATGCTTTTGGAGCTTGCATAGTTTACAGTGACAATTCCTTGTGCACCTTTAATTAGGAAAAGTCTCAAAATGCTTTACAGAGGTGTGAGAGGAGAAAAATGAACACTAAGACATAGAAGCAAAATAAAATGCAGGGTTATGGGGAGAAACAGAGGGTGGGACTAAATTGAATAGCTTTTCGAAGAGTAGCACAGGTATGACATGCTATTTGTGTTGTCTGATTCTATCAGGACAAATTGGATATTTCTTTCAAAGACCCAACACAGGTATGGTACACTAAATGCTTCATTTTGTGTTGTATTATTTGATGAATGATATTTGCTAGGTTTTAAAGAAGAGGGTCAAATGGGCCCCTGAAAGGATTCCATGGAGCTTGAAGGCAATGGTATCAAGGGCCACAGGTAGGGTTTGCAAAGCGATGATACAGCCTTAAGAATATAGGGGCAGTTGTGAGGCTAAAGAATGTTACAAAGATACGATGAGTTTGTAGAGGGATTTACATGTGAGGATTTAAAATTTCTAAGCATCGAAGGACTAGAAGCTAATGTGGGTCAGCAAGGAAGTGGCTAATTGACAAGTGGGGTTTAGTGTAAAATGGAATATAAGCAGTGAAGTTTTGAATAAACTATAATTCATGGAGGTTGAGGGATGGGAGGCATGTGAGAAAATATTGAAATTATCTGGTGGTGACAAAAGTATGAGATTTTTAATAAGCCATGGCAGAGGTGAGAAAGTGGTGGAGTAGTGGTATTATAACCGGATTAGTAATCCAAAGACCCAAGGTTCTGGGCACTTGGGTGCAAATGTTGTCACTGCAGACAGTGAAATTTGAATTCAATAAAAAATCTGGGATTGAAAGTTTAATGACGGTGACAAAACTGTTGTTGCTTTTCGTTTAAAAAAAAACATCTGATTCGCAACTGTTCTTTAGGGAAGGAAATCTGCCATCTTTTCCTATTGTGATCTATATGTGATCCAGACCCAAAGCAATGTGGCTGGCTTTTAACAATCCCCTCAAGGGCAATTATAGATGGATAACAAATACTGGCCTAGCCAGCAATGCTCAGATCCTATGAATAAATTAAAAAGAGCAGAAGTAGATGACATTACAGAGGTGATGTTGCTCATCTTGGCATTAATATTGTTATGTGATACATCCCTGCCTATATGTCTATTTACATAAATAAATTGCCAAAAACACACTTGTAGCTAGAATCATAGAATTCCTATAGTGCAGAAGAGGCCATTCAGCCCATCAAGTCTGTACTGAGTATCTTATCCAGACCCACTCCCTCACTCTATCCCTTCAACTCTCCACATTTACCACGGCTAATCCATATAACTTAAATGCCATAAGACACTAAAGGGCAATTTAGCATGGCCAACCCACCTAACCTGCACATCTTTGGGAGGAAATCCACGCAGACATGGAGAGAATATGCAAACTCCACACAGTCCCCAAGGCCAGAATTGAACCAGGGTCCCAGTGTTAACCACTGTGCCATCGTACTATCCTAGAGTTGAACGGTTATTGGATCAGTTAGACATTTTTGATGCTTAGTTTCACTTCCATATGGAAGAAGTGCAATTGTACACATGTTACACAGTGGGGAACCATGTTACTCTGTAATGTATGTCAAATATCAAAGCTGCAAAGGAAATTAATTCCAGCATTTTAACTTCCTCAGAGATTCATGTCTTGCATTCATTTTTTACTAAGAACTTCTTAGTTTGATGATTTTTGTCTCCTGCTCTTTTGAATAAAGGAATACATAAATGATCTGTGTTTTGCAGATTTTTTTAAGTGTATATCTAATTGAGTCGAAACTTGTATTGCTCATCATTCGTTGTGTATGATTTCCTTTCTCTGCCAAATGCTTTATGAAAGAGATCATATATAATCCCATTTATATTTGTAGAGATGAAGGAAAACGCAGTCTACTGAGGTCTCATTTTTCTTTTATTAAAAACTAATTCTGTAGTAAATTAGTGTTTGTTTATCACTTTTTGCAGCAAACAGTTAATCATGTACTTTGTTTTTACATGTCAGGCAACCACCTCAGATCAAATTTGATTGTCTACTGGAAGTACTATTCGAGTATGCAAGAGCTTAGTGAACTCAGAACTGATATTTTGTTGATTTGTTCAGTAGACAGGGGTGCTGGGGTACATCTTTGTTGTTTTTAATTTGCTGTTTAATACTTCAGTTGCCCACAACTGATTGACACTGCAACTTGCATTCAGTGCAGGATTTCCTGTGATCCTTTGTTGTCTCAATAATGGAACAATGAGACTGAGCTCTGTCGTACTCAGGACCCGTAAAGGATTAAGAATATCTAAACAATTCTTTATATTGAACACAGAATTGAATCCACCAATTCAGTACCTTATTATGTAATCATGCTGATATTCTTTAAAAAATTGACATATAATTGTAGCCCAAACTACATAACTTATCAGTGAGGAACCTTTCTGTCTTTCAGGGAGATCACAACTATATGGGTATCTATTATTTCTGTTCACCATTGTTGCTGAGTTGAATATAGAAATTGTAGATTGAAAAGTAGGATGTTAGAATTTGGTGTTCGTAAAATTGTAAAATGCAAAAGAGAAAGCATTGCATTGTTCTGTTAAATGGTGATGCTTTTGTGTGCTCAGAGGTTAAAAGTGCATGCACATAGAGTTCCCAAAATGAAACATCTGTATTGAAAGGCCAAACGGAAGTGTTACCAAGGCAATAAGCTTTTGGGTTCTGAATTTTTTGAATTCAGCCAATCAATTTGAATTAGACACTTGTATACCGAGAACATTTTAATTTAACTCTGATGGTTTTGGCAACCTAGGACCAATCCTATTGTGGGAAATATCAATATGTCATCACAGATATAAAAGAAGAGGGCAGTGGGACAAAAAGCAGAGGGCAACTGCCGCAGCTCTTAGCTCAAAGCCCCACCTAAATAGCAAAGGTACCAAACAAGAATCAACAAAAGTCCCGCAGTATTCTGGAAGACCCAAAACCTCATTGTAATTTAGAAGGCGACTAAAGTTCAACTTATTGTTGATGAGTAGGAATTGTATTTGTTGGAACAGCATTCCATTAGAATCATAAGAACATAAGAAATAGGAGCAGGAGTAGGCCAACTAGCCCTTCGAGCCTGCCCCGCCATTCAATAAGATCATGGCTGATCTGTCTTGGCTCAGTTCCACATTCCCACCCTCTCCCCATAACCCTTAATCCCCTCTCTTATCAAAAACCCATCAACCCACGTCTTAAAAATATTTAGCGAGGTAGCCTCCACCACTTCAACGGGCAGAGAATTCCAGAGATTCACCACCCTTTGAGTGAAGAAGTTCCTCCTCAACTCCGTTCTAAACCGCCCCCCCTTTATCTTGAGGCTGTGCCCCCTAGTCCTACTATCCTTTCTGAGCGGGAAGAGTCTCTCCACCTCTATCCTATCCTATCCATCCCATTCATCATCTTATACGTCTCAATGAGATCTCCCCTCATTCTCCTAAACTCTAACGAGTACAAGCCTAATTTATTCAGCCTCTCCTCATAGCTCAACCCCCTCAACTCCGGAATCAGCCTAGTAAACCTCCTCTGCACTCCCTCCAAGGCCAAAATATCCTTGTGTAAGTACGGTGCCCAAAACTGCACACAGTACTCCAGCTGCGGCCTCACCAATGCCCTATACAGCCGCAGCAAGACCTCCCTACTTTTCAATCCCCCTCGCGATGAAGGCCAGCATCCCATTTGCCTTCCTGACCACCTGCTGCACCTGCAAGCTGGGTTTTTGCGACTCATGCACAAGGACCCTGAGGTCCCTCTGCACCGTCGCCTGCTGCAGTTTTTCTCCACGTAAGTAATAGTCCTTCCTACCATTATTCCTACCAAAGTGGACCACCTCGCACTTGCCAACATTAAATTCCATCTGCCATTTCCTGGCCCATTCGCCCAGCCTATCTAGATCCTTCTGTAGACTCTCCCCACCCTCCGCACAATTTGCCTTTCCACCAATTTTGGTGTCATCAGCAAATTTCGACACCCTACACTCGGTTCCCTCCTCCAGATCATCTATATAAATGGTAAATAGCTGAGGCCCCAGCACCGACCCCTGGGGCACTCCACTAGTCACCATCCGCCAATCCGAATAGCACCCACTGACCCCCACTCTCTGCCTCCTATTTGACAACCAGTCCTCTATCCACGCTAACACCCTACCCCCAACTCCATGCCCCCTTACCTTCTGCAATAACCTCTTGTGAGGTACCTTGTCAAACGCCTTCTGAAAATCAGTGAGTTCCATTATTCAGTTTGTTAATAGTTTAATTAACTTGTTCACTGTTAGATAAATAAATTGTCGCTTGTTGACTTTAGAGAGTGTACCAGGGAGTTATTTTGATTTAACCACTAAAAATTGAAGAGCAGACTGTACCACTTCACCCTTACTTTTTACAGATTATAGGGTGAGGAATTCCCCTTTAGTTGGGTGTTAGTTCTGGCGGGGGTGGGGGAGTGTCAACCTCTGCTTTATAACATCCTCCAGCTTGTCTATGCCAATTCTTAATGCATAAGATTGTATTTGAGAGACTTGCTTTTGAAGCTTCCCTTTGTATTGAGTATTGTCAGGAAGAAACCCAGATTGTCACAAGTGGTAGCAGTCATTGTCTGTGTACACAGCACCAAGTCTGCATATCTTTGAGCTGTTATTTATTACAGCTTATTTGATAGTGTAGCTCATCACAGCTAGTGGTATTTAGAAGTAGCTATCACTATGAATTGGATATGTTGGCTGTAAAATTCAACTTCAATTCTACACTGCTTCTAAGTGTTGCGATAACCTAGAGACCGAAAATGGTGGCCCATCCATCTCTGATGTATCCCGCACAAGTATCATGCTTGTACATTTGAGTGCGCATGTGTGCGTGCAATGTATGACATTACTACGCCTGGAATTCTACAGAGCTTGGACAGGCATGCACCTGACTGGAAATCGCACATGATGATGTCAGACATGTGTTTACCATCATGGTGTCCTTGTCAATTAAAACTAAAGTGAAGCCTATTAAATATACAACTGACACAAATGCTATGTGACCCGTGCACTTTTACACGGTGCATTGACTAGTCGGTCAGATAGCATTCATGTTTTATCACCATTCCCAATCCAGTGCAGGATAAAAGGATCAAGTTTATTTGAGATTTGTATTTGCAACAAAGCCTCAATCTACTTCCCAGCATTGCTGATGATGATTTTGGCATGATTCTCAGCCAACTGAGAATCGTTTGTCAAGGGCAGGCTGTGCCTTACGAGCCTAGTTGAGTTCTTTGAAAATGTGACTGAACACATTGACGAAGGAAGAGTGGTGGACATGGTTTACGTGGACTTCAGCAAGGTGTTTGATAAGGTCCCCCGTGCAAGACTTCTTGAGAAGGTGAGAGGGCATGGTATCCAAGGGGCTTTGGCCTTGTGGATCCAGAATTGGCTTGCCTGCAGAAGGCAGAGAGTGGTTGTGGATGCGTCTTTTTCTTCATGGAGGTCGGTCACCAGTGGAGTGCCCCAGGGATCTGTTCTAGGACCCTTGCTGTTTGTCATTTTCATAAATGACCTGGATGAGGAAGTGGAGGCATGGGTTAGTAAGTTTGCGGATGATACGAAAGTTGGTGGTGTTGTGGATAGTCTGGAGGGATGTCAGAAGTTGCAGCGTGACATAGATAGGATGCAAGACTGGGCGGAGAAGTGGCAGATGGACTTCAACGCGGATAAATGTGTAGTGGTCCATTTTGGCAGGACCAATGGGATGAAGGAGTACAATATCAAGGGTAGGAGCCTTAGCTGTGTTGAAGAGCAGAAGGATCTTGGGGTCCGGGTCCGTAGGACTCTTAAATCAGCCTTGCAGGTGGAGGATGTGGTCAAGAAGGCATATGATGTACTGGCCTTCATTAATCGAGGGATTGAGTTTAGGAGTCGGGAGGTAATGCTGCAACTTTATAAGACCCTTGTCGGACCCCACTTGGAGTACTGTGCGCAGTTCTGGTCGCCTCACTACAGGAAGGATGTGGAAGCTATTGAGAGGGTGCAGAGGAGATTTACAAGTATGTTGCCTGGATTGGGAGGCATGCCTTATGAAGATAGGTTAAGGGAGCTTGGTCTCTTCTCCCCGGAGAGAAGAAGGTTGAGAGGTGACCTGATAGAGGTTTATAAATGTTGAGAGGAATAGATAGGGTGGATTCTCGGAGGCTATTTCCCAGGGCTGAAATGGTCGCTACGAGAGATCACAGGTTTAAGGTGCTGGGGAGCAAGTACAGAGGAGATGTTAGGGGTAAGTTTTTCACTCGGAGGGTGGTGAGTGAGTGGAATCGGCTGCTGTCGGTGGTGGTAGAGGCAAACTCGCTGGGGTCTTTTAAAAGACTTCTGGATGAGTATATGGGATCTAATGGGATTGGGAGTTACAGATAGTTCTATGGCTTGGTAGGTATGGATGTGATCGGCGCAACTTGTGGGCCGAAGGGCCTGTTTGTGCTGTAGTGTTCTATGTTAACTGCTCAGTGTTCACTCGCGTCAATTTTGTCCTCTCTTGATAGCCCCAGGATTTTTATATTTATCTGTCATACATATGAACAACTCACATTCTTTATGCTGCTGGCAGGATAGATCTTTATAAGAACATAAGAAATAGGAGCAGGAGTAGGCCATCTAGCCCCTCGAGCCTGCCCCACCGTTCAATAAGATCATGGCTGATCTGTCATGGCTCAGTTCCACATTCCCGTCCTATCCCCTTGCCTGTCAAAAACCTATCAACCCTCGTCTTAAAAATATTGAGCGAGGCAGCCTCCGCCACTTCAACGGGCAGAGAATTCCAGAGATTCACCACCCTTTGAGTGAAGAAGTTCCTCCTCAACTCCGTTCTAAACTGCCCCCCCCTTTATCCTGAGGCTGTGCCCTCTAGTCCTACTGTCCTTTCTGAGTGGGAAGAGCCTCTCCACCTCTATCCTATCCATCCCATTCAACATCTTATACGTCTCAATGAGATCTCCCCTCATTCTTCTAAACTCTAATGAGTACAAGCCTAGTTTATTCAGCCTCTCCTCATAGTTCAACCCCCTCAACTCCGGAATCAGCCTAGTAAACCTCCTCTGCACTTCCTCCAAGGCCAAAATATCCTTGTGTAAGTGCGGCGACCAAAACTGCGCACAGTACTCCCAGCTGCGGCCTCACCAGTGCCCTTTACAGCTGCAGCATAACCTCCCTACTTTTATATTCAATCCCCCTCACTATGAAGGCCAGCATCCCATTCGCCTTCCTGACCACCTGCTGCACCTGCAGGCTGGGTTTTTGCGACTCATGCACAAGGACCCCGAGGTCCCTCTGCACCGTCGCATGCTGCAGTTTTTTGCCACGTAAGTAATAGTCCTTCCTACCATTATTCCTACCAAAGTGGACAACCTCACATTTGCCAACATTAAATTCCATTTGCCATTTCCTGGCCCATTCGCCCAGCCTATCTAGATCCTTCTGCAGACTCTCCCCACCCTCTGCACAATTTGCCGTTCCACCAATCTTGGTGTCATCAGCAAATTTCGACACCATACACTCGGTTCCCTCCTCCAGATCATCTATATATTGGTGTTCTGCCTATAAAGTGACATCATCACATCCAGAAAGGTTAACTGTCATGATGCCATCAGAAAGGTTTGAATATCCGAAGTGATATAACAAGGCAAAACAAAAAAGGAAAACTAAAGAATGTTAAAAATTGAAGAATCCACGTTGAATTCAAACGTTATTCTCTGCAGTCATCTGCTTGGATCATAAGTCGAATAAACTTCACCACAATGATAAAACAGTGAAGCTGCTCCATTCAGATTGTTCAATAGGCAGTCAGTGTTTTCTGAGGCAGTATGAGTGTATTTCACACTTGCTGACCTTTATTTGGCCAGTCAGGTGAAATCATGCTCTCCTGCTCATGGGTGGAAGGATATACCACAGCTGCTTCCACCCATAGTGCTGAGTCACACTTGCTGATTAAAAAAAATTATGGCTTTAGTGTCTAACACTGAATTATTGCCAAGCCATTTTGGAATTCGACATCTTGGGAATTCTCTGTTGAACATACTTTCAGTTGCTTGAGGAACCTCAACCAACAATTGTCATGGATTTGCCTGTTAACAACAAGACACAGAAGTAACAAAGGGGATGTGATCTACCCAGCAATAAGAGAGAATCCGCCAGCAGCCTACATTCAAAGAGGTGGATGAAATGCAGCCTTTTCCTGGTAATGAGATTAGCAGACAGCTAGATAAGACCGGATGTAAATAGCCCTGTCGACAGGAACCAATTTACCAAAATGACAGGGAGAGCAGGGGAGGCATACAGATGCTAATTTTACTGAACCAGGAATGTAGTAGAGACCGCCAGCGTAGTATACAATGAACACAGTCAGAGAGCCAGGGTACAATATCCAACTCCTTCAGAAGCAGACAGACCCGTTTAACATCTCACTGGAAGGCCAACTACAGCAGAGGTCCTTTCAAAGTCTTACAGCTAAGTTAATACGGAAACCATTATAAATGCAGTTTATTTATCTTCACTGAACCAGATAAAGATGCTTCTCAGACTGGTATTGTGTAGTAATGGTAAACTGGATTTGACTTAGATTTATTTAAACTGGATATTGGGAGATGCAGAAGTCTTACAAGTTTCTCTTAATTCATTCGTGGGACATGGTCGTTGCTGGCTGGCCAGCGTTTATTGTCCGTGCCTATTTCCCTTGTTCAGAGGACAACAGAGAGAGAGAGTCAGAGAGTCAGCCACATCGCTGAGGCTTGAGTCACATGTATGTTGTCCTGATAAGGATGGCAGATTTCCTTCCCTTAAGGACACAAGTGAACCAGATGGGTTTTTCTGACGTTCGACAATGGTTTCATAGCCATCAGTAGCTTCATAATTCCAAGTGTCTTTTATGGAATTCAAATTCTACTGTCTCCATTTGTGGAGAACAGAAGCGATTCTCACTGGGTTCTTGCTGGGTCCAAAGGTCAGATATTCCAGGGAGCAGGGAGAATCCGGCATCAACTGGCTCAGCATATTTATATATGTATTTTACTATACAAGGTTCAATGAAGCAAACAGTCAACACACTCTATCTCCTTCTCTAAAATACAAAATTAACATGAAGTAAGCATGAATTGACAGTCAAATTGTGGTTGAAAACACCGTAAACTGCATATTAATAACAGGCGCAACCAAGACAAATCCCACTAGTTTTTCAGAAAACCACCCATACATCACGATGATCACTGAGAATCACAAAATCTTTTAAAGCTCTTGCCTTCATCACAAGTGATATCAACTCCTCTCTGTCAAGGACATAACTTCTCTGTTCTTTCAACAACCACCCCAATTTGGATTGCTCTGTTAACTGCTCACCTTCCCATCATTCAACCGCATATCCCATGACTTGTGTCCAACTAGATTACATAGAAACTAGAAGCAGGAGTAAGCCATTCGGCCTTTCGAGCCTGTTTCACCATTCATTATGAGCATGGCTGAACATCAAATTTAATATCCTGATTCTCTTCACCCCCCCCCCCCCCCCCCCCCCCGACCCCCCACCACCACTTCCTCCATATCCCTTGATCCCCTTCACCCCAAGAGCTACATCTAACTACTACTTGAAGTCAGATTCACAAGTCTGCATCCTAGTATCTAATCACCAATATGATCCCAGCTATCTAGTTGCTCTGAACAGAACACCAGTATTCCTGAGCCTTCCTGATTCGCAACTCCCAGCTGCACCAAGTCATTACTGCTTCTTGGCTTCCTCTGAGCCTCAGTTCTCAGCAGCCCCAGCTCTTGGGAAAAATATGAAAGGAGAAGACTGGGTTGAATGCAAGGGGTCTTTAGTCACACTATAAACAATTCGCCTTTCATCCCAGATAACAGGATGAGGGTGAAATAGGATTTGAGAAGGTGTCTATTACAGGAGCATGCTGTCATCCTGGATGTTCTCAGTATGGCTGCTAGTGATGGCCTTAGTTGCACTGGTTTCAGTCATTGCTGGCTCAGAATTTATAGTATCATCTTCTCCCAAGGGTGCCAGGAGATGCAGATGTGTCTGACCCCATTGGTTCACTGCTATTGTCTTGTGTTCTGTGCAATCTTGTCCTGTAAAAAAGACTGGAAAGAATATAGTGAATATGTTGCAAGGTATTTGGTGATGTATCTGTCATTGCTTAATAGGTAGAAGTTTATGGAAGCTGCAAGATGCAAGTGCACTGCTGAGGGAGTAATGGGACATCTGAATGTTGGATAAGACTTGATTGATGAGTGATTGATTGTGGAGTGATAAGTGTGCATCAGGCAGTGTATTGGTAGATGGAACAGTGGATCTGAGATGCATTCATTGACTAAGGTCATTGAAACTTTTCTGGCACTGCAACTGTACTGTTGGGGTCAGACTCTGTCAAATCAATCACCTTCATCAACTACTCCCATTCCCTGGATCTCCTAATCTCGTGAAACCTCCTGTAGTAAGGCCTCCAACACTGGATCAACCTGCAAGCCTTCTCTCTGGCTTGTGCTTGATTGTTGAGCGATCTTATTTCTTTGAAATACTCTCGGAGATATTCTGACAAGTTTCTGCAGCATGAATGCACCTCCTTTAAGCACTGCAGGTTGCTTTTAAGGAGCAAATGCTCAGTGTAACTCCTGCTAGTGATGTACACACACCTGGGTACCCTGCTGAACATGCAGTAAGTCAGCAGCGTGTTTGGCACTGGGTAGCATAAGAAAATCATGATGATGAATAGGTAGCACTCAATTTGCCTGTTGTCTCCATCACTTTGGACATGGAATGACTGTACGTCATCATCTGCTATCAGGGCTTATTGAAGTTTTAGCATGTTATGGTGATACGTAAGTACCTGATTTCTGATGTAAAAATGACTTTAAGGAAAAGATAATGGGCCTGAATTTCTTGGATAGGTAAAAATAGAATGTACACCACAGTTTACACTTATTTTGATGCTGACCTTGTCAACAGACACTTATACCATTTTTTTTACCTTGGGTAAAATCTGGTGTTCACAAAGCATAAATCAACGTATACGTTTGGAAACTGAACCATACACAAAATCTAATGAAATATTCTTTTTTAAGTTTACTCTTATCTATGAAAGTTAAAAATTGAAGCCATGAAACATAATTTATGCAAATCTGACATTTCAAGTCCAAACAATGCAAACTTGAGACCTTTTCACTTTTTAATGTAAGAATCTCTGATGCCATGTAAAAAGTATTTAGACAATGCAGTATTGGCCTCAGTAAGAAAGAAGCTCCAACAATGACTTTGGTCTCTTGTGTCTCTTTTTTGGCTTAAATCTACACCAACAAAACAACTGACAAAAATGCAGAAAATTCACATAAGCTGTTGGTTTTAAAAAAAAGCCTGTAAAAATGGTACAGCAATTATCATGGCAGATTTTAATCTACATATCAATTGGTCAAACCAGGTCGGTCAACACAGTCTTGAGGAGGAGTTCATAGCGTGTACCTGCAATAGCTTCCTTGATCAGTATGTAATGGAACCTACAAGGGAGCAAGCTGTCCTAGATCTGGTCCTGTGTACTGAGACAGGAATAATTAATGATCTTACAGCTAGGATCCTCTCGGGAGAAGCAATCACAGTATGGCTGAATTTAAAATACAGATGGAGCATGAGAAAGTAAAATCCAATACCAGTGTCTTGTGCTTAAACAAAGGAGACTCCAAAGGGATGAGGGAGGCATTGGCTGAGGTACTCTGAGAGCAAAAACTTTATGGTGGGACAGTTGAGGAACAGTGGAGGACTTTCAAAGCGATCTTTCACAGTGCTCAGCAAAAGTATATATCAGTGATAAAGACTGTAGAAAAACAGATAATTAGCCATGGATATCTTAGGAAATAAAGGAAGGTATCAAATTGAAAAAAAATGCATACAAAGTGGCAAAGATTAGTTGGAAACTAGAGGATCAGGAAATCTTTAAAGGTCAGCAGAAAGCCACAAGGAAAGCTGTAAAGAAAAGTAAGATGGATTATGAGAGTAAACTAGCTCAGAGTATAGAAACAGATCGCAAAAGTTTCTGCAAATACATGAAATGAAAAAGAGTGGCTAAAGTAAACATTCTATCTTTTAGAGGATAAGAAGGGGGATATGATAACTGGAAACAAGAAAATGGCTGAGACATTGAACAGGTATTTTGTGTCGGTCTTCCCAGTGAAAGACATAAATAACATGCCAAAAGTTAATGACAGGAAGGTTATGGCAGGTGAAAAACTAGAAACTATCATTATAATGAAAGAGGTAGCGTTGGGCAAGCTAATGGGGCTAAAGGTAGACAGGTCTCCTGGCTCTGATGGAATGCATCCCAGGGTACTAAAAGGAATGGTGGGGGAAATAGCAAATGCACTAGTGGCAATTTACCAAAATTTGCTGGACTCTGGGTGGTTCCCGCAGATTGGGAAACAGCAAATGTGACGCCACTGTTTCAAAAAGGAGGTAGACAAAAAGCGGGGAACTATAGGCCGGTGAGCATAACTTCTGTAGTAGGGAAAATACTTGAATCTATCATCAAGGAAGAAATAACGAGACTCTGGATATAAATTGTCCCATTAGTAAGACGGAGCATGCCTTTGTGAAGGGAAGGTCATGTTTGACTAATTTGGTGGAATATTTTGAGAATGTCACATGTGCAGTGGACATTAGAGAACCTGTGGATGTAGTGTATCTGGGTTTCCAGAAGGCATTTGACAAGGTGCCACACCAAAGGCAGCTACATGAGATAAAGGAGGTGCACGGTGTTACGGGTAATGTATTGGCATGGACTGAGGATTGGTTGAATAGCAGAAAGCAAAGAATTGGGTTCAATGGGTATTTTTCTGGTTGGTGACCGGTGACGAGTGGTGTGCCTCAGGGATCAGTGTTGGGATGCAATTGTTTACGATTTACGTAGATGATTTGGAGTTGGAGATCGAATGTAGTGTGTCAAAATTTGCAGATATCACTAAGATGAGTGGCAGAGCAAAGTGTGCAGAGGATGCTGAAAGTCTGCAAAGGGATATAGACAGTCTAAGTGAGTGGGCGAGTGTCTGGCAGATGGAGTACAATGTTGGTAAATGTGAGGTCATCCATTTTGGTAGGAATAACAGCAAAATGGACTATTTAAATAGTAAAAAATTGTAGCATGCTACTGTGCAGAGGAACCTGCGTGTCCTTGTGCAAGAATCACAAGGAGTTGGTTTGCAGGTGCAGCAGGTAATTAAGAAGGCAAATGGAAATTTGTCCTTCATTGCTAGAGAAATGGAGTTTAAAACAGTGAGGTTTTGTTGCAGCTGTATAAGGTGCTGGTGAGGCCACACCTGGCTTACTGTATTTGATCTCCTTACTTGAAAAAGGATAAATTGGACTTGAGGGAATGCAGAGGAGATTCACATACTTCAATTCCGGAGTTAAGAGGCTGATGAGGAGAGATTGAGTAGACTGGGGCTATGCTCATTGGAATTCAGAAAAGTGAGGGGAGATCTAGAAACATACAAGATTATGAAGGGAATTGATAAGATAGAAGCAGGGAAGTTGTTTCCACTGGCAGGTGAAAGTAGAACTATGGTCTCAAAATAAGAGGGAGCAGATTTAGAATTGAGTTGAGGAGGAATTTAAGGGTTGTGGATCTGTGGAATTCCCTGCCCAGTGAGGCAGTTGAGGCTACCTCATTGAATTTTTTTAAGGCAAGGATAGATACATTTTTGAAAAGGAAAGGAATTAAGGGTTATGCTGAGTGGGTAGCTAAGTGGAGCTGTGTCCATGGAAAGATTGCCATGATCTTAGTGAATGGCGGAGCAGCTCAAGGGGCCAGATGACTTCTGCTCCTAGTTCTTATGTTCTTATTTATGTTAGTAAGCAGGAAGTTTCCTTTTGTTTTTGGAGTAAAAGGTCAAAGAAACTCAGGCTTGCAATAAAAGCCATGTCACATAAATTTGAAATTTTTCCATCATTGTGTTGACAATTGGCATTATACCGTACTTCCTCTATTGTTCTTGTAGAAATTTCTAGAAAATGTTTGGGTTATATTACATTTCCGAGTCTGACATCCTTATTCTAATGGAGCCCAAAATATTCTCAACAACTGATAGTGAAAATGGAACCCACTTTTAAAATGCTTTATTGTAAACATATGGGGAATTCTGTCCAGTAAAGTGAAAGCAAAATTAAATATTACCTACCAAATTCCAATAGATAACCACAAATTACAGCTCCCAAATAAAGGGAGGACATATCAATGCTAGTAAGGACAGGCTTTGTCATGGCCTTGAACCCCTAAACAACATTGCTCACAAATTATAAGACACAGAGGCCTTTGATCCCTCTGCATTGGTCTGGTTCTAACACCTATAGCTTATGCTGTCTCAACCAATCTTCGACGTCATGATAATTGTTAAACAAACAAGCTGTTTTGCACCTAATAAATAGCTGCTGCAATTTGGAAATGTCACTAAACCCCACCCCCAAACTCCCAAAATAGATCAGCTTCTTTAGTTTGTTCAAGAGAATAATGAACTAGATGGCTGCATTAAGTGTAATGATTTGACATAATTGACTCACTACATTAAATGTGTTTTCTTTCTATTCAATTGTAATCTTTGAAACTAATTACTTCAGTTTTATACTACCAATTTGCAGTAAAGCATTTAGTTTTAATGGTTTTCTACACCCAACATACCTAAACTATCAATAGCATATGTTTAAACACATATTGTATTCTTAAATCTATTGCAATTCTACTGAGAATTGCAAAATAATTCCATTAAAACCACTTGTGAACTATTTGACAGTATTTTTCTGCTGCGATGACATGATATTGGACTACCATTGTAGTCACTAATTTTAGTATCATACTGAACCATCAATGTTGTTTATATTTTCGTTGAAGTTGAGAAGGGAGGCTGAAATTTAATCTTAGGGTCCAGTTGGCATTGACAAATCACTTGGGCTTTGCTGCCTTGATTTGTGATATAAAAGCTCCAGAATTGAACTTCAGTTTTATTATTCCCACTTCATAGTTCTATTTTCAGCATGACCACTAGCTTGCTATACAGTTCACAATGAGCAGCAGTTTGTCATAAGCTACCCATCAGTCCTTGAAGAGTAGTACAATATAACATAAATGTTAATATCATTTATTTGTCCAAAATATTCTTCTCAGTTATTATTGTAGAATTTCTTTCAGGGCATGTATGTACCTGTTAGAAACCAGCAAAAGTACTACTACTACAGGTATTGTGTTCCATGATCCAAAGCACAGCAAGCTTATGTGTTCAGATGGTCAAGGACATAATGGTAGAGTTACTGGAGCAGTAATCCAGAAGCTCGGCTAAAACTGAAGGGACGTGGTTTCAAATCCCATCACAACAGCTGGTGGAATTTAAATTCAATTAATAAAATATCTGGAATTGAAAGCTAGTCTCACTAACGGTGACCATGAAACCGTTGTTGATCGTCGAAAAACCCATCTGGTTCATCAATGTCTTTTAGAGAACGAAATCTGCCATCCTTAACTGGTATAACCTACATGTAGCTCCTGACCCACTGCATTACAGTTGACTCTTATCTGTCCTCTGAAGTTGTTTAGTAAGCCAATCAGTTCAAGAACAATTTGGATGGTATTCCAGGGATCCGCACATCCCATGAAAGAATTAAAAAAAAAATAGTTATTCTAACATTCAAGCTTTCCTACCATCCACGAGGTGGAATGCATTTTGAATTGTAATTGTGCAATTGGGGAAAAAAAAATTTGTTTGGACTTGGAACAGAGATTGGAGATTTGCAAGATTTTGCAATATTGTGTTCTGTACTGAAATGGGGTAGATATTATTCACAGATTAGATTGGTGGTGTAGTGGACAGTGAAGAAAGCTATTTCCAATTGCAATGGGATCTTGATCAATTGAGCCAGTGGGCTGACAAACGGCAGATGGAGTTTAATTTAGACAAATTGAAGTGATGCATTTTGGTAGATTGAACGAGGGCAGGACTTGGTCAGTTAATGGTAGGGTACTGGGGAGAGTTACAGAACAAAGAGATCTAGGGGTACATGTTCATAGCTCCTTGAAAGTGGAGTCACAGGTGGACAGAGAGGTGAAGAAGGCATTTGGCGTGCTTGGTTTCATCGGTCAGAACATTGAATACAGGAGTTGCGATGTCTTGTTGAAGTTGTACTAGATTTTGGTAAAGCCACACTTGGAATACTGTGTGCAATTCTGGTCACCCTATTATAGAAAGGATGTTATTAAACTAGAAAGAGTGCAAAAAAGATTTACTAGGATGCTACTGGAACTTTAATAGGTTGAGTTATAAGAAGAAGCTAAATAGACTGGGACTTTTTTCCCAGAGCGTAGGAGGCTGAGGAGTGACCTTATAGAAGTCTATAAAATAATGAGGGGCATAGACAAGGTAGATAGTCAATATCTTTTCCCAAAGGTAGAGGAGTCTAAAACTAGAGGGCATAGGTTTAAGGTGGGAGGGGAGAGATACAAAAATGCCCAAAGGGGCAATTTTTTCACACAGATGGTGATGTGTCTGGAACAAGCTGCCAGAGGTAGTAGTAGAGGTGAGTACAATTTTATCTTTTAGATAATTACATGGGTACAATGGGTATAGAGGGTTATGGGCCAAATGTGGGCAATTGGAATTAGCTTAGGGGTTTTAAAAAAAAAGGCGTCATTGACAAGTTGGGCCGAAGGGCCTGTTTCCATGCTGTAAACTTTTCTGATTCCATGACTTCAAAATGCCATTTTTCCTGTTTCTAGCATTGTGATGCAAAGGTGTTCAATCTAATCTAGCTTTATTCTTTGTGCACTGGAGTATGATTTTCTTCTACATTATGTAGGCATTTTCTTCATGCCTTGCATTGGTACAGCTCTTTTAACAAAGTAGTATATCCAAAGGCATTTCACAGGAGAGTTATAAAACAAAATTGGACACTGATTTTAGGACATATGACCAAAAACTTGATAAGAGGTAGGTGTTTTAAACAAATAGTTTAAAGGGAGAGTAGAGGCTTAGGGTATGAATCCTAGAATGTAGGGCCAAGACATCTGAAGGCATGGCTGTCAGTGGTGAAGTAATTCTAATTGAGGATGCTCAAAAGGCCAGAATTGGAGGCGTGCAGAGATCTCTGTCTTGTGAGGTTGGAGGAAGGTACAGAGATATGGAGGGATTTGAAAACAGGGATGAGACTCTCAAAATGAGGCCACTGTAGCTCATGTGAGCACTTGGGTAAAATGTGATTTGGACTCGGTATGAGTCAGGGCACAGGCAGCAGAGTTTGGATCGACGTGAGAGATGGAAGATAGGCTGGCCAAAATCTAGGAAGGTTATTTAGGATGGACATGAACTCACTGGAGCGGGTGCAGAGGAGATTTACCTGGATGCGCCTGGGATGGAACATTTAAGTTGTGAAGAGAGGTTGGGTAGGCTTGGGTTGTTTTCTCTGGAGTAGAGAAGACTGATGGGGTGACCTGATTCATGTGCTCAAGATTGAGGGGCATGGACAGGGTGGATAGGGAGCAGCTGTTCCCCTTAGATGAAGTGTCGGTTTACAAGGGGACACAAGCTAAAAGTGAGGGATGGGAAGTTTGGGGAAAAATGTTTTTACTCAGAGGAGGTGACAATCTGGAATGCACTACCTGGGAGGGTGGTGAAGGCTGGATATTGCACATACTTTAAAAAGTATCTGGATGAGTACTTGGTATGCCATAATGTTCAAGGCTTTGGGCCAAGTGCTGGCAAGTGAGGTTAGGTTGCCAGATCAGGGCATTTTATGTGCGATGTGGACTCGATGAGCCGAAGGGCTGCTTGTTCTCTGTAGGATTCTGTGATTCAGTGATAGAGGTGACAGAGGCGGACCCGAGGGTTTCAGCAGCAAATGGATTGCGATGAACACAAGATGATGGTGTTCATAATCTTGAATGTATCAATCAGGTCACCCCGTCAGCCTTCTCTACTCCAAAGAAAACAACCCAAGCTTATCCAACCTCTCTTCATAACTTAAATGTTCCGTCCCCGGCAACATCCTGGTAAATCTCCTTTGCACCCCCTCCAGTGCGTTCACGTCCATCCTAAATAATAATCTTCTTAGATTTGACTATTCCAATGCTCTTCTGGTCAACCTATCTTCCATCCCTCCTGTTGATCCAAACTCTGCTGCCTATGTCCTGACTCACATTAAGTCCAAATCGCATATTACCTGTGTGCTCACATGAACTACAGTGACTCTGCTGCCTACGCCTAGGAACAGCCTAGGTAAAATTAAGGATTAGACATTGGTGATGGAGTGGATAAATCGTTTACTAAGCCAGAGTTTTAAATGGTCTAATTCAACCTGCAGTAGTTGCCAGAAAAAGGGATAGAACCAATGGATAAAACGTAAATATGTTTTGTTTTGTTATGCAATGTACTTAAAGGCCTTCTCAGACTTTAAATATTTCAAACATTTTAGCTGTTAATTGGAATCCTTTTGGAATTGTTGTGGAATGGTTTGCAAATATGATAAATATTGCTGTTTGGAGGCGTTTTCTAGTTTTAATAATTAGTTTCATCTGTGCAAAGGTTTACATCTCTTGTTCAAGCTATTTTGTATTTTTTCCGGCCAATCTGGGCTTTTACCCGAACTCCAGATCACATTATGGCTTTAAACATGGATGAAAGTGTTGAATTCCAGAGGTGAGATTGACTGCCATTAAGATTGAGGCAGAATTTGACCAGATCTGACAGCAAAATTGAAGTCAATGGGAAACAGGAGGAAAGTTCTCCACCAGATAGTCATCGCTAGCACAAAGGAACACAGTTGTGTTTGTTGATGGTCAATCATGTCAGCCCCAGGATGTCACTGGAGGAATTCCTCAGCAAAGTGGCCTAAGTCCAACTATCTGCTTCATCTTCATCGGTGACCTTCCCTAGAATGTAAGACCAGAAGTGGGAGTGTTTAATACCATTCAAAGTTGATCAGAAGCTGCAACAGTTCATATCCCTGTGCGGCAAGACCTGGACAAAATTCAGGATTGGGCCAACAAGTGGCAAGCAACCACACAAGTGCCAGGTAATGACCATTTCCAATAAGAATGTATCTAACCATCGGTCCTTGACACTCAATCGCGTTACCATTGCTGAATAGCTACACCATCAACAGCCTGGGGGTTATCATTAACCAAAAACTGAACTAGACCAGCCAATAGATAGGTGGCTGCCAAAGCAGATTTGAGGCTAGGACCTCTAAGGCACGTAACTCGCCTCCTGACTCACCAAAGCGTATTCACCATCAACAAAACACAAGTTAGAAGTGTGATGGAGTACTCTCCATTTGCCTGGATGAGTGCAGTTCCAACAATACCCAAGAAGCTCAACACCATTCAAGACAAAGCAACCTGCTTATGTGAGAAATCAAAGAATGACCAAGGTGGGGTTAGGGCCGGTCAAGGATAGTAGTAGGAACTTGTGCATGGAGTCAGAAAAGATAGGAGAGTTGCTGAATGAATACTTCAGTGTTCATCCAGGAGGGGGTCATGTTTTTGAGGATGAGTGTGAGATACAGGCTGATAGGCTGGAGGAGGTAGATGTTCTGAGGGAGGATGTATTAGCAATTTTGAAAAACCTGAAGGTTGACAAGTCCCCTGGGCTAGATGGGATACATCCTAGGATTCTTTGGGAGGCAAGGGATGAGATTGCAGAGCCTTTGGCTTTGATCTTTGGGTTCTCGCTGTCCAAGGAGGTAGTGCCAGAGCACTGGAGAATGGTGGATGTTGTTCCTCTGTTCAAGAAAGGAAATAGGAATGACCCTAGTAATTATAGGCCGGTTAGTCTTTCTTTGGTGGTCGGTAAGTTAATAGAAAAGATTCTGAGGGATAGGATTTATGACCATTTAGAAAGATGCAGTTTAGTCCAGGATAGTCAGCCTGATTCGTGAAGGGTAAGTCTTGCCTCACAAATTTGATTGAATTCTTTGAGGAGATAAGTAAGTGTTAGATGAAGGTAGAGCAGTTGATGTCGTAAAGATGGATTTTAGTAAGGTGTTTGATAAGGTTTCCCCATGGTAGGCTCATGAAGAAAATAAGGAAGTGTGAGATAGAGGGATATTTAGCCACTTGGATAAGTAACTGGCCATCTCATAGAAGACAGAGGGTGGTGGTGGATGGAAAATTTTCAGATTGGAGATCAGTACCAGTGGTGTACCGGGTCAGGATCAGTGCCAGGTCCTCTGCTACTTGTGATCTTTATTAATGACTTGGAGGTGGGCTGAAGGGTGGGTCAGTAAATTTGCTGATGACACCAAGATTGATGGAGTAGTGGATGAGGTGGAGGGCTCTTGTAGGCTGCAAAGAGACCTTGATAGGATGCAGAGCTGGGCAGAAAAGTGGCAGATGGAGCATAACCCTGATAAGTGCGAGGTGATTCATTTTGGGAGGACAAATTTGAATGAGGATTATAAGGTCACCGGCAGGGTTCTGAGGAATGTGGAGGAACAGAGTAACCTTGGGGTTCATATCCACAGATCTCTGAAGGCTGCCACTCAAATGGATAGAGCTGTGAAGAAGGCTTATAGTGTGTTAGCGTACATTAATGGGGTTTGAGTTCAAGAGCCGTGGGGTTATGCTGCAACTGTACAGGACCTTGGTGAGACCATATTTGGAATATTGTGTGCAGTTCTGCTCACCTCACTGTAAGAAAGATGTGGAAGCATTGGAGAGAGTGCAGAGGAAATTTACCAGGATGATGCCTGGTTTGGAGGGTAGGTCTTTTGAGGAAAGGTTGAGGGAGCTAGGGCTCTTCTCTTTAGAGCGGAGGAGGGTGACAGGCAACTTAATAGATGTTTACAAGATGATGAGGGGGATAGATAGAGTGGACGTTCAGAGACTATTTCCTCAGGTGGATGTAGCTGTTACTGGGGGGCATAACTATAAGGTTCATTGTGGGAGATATAGGAGGGATGTCTGAGGTAGGTTCTTTACTCAGAGCGTGGTTGGGGTGTGGAATGGACTGCCTGCTGTGATAGTGGAGTCAGACAGTTTAGAAACTTTCAAGCGATTATTGGATAGGCACGTGGAGCACACCAGAATGATAGGGAGTGGAATAGCTTGACCTTGGTTTTGGACAAAGCTCAGCACAACATCGAGAGCTGAAGGGCCTGTACTGTGTTATACTGTTCTGCGTTCTAATTGGCACCCTGTCCACAAAACATTCACTTCCTCTGTGCCTGTCGCTCAGTGGCAGCAGTTTGTGCCATTTAAAAGATGCATTGCAGGAATTTTTCTTGGCTCTTTAGACAGCACCTTCCAAATCCATAACTTCTACTTCCTAGAAGAACAGTGGAAGTAGTAGGTGCTTGGTACTTGCCTGCAAGTTCTCCTTCAAGTCACACTATATTCAAATTTGGGAATGTATCACCATTCCTTTATCATTGCTACACCAAAATTCTGAAAGTCCAAGTTTAACAGCACTGGGGTGTGCTACACTGTATGATGTGCAATTTTTCAGAAGGCATCATACCATCATCTGATAAAGGGCAATTAAGGATGGACAATAAATGCTGGCCTTGCCAGCAATGGCTCAGATTACACAAAAGAATGAAGAAACTTACAGCCAACAACAGTGCATTTGAGATATGCGCAGATGTTTGTGAATAATGCTACTCTGAATTATTGGGTGGTAGTGGAATATTGTCAATTTCTTGATATCAGGTTAAAAATCAATTTGAAATTTGAACAAGAAATGTAATTGCAAGTTTCAAACAAATTGCGATATCCACTAAAGAAAAACTGACCCATTATTCATGCTTTCACTCTGTGACGAAAATGTGGATGAAATGGGTTTTGAGAGTTATTCTTCGAATGGTTGGCATATGCATGTTATATTTAATAGCGATTAGATAGTGAAATAGAATTGAAACACTTTTTCAGTTTGCAAAAAAGATCAAAACATAACAAAAGGAAATTAACTTTACAATATGATGGTCATACTTCTTTGGCCAACTCTGAAAAGTATGTTTCATATCCTTTGGGTTCTTAAGAACATTGCAGTCAGGAAATGGAAGTTATTTCCAAAGAAATTCCAGAGCTTGTATTATCAGCAGGATGCTGTTACTTTTTTTAAATACTGTTTTTTGAAGAAGGAACTCTATCTGTTGATGAGTCAGTGGCTTGTTATTGGTGACTTGTGCATGTGTATTATTTAGTGCAGGAAACTTTATTGGCCTTGTGCAGCAATCTGAAGGGGTTAAGTAAACATTCTGAAGAAGCAAACATGTTTGACAGTGATGATTACTGTTAGCTCATGACTTCAGAGTGATAGTTCAGTATTCTCATGGATCCACCAGGGCTTAAAGACTAAAAGATAATGATGTAGCACCATCAATGGCTATAACTGTTTTGTGACACTGAAGTACTGTACACATTTATCACTTGAGTTTGGCTTTTGCTAAATGCATAATTTTAAAACTGGTTGTTCTTCCATAAACGTAGAACATAAGAACATAAGAAATAGGAGCAGGAGTAGGCCAACCAGCCCTTCGAGCCTGCCCCGCCATTCAATAAGATCATGGCTGATCTGTCGTGGCTCAGTTCCACATTCCCGCCCTCTCCCCATAACCCTTAATCCCCTCTCTTATCAAAAACCCATCAACCCGCGTCTTAAAAATATTTAGCGAGGTAGCCTCCACCACTTCAACGGGCAGAGAATTCCAGAGATTCACCACCCTTTGAGTGAAGAAGTTCCTCCTCAACTCTGTTCTAAACTGCCCCCCCCTTTATCTTGAGGCTGTGCCCCCTAGTCCTACTATCCTTTCTGAGCGGGAAGAGTCTCTCCACCTCTATCCTATCCATCTCATTCATCATCTTATACGTCTCAATGAGATCTCCCCTCGTTCTTCTAAACTCTAATGAGTACAAGCCTAATTTATTCAGCCTCTCCTCATAGCTCAACCCCCTCAACTCCGGCATCAGCCTAGTAAACCTCCTCTGCACTTCCTCCAAGGCCAAAATATCCTTGCGTAAGTAGGGCGCCCAAAACTGCACACAGTACTCCAGCTGCGGCCTCACCAATGCCCTATACAGCCGCAGCAAGACCTCCCTACTTTTATATTCAATCCCCCTCGCTATGAAGGCCAGCATCCCATTCGCCTTCCTGACCACCTGCTGCACCTGCAAGCTGGGTTTTTGCGACTCATGCACAAGGACCCCGAGGTCCCTCTGCACCGTCACCTGCTGCAGTTTTTCTCCACGTAAGTAATAATCCTTCCTACCATTATTCCTACCAAAGTGGACCACCTCGCACTTGCCAACATTAAATTCCATTTGCCATTTCCTGGCCCATTCGCCCAGCCTATCTAGATCCTTCTGTAGACTCTCCACACCCTCCGCACAATTTGCCTTTCCACCAATTTTGGTGTCATCAGCAAATTTCGACACCCTACACTCGGTTCCTTCCTCCAGATCATGTAGTTGGAGAAGAATATTGTTAAATGCTGCTTGGTTAAACTACAGGCATTAAAATTGGATTATCACAAGACCGGTTAGATATGATTTCTCATCTTTGCCCATATAACTCTAGTGTAAGGAACCCTGTTGCTCTGGAGAGTCAAAAGTAACCTAGATGTGTAATGACTACATCAAGAATGTTCACATGCTGCTGTAAATTGCTGCAACAGAAAAAGTAGTTCAGTGTGATCAGTTGGAAAAAATGTCAGTAGTCAATGAAAATCTTTATTGGTGAAGTCCTGTTTGAAAATTATTTGGTGAAAAATAACTGAAGTAAAATGTGAACAATCAATTTTTGTGACAGTCATCGGCGAGTTATGGATTTGATTTATTATTGTCATATGTATTGGGATACAGTGAAAAGTATTGTTTCTTGCGTGCTAAACAGACAAAACATACTGCCCATAGAATACATAGGGGAGAAGGAAAGGAGAGGGTGCAGAATGTAATGTTAGTCATAGCTAGGGTGTAGAAAAAGATCAACTGAATATAAGGTAGGTGCATTCAAAGATCTGATGGCAGCAGCTCAGAAGTTGTTCTTGAGTTGATTGCTATGTGATCTTAGACTTCTGTATCTTTCTCCCGACGAAATAAAGTGGAAGAGAATATGCCTGGCGTGTCTGAGGTCCTTGATTATGCCAGCTGCTTTTCCAAGGCAGCAGGAAGAGTAGATTGAATCAATGGAGGGGAATCTGGTTTGCATGATGGATTGGGCTACGTTCACAACTCTTTGTAGTTTCTTGTGGTCTTGGTCAGAGCAGGAGCCATACCAAGCTATGATACATCTGAGTAACTGTAAGACAGTTGGAATCATGAGATATTTGAGGTTTGGGTCACATTTTCAGATGCTTCCCAGTGCAGGGCAATTCCCCAAAAGAAGTTTGAACATCCTGGGCAGTTGTTGTGCTATGTTTACCTTGAAAATTCCAGCTGGATATAGGGGGTGATTCCTTAGCACATCTTTTTGGTAACCCTCAGAAACTTTGCCTTGGAGCTTGGTGGTTACAGCCCTTGCAGCAGTTTCAAATGTTTGCCGGTGTTTTTACCATAGAAAAACAAAGAAGAAAGAAAATTACAGCGCAGGAACTGACCCTTCGGCTGTCCAAGCCACACCGACCATGCTGCCTGACTTAACTAAAACCCTCTACCCTTCCGATGACCATATCCCTCTGTTCCCATCCTGTTCATGTACTTGTCGAGATGCCCCTTAAAGGTCACTACCGTATCTGTTTACACAAATGGCAACAGCGCCCCCCCACCCCCCCAAAAAACCCGGCAACGAGTTCCAGGCATCCGCTACACTCTGTGTAAAAAATCTGTCCCGTACAACTCCTTTAAACCTTGTCCCTCACATCTTAAAACCTATGCGCACCGTGGGAAAAAGCTTCTGACTATCCACTTTGTCCATGCCTCTCATAATCTTGTAGACTTCTATCAGGTCTCCCCTCAACCTCCGTCGTACAGTGAGAACAAGCCAAGTTTCTCCAACCTCTCCTCATAGCTAATACCCTCCATACCAGGCAACATCCTGGTAAATCTTTTCTGTACCGTCTCCAAAGCGTCCACATCTTTTTGATAGTCTGATGACCAGAATTGAACGCTATGTTCTAAGTGCAGCCTCACTAAGGTTATATGAAGCTGCAAAATGACTTGCCAATTTTTAAACTCAGTACCCTGGCCAATGAAAGCAAGCATGCTGTATAGCTTCTTGGCTACCTTCTTCACCTGCATTGCCACTTTCAGTGACCAGTGTACCTGTACACCCAGATTTCTTTATCTGTCAATACTCTTAAGGGTTCTGCCGTTTACTGTATATTTCTTATCTGTATTAGACCTTCCAAAATGAATTACCTCACATTTGTACAGATTAAACGCCATCTGCCATCTCTCTGCCCAAATCTCCAACTGATCTATTTCTTGCTATATGCTCCGATGGTGTTCATCGCTATCCGCATATCCACCAACCTTTGTGTCATCCGCAAACTAGTTATTACATTTTACAGTTAGATTTTCCTCTCACAGCCGTCCATTCAGAAACACACCCTTCCACTCCTTCCCTTTGTCTTCTTTGACTGAACCAGTTTTGTACGGACCTTGCTAGCTCACCTCTGATCCCATGCGACTTCACCTTCTGCACCAGTCTGCCATGCGGGACCTTGTCTCAAAGGCTTTACTGAAGTCCATGTAGACATCATCTACTGCCCTACCCTCATCGATCATCTTTGTCACTTCCTTGAAAACTTGATCAAGTTCGTGAGACACAACCTCCCCTTCACAAAAGAATTAGAGTTTGGAAAATTGTGTGTGGTAATATTGTTGAGAAAAATAGTCAGTATTAATCCAGTGATGTGTACTTAATGAAGACTGCTATTTTTCTTCCTAAATTCCCAAATGTAAATTCCTGATTTTTAAAAAAGAAATCCACAACTTATGGTACTTAGGTGATATAAATGCTGCTAACTTGATGAGAGGACAAATGTGTTAAATACCATTCATTTAGCATGCACAATATGATGCTCCACTATGTCTGTTGTATACGACCAAAACAGGAAATGTGCATGTAATGTCAGAACACATGATGTACTTAAGGAAATGTTGACTGAGGACATTATGGTCAATCTTTTTAATACATTTTCAAGCAGTGACCTAAAAATGTAATTCAATAGAGTTGTGCTTTTGCATTTTACTTGTTTTGTGTTTCCACTATTAATGGTTTAATTAAAAACATACTGTATTCTATTGAAAACATAGGAAAAGGCATCTCATGGGAACTGTGGGCAGTGTTTTGCATACTTTAAATGGAATGTGTGTAATGATACATTTTGGCCTTCATTTCAGTTTGTTTCACGGACGAAACAGCCCTATGACTGTCAGCTATCCACTTCTGGGAATTGATTTAGGAGAAGAATTCTTAGAAGAATAAGAGGCGTCATGATTAAAACACATAAGATTGTAAGGGATCGTGACTGGTTGGAAGTGGAGAGAATGTTTCCTCTTGTGGGAGAATCTAGAGCTAGGGGTCACTGTTTAAAAATAAGGGGTTGCCCATTTAAAAGGGAGATTAGGAGAATTTTTTCTCAGGGTTGTGAGGCTTTCAAACATTCTTCTTGAAAAGGTTGCAGAAACATAGCCTTTGAATATTTTTAAGGCAGTGGTGGATAGTAAGCAAGGTGGGTTGGATCATTGGGCTTGGTAGGATGCAGATTTGAGGCTACTATCAGATCAACCACGATCTTATTTAATGGTGGAGCAAGCTTGAAGGGCCGAATGGCTTATTCCTACTCTTTGTTCGTATGTTTGTTTGTACGGCAAAACAATATGTAGCTGAACTGAAGATGACTGGTATTAGGTTTAGTGATAATAAATTTCAACATGCTTTCCAGCAAATGTTGACCTAACAGTTTGGTACATTTGTTAAAGTCATTCAGATTTGGTATTGTTATTTTGTTCTTCAGCATTAATTAGTTCATGTTGCAAGTATCGAATACATTTGAGGTTTGGGATACTTGGTGCAGTCAATATACTTGATATAATTATGCTTAATTTTTAAAATTCAGTCATGGGATGTGGGCGATGCTGGCTCTGCCACCATTTCTTGCCCATCCCTAATTGTCCTTGTGGCTTGCTGGGCCATTTTAGAGTCAACCGCATTGCTGTGAATCTGGAGCCACATAGAGGCCAGACCAGTTAGGGAAGCCAATTTTATTCCCTAAAGGACACTAGTGAACCATATGCATTTTTATAACAATCAACAATGATTTCATGATCATGGACTTTTAATAAAGCATCTCTCAAGAATAACTAAAAAAGTCCTCATTTTTTCTTTATTATTGGCAGATTGGTAATAGTGACAAGTCAGTGTTTTATTTCATATCCCTTGTTAATCTGAAGATATAAAGAGAGAATTCCACTTCTCTCTCAGCTTTGTTGTGTGTAGGCCAGGCCAGGTATAAGTTGAATGGTTTGTTTTCCAAATGACATTAGTGATCTATTTGGCTTCAATTACATTTTCAGAGAATTACATATCTAGTAAGCTGCATGTATTGATCTCCCAATTGTGTACAGGTTCAGGAGCTGAAGGGAATTATTGACTATTGTCCTTGTACATTCAAGTTATATTTTAAAATTCTTTCATGGATGTGTACCTCTGGTAAGGCATATTTGATACCCAAACTTAATTACCTTAAGTTTGTCAGCTATCCACTTCTGGGAATTGATTTAGGAGAAGAATTCTTAGAAAAATAAGAGGCGTCATGATTAAAACACATAAGATTGTAAGGGATCATGACTGGTTGGAGGTGGAGAGAATGTTTCCTCTTGTGGGAGAATCTAGAGCTGGGGTCACTGTTTAAAAATAAGGGGTTGCCCATTTAAAAGGGAGATTCAGAGAATTTTTTCTCAGGGTCGTGAGTGCCATGTTTTTGACCCAGCAACAGTGAAGGAATGATGATACAGTTCCAAGTCAGGATGGTATGATATTTAGCTGGCATTGTAGTAAAGGACCTACAAAATACACTTGTTACTACAGATCTGTGTAACAAGTTGTTAAAGTTTGCAAGTTATGTTTCTTTCACTCAGCATTTCAATTACAATGTTGGATTGTGCAAGAATTAAATTGTAGAACAATGTTTAATTTTAATCAACCTCTTCTTTTCAAAGGGATCCAACAAGTGTTCAGCCTTTTCTGTGCCGTGCTCACAGAAAATAAGGTTCTTTTTCATTCAACCAGCTATCAGAGACTTAGTGAAGCATCCAGAGCACTAGAGTCCTTAATATTTCCTCTAAAGTATAGGTGAGACTTTTATTTTATGGTACAGTTTAATACATTATATGAAATAATGTTTTCCTGCTTTCCTATACTACTTACTTAGATTCATTTCCAAGTAATTGTTAAGAATGTATCAATTTCAAAGTGCATAAATGACAATTCATAGATTCACTTTCTGGGGAGTCCAAAATATAGGCATGAACTAACAACACAACTGGCAGTTTAAGACAAGAGGTATAGATGTATAGGAGGATGGCACTGGGACAGGTAAAGAAACAAATGGTGTGCAGAGGCTTATATGGGAAAAACAGTTATCACCCATGGCTGCTGTCCAGAGACAAAAAAAGCAAATGGGAGTGCGTTCTGAAATTGTCGAATGTATTGTTGAGCCCGGAAAGCTGTACAATGCCTAATTAAAAGATAAGATGCCATGCTCTCAGCTTATGTTGAGTTTCAAAGATGTCCACTTTGATTAGCTATGCAAACTTCCTCTAGATGAATTTTTTACTTGTCCCATTTTCCACCTCGTTTTACCATTTAACCTTGCCTTTCTTACAATCTGTTATAGACCTCAACTTTTGTTATTTTCCTCATCTTCCCCTTTCTCTGCCTCTTCCAATTAAATATGTATATTTACCCTTTGTTTTGTAATTTTAATCACCATAGCAATGTCAGGCCACATTGGCATTTCTCAGATGACTGATGACCTCAAACTAATTCCCTCTTTCCAAAGTTGTCCCTAAATTCACTTTGTAAAGGGATCATCTCAAAAGAGAATACAATTTTTTCCCAAAGCACTGGGGTCATCATAAAAGCCTTTTCCCAAAGTATGTCAGACAATCTACCATTTTAATGCCAGGTGAGGGCCAGTTTTCTGTAGTTAATTCACATCCATTAGGAGCTGGGTTGTTAATTCCCAAATCAATTACATGTAAACTTTTTCCAGCAAATGTAGAATAAAGCCTATCATTGCATTGTTATGGAGCAAAATAAATGAGAGCATTCAACACATTGTGGATCTCACCCATCAATGTCAACTGGATACTGTCCCTCAATTTCTTAATAAAGAAAAGCTAATAGTTTTGGAATTGTTGAGTGCTATTGTCAGTGCTGCTTTTTGTTGACTATTAGATGGTACAAGTTTGGTGATGCATAAATTCTTAAATTTGGGTGCTGTGTCTGGTAACTTCCAGTTCTGTTTGGGTACTTCAACTTTAATTATGATCATGGCTGATCATTCAATTCAGTAACCAGTTCACACTTTCCCCACTTATCTTTTCATCCTTTTAGAAAAAAGAACTATATCTAACTCCTTGAAAACATACAATGTTTTAGCCAGAACTGCTTTCTGGGTAGAGAATTCCACAGGCTCGCCACGCTCAGTGTAAAGAAGTTTCTTCTAATTTCAGACCTAAATGGTTGACCCCATATCTTCTGACTATGACCCCTGGTTCTGGACTCCCCTGCATTGGAAGCATCTTTCTTGTATCTACCATGTCTCATTGTGTTAGAATTTTATAGGTTTCCATGTGATTATCCCCACTCCCTCAATTTTTGTGTCATCTGTGAACTTACTTATCATACCTCTTACATTCATATCCAGATCATTAAGATACACCACAAAAAACAAGGGATACAGCATCAATCCTTGTGGAAAAGCACTGGACACAGCCTTCCAGTCACAATAACAACTTTCAATCATCAGCTGCCTCCTGCTACTAAGCCAAATTTGGATCCAGATTGCCAAATTGCCCTGGATTCCATGGTTTCCTGCCTTCTTCATTAGCATCCCATGTGGAACCTTGTTAAATGCCTTACTGAAGTCTATATAGATTACATCAAATGTACTACCGTCATCAAGACACCACCTTGAAAAAAAAATCAACTTCGTAAGACATGATCTCTCTTTGACAAAACCATGCTAACTATCCATGATTGATCCTTGCCTTCCTAAGTGAAGGTTAATTCTGCCCCTCAGAATTTCTTCCAGAAGTTTCCCTTCGGCTGAAATTAGATTCACTGGACTGTAATTTTGTGGTTCCTCCCTATTTGCCTTCTTAAATAATGGTATCATGTTAGCTGTCCTCCAGTCCTCTGTCACCTCTTCTGTATAAGACGTAAGTGAGTCTTCTTACTGTGTTTACTCCAGTCCAATGCCGGCACCTGCACATCATGAGTATCACCTTTTCTGTAGCTAGAGAAGATTTGATAATTATTTCACAGCTGCTACAATCGCCTCTCTTGCCTTGTATCGCAGGCTGTGATACATTTCGTCTGGGCCTGGGGATTTATCCACTTTTAGGCTGGCTAAAACAATTAATACTTCCTCCCTCTCAATGTTAAGTTGTTCAAGTAAATCACAACACCCTCACTATTGCATTAATTCTGTCTTTAACCATCAATGCAACTCCTCCATATTTTCCTTTTTGTCTGTCCTTCCTAAATACTAAATAGCCCTAGATGTTCAATTCCCATCCCTGGTCACCTGTAGCCATGTGTCTGTAATCCTGACCATTTCATACCCATTTAGATCTATTTGCGCAAGTAATTCATCCACTTAATTGTGAATGCTTCACACTTTGAGGCACAAAGCCATAAGGCTTGACCTTTTACCATCCTTGCCCTGTTCCCATTATTTTTCACTGTTGACCTATTTAGTTCTAGCTCTTGGTTTCTTTGCTTAACACTTATCTCATTTCCCTTCCTGTCTTATTTCCCCACCCTTTGACTCGTAACACAGTTTCCCAGACCCTTGCCATTTTGGTTTAAACCCTCCCCAGCCAATCCAGCAAATACTCTCCCCGGAACATCAGTCCCTGTTCTGCTCACGTCCAGTATGTTGGTCCCACCTCCCCCTGAATCAGTTCCAATGTCCCAGGAATCTGAAACTCTGCCCCTCACATTTCTCTTCAGTCACACATTAGAACATAATTTGATATATCCTGTTATTTCTGCTCTGACTAGCATGTGGCACTGAGATCACTACCTTTTGTGGTCCTACTTAATTCCTAACTCCCTATATTCTGTTTTTAAAACATCATCCCTTTTTGTATTAATATCATTTGAGCCATTGTATACCACAACCACTGGCTGTTCACCCTCCCCTCCAGAATGCCCTGTAGCCACACTGAAATCCTAGCACCAAGAAGGCCACCTGGAGTCTCAATGGTGGCCTCAGAAATGTCTATCTAGTCCCCCTAAAATTGAATCCATTATAACTATTGCACTCTTTCATTTTTTAACCCATCTCCCATGCAGCAGAGTTAGCTATGGTGCAACATACATGGCTGCTGCTTTCCTCTGAGGCCATTCCCCCTAACAATATCCAAAGAGATGTAATGTTTTTCTCAGGGGAATGGCCACAGGAGATTCCTGTACTGCCTGCCTAGTTCTCTTGTTTTCCCTTATGGTCACCCAGTCTCTCCCAGCCTGTGGAGTCTTATCCTCTGGTGTGACCACCTCTCTATATGTGCTTTCCATGATACTCTCCACCTTTCATGTGCTCCACATGTCCCCAGCTGTCACTCTTGCACTGAAACTCAGGCAATCAGGAGCTGCATTTGGAGATACCTCATGCATACATGCTGACCCCCAGACACTGAAAATGTTCCTGGCTTCCCACATAAAGCAAGAAGAACACACCATGGCTTTGAGCTCTCCTGCCATAACTTATCCCTTGAAACATTTGGAAGGTATTTAAAATCAAACAATATCATTTACTCTAAGGCCTTCCTTTCCTTGTCCTTATTATTGCACAATATAGCCCTTACATGCCATAAACCACAAAATGAAGACCTTACATGCCATAAGCAATCAAAGTAGTAAATACTTAACTGACCATACTCACCCAATCAGCTGTGTCCACTAGCTCTGTGTCCCTTTTGAATCCTGGTGTCATCTCAGAAGCTCCAAACTCCAAGGGAACACTCCAGTTTCCCACTGCACTCATATGTTTTCTTCCTCCTCTCGCATTCTCTTCTAGATGCTGCTCAGGTACATAATCTAGGTGGAGAACTAGAAGGCATTTAACCCCCCAAGAATTCTATGCAGCTAGAGTGTCAATACACATTAGGTGCTGTTGTCCCAGATTGAGTTTTTGATGCACAATCTTCTGAATTGAAGGAAATGTTGCTCCCAACTGAACCAAACTGAAAATGAAGGCAGCCTGTTTTATTGAATAGCACAAATAAAATGAGTTTAATTCTAGCTAGATAGGTTTTTACAACACTAAGAACATTTCCGTGCGTTTTTACTTTTTGAAGGAAAGAAATTAGCAGTTAAGTATTAACTGAAATTTCAATTCCCATTTTGTTGTTGGATTATTTATATATGAAAAGTTGAACTGGTTTTATTGATGTTTTAATAGTATTAAAATGACACACAGATATCTTGACTCTGCTCAACTGATTGAACAAAAGAATGTTATAGTTCCTTATGTTTGCATTTACTTAGAGTTAAACATGAAAACATGTTGGCCAGGAAAAACAACTGTCTTTCATTGAATCATGTTTTATCACCAGTAAATCTATTAAGAAGTGGCATTGCAGATTGCATTTTTAAATCTGTTATTTATTAAATACTGTCGACAGAACAGCCCAAGGGGGGTTCTGACTGAGAACTTGGTGCAAAAATTGTGACTGCATCTTAATTTTTTTGTTTCTGCATGAGGTGATTAATGCTGCCAACTCTGTTTCCTTTTTGTTTTTCCCCAGTTACCCTTACATTCCGATTCTCCCTGCACGACTCCTGGAAGTGCTAAGCTCACCAACTCCATTTATCATTGGTGTGCACTCCATGTTTCACAGTGAAATTAATGATCTGGTATGTTGCAGCCCATTTGTATGTTTGTTTAGAAGCGCAGTTTGGATTTTTTCTAATTTTGTGTACTTTATTAGTAGCATTTTATTCTGCAAAATTATGTTAATCAGCAGCAAATCATTTACTGAAATTCTTTGTATTTTAAGTGTGTGAAATGTACTTGATTAACTATCTTTCTTCACATTACAATGCTGTTTAGTAAATGAGCAACATTTACACGTGAAAGAGAGGTCATTTTCTTTGTCTCGGTGTACTCCAGAGGAGGAATTGCTTAAAATCGCAAAGGGCTGTGTCCTTTCGTGATAGTAATACAGTTCCTCTGGAAAGGTTGGCACTGAAATCAAGTAAGCACAAATCATTGGAAATATTTTATCATTTATACGTAATTGATTGACTGATAATGCAGTGGGTAGTAATACAGGGATTGTCATCAACCTGTGAGAATGTTACCACTGGGGTCCCAGACTGTCTTGAGAGCTTGTTTGATTAAATATTTATAAATTATCTGGCTAAATTTGCAGATGATTCAAATCTTATGAAGATGTTGGACTCCAGGTCTTAACTGGATAAGCTACAGTTGGTTTTGAATATACTGAATTTGTTCTGAAATTTAAACTTGCAAACTTGAGGATCTGGGCTCCAATGAATATGTTGTGCATTTAATATTTGTAAGGCAGAGGTAGATAGATTATTGGTAAGCAAGAGCGTGACAGGTTATTGGGGTAGGCTGGTTGCAGGTTTGAGGTTACTGTCAAATCAGCCATGATCTTATTAAATGTTGGAGCAGGCTCAAGGGGCTGAATGCCAACTGCAGCTCTTTGCTTGTATGTTCATATATAAAACAAAATATTGCTACTTTTGGAACAGAATCAATTTTAGGAACTGGAATCTAAAATTTAGTGCAAGAGACTTTAGAGAGGTGGAGAAATATTTTGTGTTGTTAAGCTGTGGAATGCACCTCCAAAGGTAGTGGATAAAGCAGAGGTTATGTCAGCATGTAAGAGTATGTTAGAGAGGCTGCAAGAGAAAAAAGGAATAAAGTGATGAAGGGACAGGGCAGACACATAGGATTTGACACTGGTCCTGTGCAGAATAAACAGCTCATGAACTGTTGGGGCTGACTGGTCTATTTCATTTTCTGAAGCATCAAAGTAATTGTTATTACAGAATTCGTCCTCAATTTTTAATTTTTTACATTTTGTATGTTATTTCTTTCCAGTTAGATGTAATTGTCGCTGATTTGGATGGCGGTACAATTAAAATCCCAGAATGCATTCATCTCTCCCAGTTGCCAGAACCTCTCTTACATCAAACACAAACAGCCCTTTCTCTTGTAAGTTGATTCTCTGATAACAATATGATTTGAAATAAGAATTTTAACTTAAAGTATCATTGTTGATTTGTATTCAGAATTTAAGTTGCATTGTTGAACAAGTTGACCTAATTCTCGTCTATAGTAGGGTCAGTATGATTGTTATTGGAATACTCTTGAAATCTGTTTCTCTCTGGGGGTTAGGGGTGTCATACCACTGCACAAATTTGGCATGAATAGCGAGGACTTTTTTCACTTGCGGTTGCTTTTTTTGTTGCTTGACAAGTCATGCGCTCATGCATTGAAATCAGACTTTCCTGACAAAATTTAATTGAGCACCAACTATTTTTGTTCCTTTTGATTTTGTCCTTTTCCCTGTCACTTCATTCTCTTTCACCTTTTCTTTTCGCCACTAGCTCTGCCTTCTACCCTATCCCTCAACCTATGACTTTTCTACACAGCTTTTGTGTCATATTCCAAGACTCTTTCAGCCTCCCTCTTCACCCCAGAAATTTTCCAGTCCACATTATACTAGAGCTCAGAAGAGTAGGAGGTGACTTGATCTAAAACTTTAAGATCCTGAGGGGTATTTTCAGGTGGATGTGGAAAGATGTTTCCACTTGTTGGAGAATGCAGAACTAGGGGTCACTGTTTAATAAAAGGGGTTGCTCATTTAAGGCCGAGCTGAGGATAATTTTTTTCGCTGAGGGTCGTAAGTCTTTGGAACTCTTCCTCAAAAAGCAGCGGAACCAGAGTCTTTGAATATTTTTAAGCAGAACAAGATTGATTCTTGATTAACATGACAGTGCAAGATTATCAGTAGGTAGCAATGTGGGGATGAAGTTACAAGCAGATCAGCCATAATCTTACTGAATGGCGGAGCAAGCTTGGAAGGCTGAATAGCCTACACCTGTTAGTAAATTGTATGTTCGTATACTGAAGTTTATTACTGTCACAAGTAAGCTTACATTAACACTGCAGTGAAGTTACTGTGAAATCCCCTAATCACTGCACCCTGGTACCTGTTCAGATACACTGCGGGAGAACTTAGCATGGCCAATGCACCTAACTAACATGTCCTTTGGATTGTGGGAGGAAACCAGAACACCTGGAGTAAACCCACACAGACACAGAGAGAATGTACAGATTCCGCTCAGACACTGACCCAAGCCAGGAATCGAACCCTGGTCCCTGCCATTGTGAGGCAGCAGAGATAACCACTGTGCCATCATGCGAGGCTAACCTGTTCCTTTGATCCATTCATGCCACATAAAACACAAGTCATCATCAGGTATCCCTCAATTCAAGGATATTGTCTATTTATTGATATGAGTTTTCATGCCTTCATGTAACTGAACAGGTCAGTTTTCGAACAGCTTATCTTTGGACCCATGGACCAGAACATTCCACAAGGTAGTTGAACATAAGAACATAAGAAATAGGAGCAGGAGTAGGCCATCTAGCCCCTCGAGCCTGCCCCGCCATTCAATAAGATCATGGCTGATCTGTCGTGGCTCAGTTCCACATTCCCGCCCTCTCCCCATAACCCTTAATCCCCTTGCCTATCAAAAACCTATCAACCCTCGTCTTAAAAATATTTAGCGAGGCAGCCTCCACCACTTCAACGGGCAGAGAATTCCAGAGATTCACCACCCTTTGAGTGAAGAAGTTCCTCCTCAACTCCGTTCTAAAACCGCCCCCCATCCTGAGGCTGTGCCCTCTAGTCCTACTGTCCTTTCTGAGCGGGAAGAGCCTCTCCACCTCTATCCTATCCATCCCATTCAACATCTTATACGTCTCAATGAGATCTCCCCTCATTCTTCTAAACTCTAACGAGTACAAGCCTAGTTTATTCAGCCTCTCCTCATAGTTCAACCCCCTCAACTCCGGAATCAGCCTAATAAACCTCCTCTGCACTTCCTCCAAGGCCAAAATATCCTTGCGTAAGTGCAGCGACCAAAACTGCACACAGTACTCCAGCTGCAGCCTCACCAGTGCCCTATACAGCTGCAGCAAGACCTCCCTACTTTTATATTTAATCCCCCTCACTATGAAGGCCAGCATCCCATTCGCCTTCCTGACCACCTGCTGCACCTGCAGGCTGGGTTTTTGCGACTCATGCACAAGGACCCCGAGGTCCCTCTGCACTGTCGCATGCTGCAGTTTTTCGCCACGTAAGTAATAGTCCTTCCTACCATTATTCCTACCAAAGTGGACAACCTCACATTTGCCAACATTAAAATCCATTTGCCAGTTCCTGGCCCATTCGCCCAGCCTATCTAGATCCTTCTGCAGACTCTCCCCACCCTCTGCACAATTTGCCGTTCCACCAATCTTGGTGTCATCAGCAAATTTCGACACCATACACTCGGTTCCCTCCTCCAGATCATCTATATAAATGGTGAATAGCTGAGGCCCCAGCACCGACCCCTGGGGCACTCCACTAGTCACCAACCGCCAATCCGAATAGCACCCATTGACCCCCACTCTCTGCCTCCTATTTGACAGCCAATCCTCTATCCACGCTAACACCCTACCCCCAACTCCATGCCCCCTGACCTTCTGCAATAACCTCTTGTGAGGCACCTTGTCAAATGCCTTCTGAAAATCAAGAAAGACCACATCCACCGGTTCTCCTCTATCCACCGCCCTAGACACATCATCATAGAACTCCAATAAATTCGTCAGACACGACTTCCCCTTAATGAAACCGTGCTGCGTCTGCTCTTCCAAACAATTCTCCTCAAGATGCCTCGCTATTTTCTCCTTGATCACGGATTCTAACATTTTACCTACAACAGACGTTAAACTAACCGGCCTGTAATTCCCTGCCTTTTGCCTGCCACCCTTCTTAAACAACGGCGTAACATTAGCCGTTTTCCAATCTTCCGGCACTTCCCCGGAATCCAGCGATGTTTGGAAAATAATCACCAAGGCAACCACTATCACCTCCGCCATTTCCTTCAGAACCCTTGGATGCATTCCATCTGGTCCTGGGGACTTGTCCACAATCAGTCCCTCCAGTCTTTCGAGCACCGCCTCTCTAGTAACAATAATTTCATTCAGGCCCTCCACTCCTACCACCTTTCCATCGCTAACACCCGGCAAATTATTCACGTCCTCCTCCGTGAAGACCGAAACAAAAATGTTATTCAGGGCCTCAGCCATTTCCCCATCCCCTACCACTAATCCGGAGTGCAAGGTTTGCTTCCTTTTCTTGCTTCTCTGCTGCCATTCTGCCTCATTGTTAAGAAGTTGTCAACCAGCAAGTGATACAGTTTGATGTGCAAGTTGCCGTACTGAACAATTGGTAGCAAGCTTCTCCCATCATGAAAGTCAATGCTGCTGTGCTTCAAGGAGAGCTTCAAAGTGTCTTTAAGGCATTTTCTTTGTCTTTCCCTGAATCGTTGGCCATTTGAGAGTTGAGAAAACAGGACCCAACAGCAGAGATTTCTTGGCCACCTGGATACAATGTTTCATCTTTTGAAGATGATTTTGCTGGAGCTTTGCGTGAATACCAATGAAGCTGGCTTCAAGAAGAACAGTAATGTTTGTTCGATGGTCCTCCTGTTGAATTTGGAGGACGTGGTGGGCCACTGATATGCAGTCCAGATCTGATTGTAGTTCAGAAGTGTGGTGACAATAACTGCCCTCTACTTTAGAATTTCTGTTTTCATAGAATGTTAAAGTGCAGAAGGAGGCCATTTGGTTTATCAAGTCTGCACCAATCACAATCCCACCTAGGTCCTATCCCCATAACCCCCTGACACTAAGGGGCAATTTAGCATTGCCGGTCCACCTAACTCGCACATCTTTGAATTGTGGGAGGAAACCAGAGCACCTGGAGGAAACCCACGCAGACAGTGACCCAAGCTGGTAATCGAGTCCAGGTCTTTGGCACTGTGAAGCAGCAGTGCTAATCATGTGCCACTATGCTGCCCCAAATGGGGCATTTATTGTCAAACATTCACAACCATAGTTTGTAGAAGGTTGAGCTGGTGCAGCTGATCCAGCTCTGGATCTCTTCACCAATGGTGACCTTTTGGGAGATGTGGCTGCCAAAGAAAGAAGTTCTCATCACATTCCAGACTCTCTCCTTTAGCACCTGTGGGAGTTTGAATATTTGGCTGACAAGGTGTTTGTTTGATATGTTTCGTTTTGGCAATATTTAAGGATAGGCCAAATTTATTGTTTGCAGAATTGAGGAAATCAAGAATGGCTTCCTCCCTGACTTCAGGAATGCAATAATTCTTCTCTCAAGAACATGGAAGGAGGAGGGGGGGATGAATCATGTTATGGGAACTATCAAGGTATTTCCCTCTTGTTCATAACAGCAAAATTCCTGACGCACATGCTCCTGAATTACCTATTTCCTGTGGTTTAGGAAATCCTCTGAGAGAAACAGTATGGCTTTAAAGTTTCCAGAGTAACCTTCAGCATGATCATTGTTGCCAGACAAGTCCAAGAACAACGTGGAGAAAAATAATATAGTGCTTTTCTATTTCCCTGCCAAAATGGATTCATTCACGTTTTTCCACGTTATACTCCACCTGCCAATTTTTTGCCCATTCACTTAACCTGCCTATGTCCCTTAACAACTTTTTTTCCTTATTGTCATCAGCAAATTAAACCGCCATACGTTGGGTCCCTTTATCCAAGTCAGCAATATCAACTGTGAGTAGCACATTGTGAGTACCAATCATTGTGGCTTTCTGCTCATCACATCTTAGGGTGGCATTGTGGTGAGCACTGCTGCCTCTCAGCACCAGAAATCCGGGTTTGATTGCTAGCTTGGGTACTGTCTGTGCGGAGTTTGCACATTCTCCCTGTGTTGGCTTGGGTTTCCTCCCATAGTTCAAAGATGTGCGGGTTAAGATGATTGCCCAAATGTCAGGGCGACTATTTAGGCATGAGGATATGGGGATAAGACCTGGGTGGGATTGTGGTTGGTGCAGACTCGCTTGGCTGAATGGCTTCCTTCTGCACTGTAGGATTCTATGATTCTATCTTGGCAATCTGAAACATCGGAACAAACCTCCATTGACTACACATTTTTGGAAGATATTTAATTGACAGAGTGGGTTTATGGGGCAGTGAGGGGGATCAATACCCACACTAATAATTATGGAGGAAGCTAAGTCATATTGATAACTGTCCAATGAAAGGGTTAAGAGACAAATCACAAATGCCTTTGGCTCTGTCTTCACAAAAGAAGAGACAAATCAGACACCAGAAATGTTGGAGGATGCAAGATTTATGGGGAAGAACTGAGGGAGATCAATATTGGTAGAGAAATAGTGCTGGGAAAATTGATAGGATTGAAGGTGGATAAATCTGCAAGGCCTGATAACCTACATCCCAGAGTACTTAAGGAATGGGCTCTAGAAACAGTGATGCATTGGTGGTCATCTTCCATGTTTCTATAAACTCTGGAATAGTCCCTGCAGATTGGAGGGTAGCTAATGTCGCTCCAATATTCGAAAAGGGAGGTAGAGAGAAAACAGAATTATAGACCAGTAAGCCTAACATTGGTAGTGAGGAAAATTCTTGAATCCATTATCAAGGACTTCTCAGTGGAGCATTTAAAAAGCAGTGGCAGGATTAGACAGAATCAGCATGGATTTATGAAGGGGAAATCGGGCTTGTCAAATCTGTTGGAATTCTTCTTTGAAAATATAACTAGTAGAGTTGACGAGGGATCCAGTCGATGTGGTATATTTGGACTTTCAGAAAGCATTTGATGAAGTCCCGCGTGAGAGATGATCATGCAAGGTTAAAGCACGTGGGATTGGGGGAAGTGTATTGAGATGGATAGAAAACTGGTTGGCAGGGAGGAAACAAAATAGGAATTAATGGATCCTTTTCAAATTGGCAGGCGGTAACTAGTGGGGTGCCACAGGGACCAGTGCTGGGACCCCAGCTATTCACAATACATATTAATGATTTGGATGAGGAAACAAAAGGTAACATCGCAAAGTTTGCAGACTATACCAAGTTGGGTGGGAGGGCGAACTGTGATGAGGATGCAGAGATCCTTCAGCATGATCTGAACAGGCCGGGTGAGTGGACCAATCAGTGGCAGATGCAGTATAATTTGGATAAATGTGAGGTTATTCACTTTGGAAGCAAAAACAAGAAGGCAGATTATTACCTGAATGGCTGTAAATTGAGAGAGGGGAGTGTGCAGTGGGACCTGGGTATCCTTGTGCACCAGTCATTGAAGGTGAGCGTGCAGGACTTCATTGTGAGAGGTTACGAGGACAGAAGCAGGGATGTGTTGTTGCAATTATACAGGGCCTTGGTGAGGCCACACCTAGAATATTGCGTGCAGTTTTGGTCTCCCTTTCTGAGGAAGCATGTTCTTGCTATTGAGGGAGCAGCAAAGATTTACCAGGCTGATTCCAGGGATGGCAGGATTGATGTATGAGGACAAGTTTACTAGGTTAGGATTATTTTTGCTCGAGTTCAGATGAATAAAGGGGGAGACTTATAAAAAACTATCAGGATTAGACAGGGTAAATGCATGGAGGATGTTCCTGATTGTGAGGGAATCCAGAACCAGGGATCTGAGGATTTGGGGTAGACCATTTAGGACAGAGGTGAGGAGACATTTCTTCACCCAAAGAGTGGTGAGCCTGTGGACTTCATTATCATAGGAAGTAGTTGATGCCAAAACATTGAATGTATTCAGGAGGTGACTAGATATAGCACTTGGGACAAATGGGATCAAAGCCTCAGGGTTATGAAGGCATGAATGAGGGTTTCAGCAGGAGATGATCTGCAAAAGGGGTGAAAATAGGGGTGGCATATATATGAACTCAGAAGCTCATCTCAAAATCAAACGTGACACCAGGGTTGTAAACAGGTTGGTTTAACCTCAAATGGTTTCCAAGGAGGGTAGTGGAGTTGGTGGCCAGTGAACACATTGTGGTAAAGGAACAGTAAACAGTCGCTTCAATCTTCCCAATATTTACTAGATTGGTCCCAGTAATGAAGGATGTAGTTACACAGGATCAATGGAGAAATTTTGAACATTTTTTAAGGCACAGCTGGATAGATTCCTGATTAACAAGGAGGTGAAAGTTTTATCGGTGGTAAACAAAAATATCGAGTAGTTACAGTCAGATCAGCCATGGTCTTGTTGAGTGTGGAGCAAACTCGAGGGGCTCCTAATTCATATGTTCATAAACGGGGTTGTTCTCCTTTGGACATGGAATGCTAAGAGAAGGTTTGATTCAGATGTTTAAAATCTTGAAGGTAGTAGAATAAATAAAGAGAAACTGTTTTCAATGACTGAAAAGTCAAAATGTGGAGATGTTGGCGTTGGACTGGAGTAAGCACAGTAAAAAGTCTCAACACCAGGTTAAAGTCAACAGGTTGATTTGGTAGCACAAGCCACTAGCTTTTGGAGCACAGTGCTCCGAAAGCTAGTGGCTTATGCTACCAAATAAACCTGTTGGACTTTAATCTGGTGTTGTGAGACTTCTTACTGTGAAAAGTCAAAGCCAGAGGACACAGTTTATCCTTGAGGACAACTGCACTACCTGCATCTCCCTGACTTAGTTGAATGATCAAATGAAGCAGGATGGGAAGAAAATCCACAAAGGTAATTGACACGGAGTGGTAATCTGATGCTGTGTTACACTCTGAAGAAGTTGTGGCCCAAAGTTTTATCGTGATATACGTTACTAACAAGCACCTCCAAATTCAACCACCATAATTTTGGTCTGCTCCTATATCAAGATGCATAAATGATGGCCAGTTAGTGCCCACTACTTGAATGTAAATTAATATACAATTAATAGATGTGTGGTATGTGTTTTGTCCATTTTATCCTTTCACAGGTAAGAACGTTTTAACTATTTCTTTCCTTTTCATTTTTATTCCTGGTAAATTACCATAAATTTGTTTGATTCTGAGCTACTGTGATTAGATTTAGCATCATACTATTGAAAATCTGAGAAATATCTATGTATATTTTATTCACATATTCAGTTGCTTGAATTTTAATGAGAAGATATGGATAATGGATGAGAAATTTCTACTTTGGAAATTGCCCAATGTCTCCCTTGCATTATAAGTAAGAATTAGTAGCTAGAAACTTTTCTACGGAGCCTAAGTTCCAAGCTGAATATGTTGCTGATTAAAATGATGCCGTGCACATCTGAAATAAAGGTACATGTATCAATATCTTCATAGGTTATTCATCCAGATCTCGAAGTAGCTGATTATGCTTTTCCTCCTGCTCGTTCAGCTCCTTCTAATCTAAGATTGTTGGTAAGTATTTGTGAGATTATTTCTATGACTGTTGATGATTGTGCAATATTAATTACAGCATATTCATCAAAGTTCTCTTGATTTTATTTTTCTTTTCTAGGATAAGGAAGTCAGGGCGGTATTCCTTAGATTGTTTGCACAGCTCTTTCAGGGGTACAGATCATGCTTGCAATTGATTCGAATCCATCCTGAACCTGTAATACACTTTCACAAGGTCAGTTACTAATGATCATTTACACAGTCTTTAATACTGCTTTTTTAGTCCTTTTGTAGTAATGCAACTGCTGACATTCAGATCTAAATGAACATATAGTAAAGCATCAGTATACTGAGTTTCAGCATAATGTATTATTGCTGAATTTATATGCAAATAGCAATGTTTCAGTTGTCCTGGACTGTGGAATTTCCCACACTTTTATGTTAAAACTCTGAAAGAAGAGATAAAGAACTTCATTTTCTGACTGCTGGGTCATTTCCATTAAATGAGGAAGTTTGGTACTGTTGTTTTTGACTGGCGTAATTGCTCTCTCTGTCCCTGACTAGTTAACAGGTTACAGTACTGGAATATTCACTTTCTTAAGAACATAAGAACATAAGAAATAGGAGCAGGAGTAGGCCATCTGGCCCTTCGAGCCTGCCCCGCCATTCAATAAGATCATGGCTGATCTGTCGTGGCTCAGTTCCACTTTCCCGCCCTCTCCCCATAACCCTTAATCCCTTCTCTTATCAAAAACCCATCAACCCGCTTCTTAAAAATATTTAGCGAGGCAGCCTCCACCACTTCAACGGGCAGAGAATTCCAGAGATTCACCACCCTTTGAGTGAAGAAGTTCCTCCTCAACTCCGTTCTGAACCGCCCCCCCTTTATCTTGAGGCTGTGCCCCCTAGTCCTACTGTCTTTTTTGAGCGGGAAGAGTCTTTCCACCTCTATCCTATCCATCCCATTCATCATCTTATACGTCTCAATGAGATCTCCCCTCATTCTTCTAAACTCTAACGAGTACAAGCCTAGTTTATTCAGCCTCTCCTCATAGCTCAACCCCCTCAACTCCGGTATCAGCCTAGTAAACCTCCTCTGCACTCCCTCCAAGGCCAAAATATCCTTGCGCAGGTGCGGCGCCCAAAACTGCACACAGTACTCCAGCTGCGGCCTCACCAATGCCCTATACAGCTGCAGCAAGACCTCCCTACTTTTATATTCAATCCCGCTCGCTATGAAGGCCAGCATCCCATTCGCCTTCCTGACCACCTGCTGCACCTGCAGGCTGGGTTTTTGCGACTCATGCACAAGGACCCCGAGGTCCCTCTGCACCGTCGCCTGCTGCAGTTTTTCGCCACGTAAGTAATAGTCCTTCCTACCATTCTTCCTACCAAAGTGGACCACCTCACACTTGCCAACATTAAATTCCATTTGCCATTTCCTGGCCCATTCGCCCAGCCTATCTAGATCCTTCTGCAGACTCTCCACACCCTCCGCACAATTTGCCTTTCCCCCAATCTTGGTGTCATCAGCAAATTGATGCACCAATCAAAGCAGCTCTTCAGGTTGAAGTATTACTAACTATAGTCTGGAGGTTACAGGTAGTTTAACTCTTACTGGACTTTGCCTGACATAAAAAATCATTACGTCTTTAATTTTCTAGCTTGTAAAAGTGATATTTAATATTTTGCTGCCAATTTTTCTCTGTTGCCCTCAATAACATAAACCTTCAGTAAACCTTTATTATAGCTATCAATGGGATAATTATGCCCACAGTGGGATTCCTTAGTGCATTAATAGTTCAATAGTCATTTAAATCAATTGTCTAATAATTTTCATACTTCAGTCTTGAACAAGTTGTTTGGTAGACTTATAAAGTGGATATGAAGTACTTCTTGAAATATGTTAACATCTGTAAAGATATAATGCTGAGCAAATAAGACATACATACCAAAAGTACAAGCTCAAACAAAATAAGCATTCTGCTAAATGGATTTGAAAGGAAATTACAAGTGATATAAAGAGGAAAAACAATCTCTACAAATCCTACAGGAAGATTTCACTGGGATGAATGAAGATAAAAGGAAGACATTAAAAAGGTGATAAGAGGGGAAAAGAGACATTGGAAAAGGTTTAGTAGCCAAAATTAAACATCCTTTCGAAGAGTAGGCAAAATATGCCCTCTCCAAAAAGAAATGACTTAAGAAAAATCAATTTCTTAGCTATAAATGGCGCTAAAAGGACTCAGTGCAATAAATCCTTGGGATAGGAGCTAGAAGACAAATCCTAGTGTGTTAAGAGAGACTGAATAGGAGATTTGTGAGACAACCATAACAAGAAAGTTATGACAATGAAAGTCATTGAGCAGTTTTAAATTGATTAGAAACGGTTCTGTGTGGTTTTAACATTCAACAAAAGTGTGGTAAAACAGGGGCAACTACAATTCACTTCTGATCCATAGAAAATAATGTGACTATTAGGAGGAAATATGATTTATGGTATAGGTGTAATATCACTGGACTGGTAATTCAGAGGCCCATGCCTCAGTAATGGTGACCGTGATAGCTATCATCAATTGTCACAAAAACCCATTTGGTTCACTGATGTCCTTTTAGGGAAGGTAATCTGCTGTCCTTACACAGGCTGGCCTAAATGTAATTCCAGACCCATGGCAATGGGCTTGACTCTGAAGTACCCCCTGAAAGGGCCTAGCCAGCCACTTAGTCCAAAGCCAGTTGGGGATGGGCAATAAATGATTGCCAGCAACATCTACACCTCATGAAAGAATAAAGAAGATCATAGATGTTTACAGAAGGAGACCATTCAGCCTATTGTGTCCATGCCGGTTAACAAAGATTTGATTACATTAATCCCATTTTCCAGTGCTTGGCCTACAGTCCTGGAAGTTATGGCAGCGCAAGCCAAAATTATTTCTTAGGTGTTTGAGAGTTTCTAACTCAACCTTCTTTTCAGGCAGTGAGTTCCAGTCTCCTACCACAATTCCACTTATCCTTCTACTACTTAGCTTAAATCTATGCAATTTGGTAATGACTCCTCTACTAATAAAAAAAAAGTTCCTTCCTAAGTGCCCTATCTAAGCCCCTCATAATTTTATACAACTCTATCATGCTCCCTCTCAACCTTCGCTGCTCCAAGGAAAATGGCCAGTTTAATATTTCCTCATAGTTCAGGTCCTTTGACCTTGGCAGATTTGTGGTAAATCTCCTCTGCCCCCTCTCTCGTGCAATTGCAACCTTCCTATAATCATAGAGTCCCGATAGAACAGAAGGACGTAATTTAACCCATCGAGCCTGCACCAACAACAATCCCACCCAAGCTCTATCATGGTAACCTCAGACGTTTACCTTACTAATCCCTTGACGCAAATGGCAATTTAGCATGGCCAACCCACCTAACCATCACATCTTTGGACTGTGGGAGGAAACTTGAAGGAAACCCACGAAAACAAAAGCAGAACATGCAAACTCCACACAGTGTCCAAGGCTGGAATTGAACCCACATGTGGACCAATATGGAGACAGAACAAATGCATCACCGACAAGGATGGGATTCAAACCCATGTGTGCAAAGCACAATGGATTAGCAGTCCATCGCCTTCATCACTCGGCCACCTTGTCACAATATGCTGACCAGAACTGCATGCAGTACTCTAGTTGTGGCCTAACTGCCATTTTATACAGTTTCAGCATGCCTTGGCTAATAAAGGTAAGTATTCCATATGCTGCCTTAAACACCTTTTTTACCTGTGGATATGCACACCCAAGATCCCACTCATCTTTGGTACTTTCCAGGGTCTTGCCGTTTATAGTATAATCCTTTGCCTTGTTAGCCCTCCCCAAATGCATTACCTCAATACTCTTCCTGGTTGAATTCCATATGCCACTACTCTGCCCACTTGGCCAGTCCATTGATATCATCCTGCAGTCTTCGGCTATCCTCACTATTTACCAGCCTACAGATTTCATGTTACCTGTGAACTTCTTGATCATTACCCATAATTTTAAGTCATTAATGGATATAGTAAAAGCAAGGGTCCCAGCACCAATCCCTGCGGCACTTGAAGACAGACTAAATAACATTTCACCCATAACCAGTTTGTGATCTGGCTAAAAGTCAGCTAAACAAACCAAACAATTCTTCTCTATTTCTAACGCACATTTACAGACTCATCTTTGCTGACATTTGAGAACATGAATGGGAGGCAGATTAATGCATTGCAAAAAAGGGTCTATTTTTAACTTGAGGTGGATATGTTAGTGATTTTTTTAGCACCAATTCAGTACCTTAATTAGCATTTGAAATATTTACACTAAATTGGAAAAAAAAGGAAAGTGCTGTTTTGTTTGTTACAATCCCCAATGAAATCAGTAAAATTTAAAAAGAGATACAAGTTTCCCAGTCAAAGGATCACATGACAAGACTCCACATTTTAAGACTTCCACTCATCAAATGCACTAAGGTCAACAGAGACTATAAATTACTTAGTGGTAAACTAATACACCAAACTTTGGAAAAGGTCTTCCTCAGTGACTTTTAACACAACACAACTCCACACTGTAAAGAGTGCAGTGTAATGTGTAAACACAGACAGTATTGCAGTGAAAATCCAAAGCTGCTCCTGGCTCTAACAGGATCTCCTCTCCCTGCTTCACTAGAATAAATCTCTTGATAAACAAAATCCGCTTCATTTAACCCTTTGACCATAATCAAATAGACTTAGTGTTGCAGGGTCCTCTGTGGTAATTCTGTAGTCTTTATTACGATCTTTGTTTCCTCAGGCATGAGTTCCATCCTCACCAGCACTTTGGTGCTTAACCCAAAAACAGTCTTTCTTCTGCCTAACATGTCTGTTGTGTGTCAGCTTCCCTAAAACTCTCGGTCTGACTGCCCTGGGATCTGAGGCTTGCCAGCAGTTAGGCTAGCTGCCTCTTCCTAGGCATCCTGGTATTAAAATTTGAAACTTACTTTCAATAATTTCTGACCTGGGTAGCAATATGACATGTCTTGAGGCAGATCCCATATGAGATCATGCTCCCCTGTCCATATTACTGTATTTTACCTTGAATTACAGGAAATAAGTTAAAACATAACAATCTTATGAAATCCTGCACTTGTTGCAAATTATAGAATCTTGAATTAAAAGCATGTGATAAGTGTAATTTTGCTTTTCTCACGACTCGCTACGTGGTGAAAATTGCATCAAAACCATAATTTATACCTTCTATCTAACCAGATTTGAACAGCTGAGTCTTGAACTAATGAGAGAATATTTTGTTGAACGAGTTTTCAAAAATTAACCCATGACTATTTGGAAGAAAAATAATTTCATACTAAATTGCTGGATTATGTGTTTTAATCTGAGTTTTGTTGAACATAATGACACTAGTGTATTTGTTATTTATTCTGCAAGAATGCAAAGATCATATAATTGTCTATTGCAATTATTCATAGTAGCGATGCAATGACTCCAGCCTATTCTACAGTAATACAGGCTTCTTTCCCTTGTATGTTGCTTTATTTTTTCATGGGATATGGGTATCATGGGCAGCTTAGCATTTTGTTGCCCATCCCCAATTATTCCTGACAAGATAGTGGTGATCTACCATCTTGAACCACTGCAGTCCATTTGTTTGTCTTTTCCATGGAGTTTTGATACAACTGAGTGGCTTGCTGAACCACTGCAGAGGGCAGCTAAGAGTCAACCTCATTGCTGTGTATCTGGAGTCAGCTGTAGTCAAATTTGCACTGGTCAATTTTCAGTCACTGATTATTGATCATTCCTGGCTCCTGGTAAGCCTGCAGATTTTCCCTCCTCACCTCAATGGGGTACGACCAAAGATCACTTCGTCGGGAGATTCCCTTCATACTGGTGGCCTGGCAGATTTTTATGCTTTTCATTTAAAAGCAGCTGCAAGGCAACTTCTTGTTCAGGCAACCTTCCACTTAATGTGTGCTTCAGCTAAGTGCTTCTCTGAAGCTGGAAGCAACCCCCCCAAACTGCTGTTAATTGCACAGGAAAGCCAAAAGCTCATCCGTTTAATCAGTTCCCCTTTCCTGAGGACCACTTCTGACCTGAAAACAAATCCAATCCCTGTTTCCTGCTTCTCTGATGAAAATTCAGTCCAATTTCTAACAGAACATGATGCTGAGTCATAAGCAACCCAATATTTATTTGGCAATTTCTGTTCACACTGCAGGCAGCCTTCCTGGGACAACGTGGATTGGTTGAAAATGACTTCCTGACAAAGGTTCTTGATGGAATGGCATTTGCAGGATTTGTGTCAGAGAGAGGACCTCCTTACAGAGCTTGTGATTTGTTTGATGATGTAAGAATTCCTCACTCTCTCTATTTAACATGCACGATCTTTTACATGGCTGCCATGTTAGAATGTTTTAAGTTATGAATTATTAAAAACAGGAATGTCAGTATTGCTTAATTTGCCTCATATATCTCATTTTCACCTATCAAACTGGTTTGTATGATCACATTTTACACATGTTTTAAATTATTTATAATTCCATAAATTTGGCAGTTGAATTTCCTGGTCCTGCATCTGATGGTTTAGGGGCAAGAATGGCGTGTTCCTCTCCATTGTGTTATTCAGCTATTTCACCTTAATTATGATTAATAAAGCTTATTCCACTTTTGATGTTGGCTCAGGATACTTCCAAGGTTGCAAAAATTATGAATGCTTAATTAGTGTTGAGATTCTTCATAACTTAAATATATATAAAACAATATTTCCTTGGCACAGCTTATTTCCAAAATTGAGAACATTCTGAATGCATTCCAACTTGCCCCCCTTCCCCCAACTCTCTCTGACGTTTGAAGTGACAGGCCAGTCTTTTACCTTTCCTCTTGCTCCCAGAACTATGAAAGGGTTCCTCTTTTCTTACCTTGCACCCACCAGTATTCAACTCACCATTTTCTGCTACCTCTAGGGTGATGCCACTACCTACCACATTTTCTCCCCTCTTTTCAGCATTCCAGTGGCACAGTTCCCTTCTGAGTATCATAGAACCCTGCAGTGCAGAAAGAGGACCTTTGGCAATTTCTTAGCATGGCCAATCAACCTAACCCGTACATCTTTGGACTGTGGGAGGAAACCGGAGCACCCGGAGGAAACCCACACAGACACGAGAAGAATGTGCAAACTCCACACAGACAGTGACCCGAGCCGGGAATCGAACCCAGGGCCCTGGAGCTGTGAAGCAGCAGTGCTAACCACTGTGCTATTGTGCCACCCAAGTAGTCTTGCCCTCCCCTCAATCATCCCCAATATCTTGTCCCTTTCCAACAGCACCTTTGCATTCAAACAGGTAATACCTGCCTTTTTTTTCTCCTGTCTCTTCAGCATTCAAGGCCCAAAACATTACATCCAGATGAAGCAGCAATTTGCTTTTATGTTTTTCATTGTAGTATATTGTATTTGATAGAACACAGTTTCATCTACACTGGAGAGATAGAATTTAGATTGGGCGACTGCTTTGTGGAATACATCCGTTCATTTCGCAGGCATTAACACCATGCTTACAGTGGCCTGTTATTTCAATTCTACATCTTCCTCTGACAATGACATCTCTGTCCTTGGTCTGCCAGACTTCATCCTTTGGTTGGTCACTTCATAGCCTTTCAGATTCAACATTGAGTTTGTCAATTTCAGGCTACAACCTCATTTTATTGCCTTTTCTTTGCATGTTTAGTTTTTTGCCTTTTTCTTAATTTTACTTGCAGATAATAGCATCCTTGCTCTATTATTTCTTTATTTCTTTACTTGCCCCATTTGCTTTGGCCCTGAAAGACTGAATCTTCATTCATTTAGTCTCTCTTGTTTTCCTCCCCATCATGGACTTTTTTTTTGTACTTGTGTCTAACTTCTCCCAGTTCTAGTGCAAGGTCCTTGACCTGAAATATTAATCATGTTTCTCTTTCCACAGATGTTGTTTAACCTGCATTTTCTGATTTTATTTCAAAAATACTTCGGTCTCATTTTGAGAAATTCAATTGGCAAAACCGTTTTTGAGATTTTACTTCTCCCTTCTGTGAGTTGGAAAAAAATCATTGGCACCCATGACAGATCAGAGATCTGCCTTTTCCAATAACAGCTTCCTTAAACCATAAAGCTATAGAATCTCGAATTTGCAGAAGGAGGCCATTTGGCTCATTCAGTCTGCACTGAAGACCCTCTGAGAGAGCATCTTACTCAGGCCCAGTCCCCCGTCCTATGCCTGTAGCCCTGTGCATTTACCGTGGCTAATCCATTTAACCTACACGTCTTTGGACGTAAGGGGCAATTTTAGCATGGCCAATTCCCCTAACCTGCACATTTTTGGACTGTGGGAGGAAACTGGAACGTACAGAGGTAACTCGGAGAATATTCAAACTCCACACGGTCACCCAAGCTGGGAATTGTCCCCAGGTCCCTGGTGCAGTGAAGCAATGGTGCTAACCACTGTGCTACTGTGCTGCTCAGAAAACAATACAAATTAGCAGATAGCAAAGGAAGCCAGTGTGAGAATATGTGCCAAAACCCAGGTTTGAGCCAGGGACTTTAGGTCTTCAGTCTAACACTTTCCCAACTGAGCTATTTTGGCTGATGCTATATCTTTGTATATACAGTTTCTTTTCGGTTATAATGGACGTAGTCAGTGGTTTATTTAGTTGGAAGGAATATATTTCTGTTTTGGCTATGTATGGGGCGGTGCGGTGGCAGAGTGGTTAGCACTGTTGTTGCACAGTGCCAGGGACCCGGGTTCGATTCCCGACTTGGGTCACTGTGCAAAGTTTGCAAGTTCTCCCTGTGTCTGCATGGGTTTCCTCCGGGTGCTCCGGTTTCCTCCCACTGTCCAAACGTGCAAATTAGATGAATTGGCCGTATGAAATTCTCCCTCAGTGTATCCGAACAGGCACTGGAGTGTGGCGACTAGGGGAATTTCACAGTATCTTCATTGTACTGTGAATGTAAGCCTACTTGTGACTAATAAATAAACTTTATATCTGTATTAAGAATAGCTTGCTTTGCATGAAGTTAGTTCTTTAGATGAGTTGTGTATGTCTCTGTTTATATTTTTTTGATTTAAAAAACATCCTAATCATGTCCAGAGTGATTAGCTAGGTACCTTGGGTGTGTTTATGAATTTGGCTGCTGGAAGAAATAGCTGGAGCCATTAATCGTAACTGTTTCAGCAGAAGGGTCCTCTTTGCCTGACTCAGCTTTGCTTTGGCCTCAGAATTGAACAACCTAAGACTGGTATCTGAGAAGCATTCTTAATGCCTGTAAAATAAAATCTTTTGACAGATCTGTGACTGCAAAAAAGGCATTTTACAGTGGGGTCAGTCTTGTTCACATTTTGTGAGATATCCTACAGTCATTGGGCACAGCTTGAACTGGAAGAGGTTGAGAATTGTACAGCCAAGGCTAGTAGTCCAAGGTTTTTGAGTGAATCTGTGTCCAAATATTTGATGAGGCTAGAGGAATGCTCATGAATATTTAAATTAACATTCCTTGCTGACATATGTTTCAAATTGCAAGAGTTTTACTGAAGTCTTGTGATGTTTATTGAAACAGATTTCCTCTGCTTCTGTATAATTTTGCTTAATAGAACTCGTGCTTAGTTTGTAGCCTGAAATATGATGCGTTTCGGTGAGAGGTCAGTAGTGCTCATCCATATTATTTTGCAAAATGTACTTCATTGATAGCTAAGTTCATTATTCGTGGGGGAGGGGGCTGGGGTGATGGTGAATTTATCGGCTCAGGCTCTGGGGCACTGGTTCAAGTTCCTTCATGGCAGCTAGTGGAATTTGAATTCAGTTAATTGATCTGGATAAAAATTAATTTGGTTCACTAATGTCCTTTAGGGAAGGAAATCTGTCATCCTAACCTAGTCTGGCTTGCTTGTGACTGCAGATCCACAGCAATATGGTTTACTCCTCTGAAATGGCCTAGCAAGCTACTCAGTTGAAGGGCAGCTAGGGGTGGGCAGCAAATGTTGGAATTGTCAGCTCTGTCCCCATCCTGTTATAAGAATAGAGAAAAAATAGTTATAAAAAGAAAGGTCACAGATCTATATGTGGTATATTATCTATTATCTACTTTTAATGAAGAATTAGCGCTCAGCTTTGTTTATAAAGGTTGAATAGAATGGGTCACTGTTTAAAGGGCAGGCATTCTTTATAATAAATCTGCGTTTGAAAACTAATAATATGATCTCAGTAGAGACCAATAACTTTTTTGAGACTAAAAAGAAATCCAAAATCCCAGTTCTTTCCTAAAAGAATGAAGCCACAAAATTCTATGGCTTAAAATTTCTGCATACATGTCAAACGAAACAAACACCAAACGCTATCTTAGGTAACGTAGGAGCATGGGAGTTACGAGCAGAAGTAGACAAACTTAGCCCTTCGAGCCTGCTTTGCCATTCATTCAGACCATGACTGATTTCTCCCTGGTCTCAAAAACCATGTTCCCCATATCCCTCTTTCCCTTTCTTATTAGAAATATACCTATCTCCCTCATGAAACCATTCAACAATTTAGACTTACTGCACTATGAGGCAGGGGGTTTGACAAATTCACCACCCTTTGTGAGAGGTAGTTCCTCCTCATCTCAGTTTTAAATCTACTGCCTGTCAACTACACCTGTGACCTCTTGTTCTAGATTACCTCATAAGAGGAAACATTTGATCTACATTTATTTTATCAATCCCTTTTTAAATTGTATGTACCTCACTCAGATCCCCTGACTTCCTTCTAAACCCCAGTGAGTACAAGCCCAACTGTTTGATCTCATCATGTGTCAACCCCTTCAACCCCAGGATCAATCTAGTGAACCTCCTCTGAATTGCCTCCAATGCCACCACCTCCTTCCTCAAATAAGGAGACCAAAACTGGACGCAATACTCTAGATGTGGTCTCATCAACACTCTACAATTGCAACAGCCTTTCTCTACTTTTGTGCTCCAGTTCTTTTGCAATAAATGCCAATCTCCCATTTGCGTTTTTTATTGCGTATTGCACCTGCGCACCAACTTTCTGCAATTCATGAACATAGATACCCAGATCCCTCTGCCCAGACACATTTTGAATCTGCTTTCCATTCAGGTAATTTCTGCCAAAATAGATAACCTCACACTTGCTCACATTAAACTTCTACCTTACTGTAGCATCCAGAACCAACAAATGTTAAACATGTATTAACAGGCAAATTGTGGTAGATTATAAACTAAAAATGGTATATTAAATGACAAACAATTAAGACATTTCTTACCAACAATATTAGCAATCCATTCATATTTTGGTGATCACCCTCAGTCAAAAAAATCCTTCAAAATATTGTCTTCCTCAGAAAGAACTTTAGCTCCTCACGTAGGAGCTAATCTGATCCCCAGCTGATAGCAATGCACAACCAGCCCAAGTTTCAGAGGCATAGTCTTCACTAATAACAACACATCTTTGCAGAACCTGTTGAATTCATTCTAGATGGAGTAGATGAATGCTATCTTCAAATTACAAGAACAGCTGTAGCAACCTATTCTTCTGGTTCTAGATTGTACCATCTTCAGCCTGTATATACTTCACCGCTTGACTCATCAACTGGTACTGCCTAGTTTGCATTGAACAGAGTCTTTTTATCATTCAGCCTTGCTTGATCTGCCAAGTAGTTTTGGTTTCCAAATCTCAGGTCACTTTATTCCTTCAAGGAGGGAGAGTCAGTTTTTGTTCTGTTTTCCCTTTTCGGTTTTGTTTTCAGTCAGGACCTGCCTCAAAAAATACAAACTTTTAAAAGCACAGATTCCCCATTTGATCGAGAAAGCCCACTTCTGTAATTTCTAGTGAAAACTAACGAATGGACAGTTTGAATAGCCAGAGTCTCACCTTTAGATGCAACATGTTTAATAGATTTCAGCAATGCTAATATTTTAAAAATCTAGTTTGCTTCTAAAAATTTCAATATTGTCTGACTTGGACAGTTTGTTTTGTGATTCAAAAGCAATTGAACAATACTGTTGTCAACTCCTTCCAGTGGTAATGCTTATCCCTTTGTCAGAAACTAGTGGATTCGTTCCATGCTTCAAAATCTAAAGAAGTTAAGGAATCCAAGGATGTTGAGATTAAATAAGGAAGTTAAGGTTTGTGCAAGATTAAAAGAAAAGGCTTATAAAGTTGCCAGAAGTAGTGTAAACCTTAGGATTGGGAGGTTTTTGGAATACAGAAAAGGAAAGCCAAGAAACCAGAAAAGAAAGGGAGAACAGAAGATGAATCCAGCAAGAAAAATGGACTGTAAAAGCTTCGAAAGGTATATAAAAAAGGAAGTGTTTAATTAAGACAAATGTGGGCCCATTACAGGGGGAGTCAGAAGAATGGGAAACAGAAATGACAGAGAAGCTAAATGTGACTGTTTTCACTAAGGAAGATAAGGAAATCTCCAAAATGTAGAAATTCAAGATCTTAGGTAGAATATGCATTGAAGGAAATTGGTGTAACTAAGAAGATTGTAATGGAGAAACTAATGGGACTGAAAGTTGAGAAGTCCTGATATTATTTATCTTAGAGAGTTATTATAGACATAGTGACAGTGGAGAGAGAAGCACGATTTCAATAGTGTGTGGAGGAGAGAACAAAGAACAACACAGCACGGGAAACAGGCCCTTCGGCCCAACGAGCCCGCGCCGCCGTCCCACTGTCTCAGTGACCTATTCATGATTTTAGTCTACGCCTAACGTGCGAGGATCAGGGAGGTCCAATTTAAGGACAATTTAGTACCCAATCAATCAGCCTAAAAGCACATCTTTGGGGATATGGGAGGAAACCGGAGCACCCGGAGGAAACCCACGCAACCACGGGGAGAACGTGCAAACTCCCACAGACACAGGCCCAAATCCATGTGTCCGCACAGCAACAGAGATAGTCTCTGAGCTGTCATGTTGCCCTCGAGATGGTCCAGTTTAAGCACACTAACGACATGAAGCAATAGGCAACTCCCGAAGCAACGTCCAAGAGCAGCCCACTACAACCTGCCGCATGCATGCCCCTTGCTGGACTTAAATGCCTGTGGAGACAAAAAAATTCATTATTAAACAGGCAAAGACTAATATCCCTGAGGCAAAACGTATTCCCAAGCCTACAATGTTTAGTAAGGCCTACTATATCCCCCTATATGTAGCCCGCTCATATGGCTGTCTAAGTGACTCTTAAACAACCCTAGCGTGCCTGCTTCCACCACCTTACTCGGCAGTGCATTCCACACCCCCACTACCCTTTGCGTGAAAAACTGCCCTCTAATATTTGTCTTATACCTAGCCCCCCTCACCCTAAGCCCGTGACCCCTCGTTCTATCCATTTCTAATAGCGGAAAAAGCTTACCACCATTTACTCTATCTATCCCCTTCATAATCTTATAAACCTCTATTAGATCCCCCCTCAGCCGACGTCTCTCAAGGGAAAACAGCCCAAGTTCATTCAATCTTTCCTCGTAAGACAGCCCTTCCATACCAGGCAACATCCTGGTAAATCTCCTCTGCACTCTCTCCAGGATCTCTACATCCTTCCGGTAGTACGGCGACCAGAACTGGACGCAGTACTCCAAGTGAGGCCTAACCAACGTTCTATACAACTGCAACATCAGACTCCTACTCTTATATTCTATACCTCTTCCTATGAAGGCTAACATACCATACGCTTTCCTCATCACATTCTGCACCTGCACCGACACCTTCAGGGACTTGTGTACTTGCACCCCCAGGTCTCTCTGCGTATCTATACTCCGGATAGTTCTACCTTTTATCGTATAACTCCCCTCCACATTATTCCGGCCAAAGTGCATCACCTCGCATTTCTCCGGATTAAATTCCATTTGCCATCTATCTGCCCAATCTACCAGCCTGTCTCTGTCCTGTTGCATTGCCAGGCACTGCTCCTCAGTACCCGCCAATCCAACCATCTTAGTGTCATCAGCAAATTTGCTGATCACACCACCTACCCCCTCTTCCAAGTCATTAATATATACCACAAATAGAAGAGGTCCAAGTACCGAGCCCTGCGGCACACCACTGGTGACAGACCTCCAATTGGAAAAGGAGCCTTCCACTACTACTCGCTGTCTCCTCCTCCCAAGCCAGTTCTCCACCCATCTACATACCTGGCCTTGTATCCCATGAGCCTTCACCTTTTCTATCAGCCTACCATGAGGGACCTTGTCAAACGCCTTACTGAAATCCATATAGACGACATCAACGGCTTGTCCTTCGTCAACCGTTTTTGTCACCTCTTCAAAAAATTCCACTAGATTCGTAAGGCACGACCTCCCTGTAACGAAGCCATGCTGCGTATCCCTGATCAGATTGCAGCGCTCCAGATGTTCATACATCCTATCCTTGAGGATCCTCTCCATTAGCTTGCCTATAACTGAAGTCAAGCTCACCGGCCTATAATTCCCTGGGTTATCCCTCTGACCCTTTTTAAACAACGGTACTACATTTGCAATGCACCAATCCTCTGGGACCTCACCTGTGTCCAAAGAAGAGACAAAGATTTGCGTCAGAGGCCCAGCAATTTCATCCCTCACCTCCCTTAACAGCCTGGGATAGATGCCATCAGGCCCCGGAGATTTATCCGTCTTTATACTGTCTAAAAGCCCCAACACCTCTTCCCTCGTGATGACTATATCCCTCAACGGATCCTCAAACTCCTCAAGCACAGCAACAGACATCAGGCCCCTCTCCTGCGTGAATACTGACGTAAAGTATTCATTCAGGATCCCCCCCATTCCCCCAGGCTCCAAGCATAGTTCCCCTCCTCTGTCCCTGAGAGGACCAATCTTCCCTCTAACCATCCTTTTATTTCTAACATAGGAGTAAAATGCCTTAGGATTTTCTTTAATCCTACCCGCCAAAGCCATTTCGTGGCCCCTTTTTGCCTTTCTGATGCCCCTTTTAAGTTCTCTCCTACATTCTCTGTATTCTTCTAACGCTATCTCTGTCCTCAAATGCCTAGATCTAATGTACGCCTCCCTCTTCCTCCTGACCAGGTCCTCAATATCCCTAGTTACCCACGGCTCTCTAATCCTACCCTTCCCATCCTTCCTCTTGACCGGCACGTGCCTTTCCTGCAAAGATTTTAGTTTTCCCTTGAGAGACTCCCACATACCCAGAACGTCAGTAAAGAGCATGGGTACAGAGATGAGAATTATGTAAAGGGCGTGGAGAGAGGTGATGTTTCAATAAAGAGTGTGGAGACAGAAGGAGCAAGACTCCAGTAAAGAGTACGGAGAGAGAAATGAGACTTCATTAAAGGATGCAGGTAGAGAGGTGAGAATTGAATGAAGACCACGGAGAGAAAAGTGAGACTTAAATAAGGAGCGCGGGGAGAGAGAGGCAAGACTTCGGTAAAGAGCGTGGAGAATTGAGATGAGATTTCAATTGAGCACAGAGAAAGAGAAGTGAGATTTCAATAAAGAGCATGGGAAGAGAGAAGTGAATAAAAAACATGGATTGAGAGAGGCAAGACTTCAGAGTAAAGAGCATGGAGAGCGAGGTGAGATTTCGGTAAAGAGCTCAGAGAAAGGCGATACTTCAGTAAAGAGCGCAGGGAGAGAGGCAAGAATTCAGCAAAGAGTACAGTGGACGGGAGGTGAGACTTCAACAAAGAGTGTGGAGAGAGAGGCTGGATTTCAATAAAGATTGTGGAAAGGCAAGAACTCAGTAAAGAGCACGGAGCACAGAGAGGTGAGGCTTCAGTAGAGAGTGCGGAGAGAGTGCGGGGTGAGGCTTCAGTAGAGAGTGCGGGGTGAGGCTTCAGTAGAGAGTGCGGGGTGAGGCTTCAGTAGAGAGTGCGGGGTGAGGCTTCAGTAGAGAGTGCGGGGTGAGGCTTCAGTAGAGAGTGCGGGGTGAGGCTTCAGTAGAGAGTGCGGGGTGAGGCTTCAGTAGAGAGTGCGGGGTGAGGCTTCAGTAGAGAGTGCGGGGTGAGGCTTCAGTAGAGAGTGCGGGGTGAGGCTTCAGTAGAGAGTGCGGGGTGAGGCTTCAGTAGAGAGTGCGGGGTGAGGCTTCAGTAGAGAGTGCGGGGTGAGGCTTCAGTAGAGAGTGCGGGGTGAGGCTTCAGTAGAGAGTGCGGGGAAAAATGTGAAGTAATCCACTTTGATAGAAGGCATAAATGTGCAGAGCATTTTCTAAGTAGTAAGAAAAGGATCTGTTGATGTACAAAGGGACCTGGGTGCCCTTATCCATGTCGCTGAAGGCTAATATGCAGGTGCAGTAAGCTATTAGGAAGGCTAACGGAATATTAGCCTTTGCAAGAGTAGTGGAGTCTTGTTTTGATCATATAGAAACTTGTTTAAACCACTCCTAGAGTACAATATGCAGTTTTGTTCCCTTTGCCTTAGAAAGAATATTATTGCCATAGAGGGAGTGCAGCGAAGGTTCATCTGACTTGTTCCAGGGATGACAAAACTGTCAAAGATTGGGCAAACTGCCCTTGTATTCTCTAGAGTTTCGAAGAGTTGATCTCATTGAAACATAAAAAATACTTAAAGGAATAGATAAGGTAGACGTAGGCAATATGTTTCCCTTGGTTGGGGAGTCAAGACCCAGAGGCACAATCTCAAAATAGGAGAGATGACACTTAACGACAAGATTAGGAGAAATTTCTTTACACAGAGAGCTGTGAATTTGGAATTCTCTCCCCAAAGCCATTGAATATATTTCAGATAGAGACTGATAGATTTCTGATTAATAGTAATGTGAAGGGTCGTGGGGATAGTGAGTTTAAAAGGCATTAAAGTGTCTGATCAGCCATGATTTTATTGAATGACAGATTAGGTTTGATTGGCTGAATGGCCTACTCCTGCTCCTATATTCATAAAAGGTCAGCAAGGCTGACACACAAGTTCTGTACTAAATGAATGCTACATTGTCAAAAATGCTGCCCTTTTCAGTCATTGATGTTCCATCTGCATTGTTACAATCCCAGTTGATGTTCTGAATGGGAGGATTCCAGAATGGAACCCTGGCACATAAGGCTTTATCTTTACTTATTTTTAGAAAGTGTGAAGGAACAGAGTTGCATGACTGCTAAGTAGTTTTAACAACAAGAAAATAACTTTTATTAAACATGAAAAATTGGATTATGATACAATACTTCATTAGTCCCTTATTACCTTCACAAATAAGCACAAATTTTAAGATTAATACAGATTACAAAGTTCATTTTGAAATACAGTGGTCTCGGTAATACACTGTTCCTTCGAGCACACAGATTGATTGTGGTCAAATACACTCTCTATTCTGACTGTTCCTGGATTTCTCTTCAGACTTCCCCCAGATGATTGTCACATGAGAGTTTCCAAATTCCATTCCCAAAAAACACACTTTCAATTCCTCTTTCACAACACTGCTTTCCATCAGTTTGCATTCTGAAATCCAGCTGAGGTTTTCCAAATGGGCCTTTTAAACAAAGCTTCCACTCAATTTTAACAATAAACCCAGTATCCAGGGTTTCAACTCCCACTTCCTTTGTCTTAACTGCTGTCCAAACTGTTCACAATTCTTTTCACTCTTGCTTCCTAGACTCCAATAAAAAGGCATCAAACTTTCAATTTATCTCTGACGTTTGCTTTCCCGCTTTAGCTCTGGTTACTGCAGCTGTCTCTTTCACTCGCAGCATTTTGTCTGCTTCCCCTCTTGAATCCTCCTGAACAATACCTTGATTTCTGTTCTCTTGACCTTAATCTTCTTAAGACATTCCTTCTGTTCCAATTCTGTAGTTATCTGGACTGACTCAGGTTATTTGTGAAGTCTGCCTCTTTGAAGCTCCCTTGTCCTGTTGTACTGTCTCCAACTACAAACAAATTCAGCCAAGAAATAAATTCAGAAGCCTCTCTACCTTGCAAGACCCCCACTTGCTAAACAATGATTGCTACTTCTACCAGCCTCTATTTAGTCTTCACACCGTAACCCTCTCTAAGCACAATAGAAGCAATTAGAATTGAAACTAGCCCCCACGCATTCAAATACCCTTGTCCAGTATACATCTCCAGGCGCAAAAACACTAAACTACACCCACTTAAAACGATACCTTATTTCTAATGTTTGCCAATACACATACAAATCTCTTAAAACTGCCTTTGCTTTCCTAACAGCCTCTTTTATGTAAAGGTTTCCATGGCACTATTGGAGGAAGAACAATGAGCTTGCCAGTCCCACCTGCATTTATTGCCTAATATTTATCCTTCAACTAATGTTACTGAAAGAAATATTAACTAGCCTGGTAACCCTTCTGTTTGTGGGAAGGGTAACCCTTCTGTACACAACTTGGCTGTTGCTTTTGTCTACCTAGCAACAGTGACTATACTTCAAAAGTAATAATTAGCTGTGAAGTGCTTTGAGAAATCCCGAGGATGTGATAGGTTATATAAATTAAAGTCTCGTTTCTATACACTGACGTGCACTGAAAAAGAGGCAGAGAGGCCAGCTGAACCCATGCAGTGTTCCGATACACTGTTGGATTTTCACGTTATTCTGCTTATGGTTAACTGACAAAATAAATTAGCAGTGCTTTATTGAATGCAGATTTTTTTTCTTAACTAGCTGTTCAAGCCACATGGGCTTCAAAATTCCTGCATTAAGAAGGATCCAAGTCATAACTTTGGGTCATGCCCAACATTTTTTGAGTGTCTGCTGCAGGAGCAACCCAACACATAATAAAGCATGAAGATGACATCACCTTTCCTAAATTCCAGGACTTTTACAGCTTTATTTTCCCTTCCGAATTGTGCCATTATTTAAAGGGCACTAATTGTAAGGAAATGCTCAACAAAGTCGAAGTACTTTTATGAAGGTAAAATCCTGATGTGGAGATTTTTGGTCTTGCAATGAGTTTATCTGCAAGTTTTGGAAAACAGAATTCACCTGGAAGCATTTGTTTACATTCTGCAATATCTGTGGAGAAGATTACATTTGAAAACAATAATGGAGTTAGTTTCTGATGGCTGTAAAATGGCTTCCTAATGGAAATTCCATTGAAACATTATTTCCCTGAAAGAGGAAGAGGAGCCATATTAATTGGGGATGATAGGAGAAAAGCCAGACTCTCCAGCACTATCCATTCCACTAACTGTATTTACCCAGATGTACTTTTGGAGAGCTATCATAGGATCTCTTCTCAGAAAGCTTCACTATGCTCATGAAGTTTTGCAGGAGTTCTGCTCATTACCACAGCCAAGTGTGCAACCAAAATTCACAACATATGGCAGAGAGCAATTGTAACCTTGGCTCTTAACCTGTCTACCACAAGTTCAGGGAGCCACAGGACACTTTTGGCAGATAAGCTAATTCTCTGAATATTCCTTTAGAAGGCAAATTATGAATGCTGTCTTAGGCCAAGGCATCTGAATTTACAATTTTACAAGTGTCCAAAATGATTATGGAGAACCATAATGTTTGCCAGAACTGCTGAATTTCTTAGGAATGTGAATCCTACTTGTGGCAGTGTGTTGCCCCCAAACATAAATCCCTTATTTACATGCAATGCAAAGACTTCCAATCCCTAATTGTGCAGATTATTTGTGACAGGCACTTCTTGTACATGATCACTTCAGAGCTGTTGAAATGCTATTATTTCAGCCTGGTGCCTTGTGCGGAATTATGAAGAACGTATAGCTCATTTGGTGCTACCGGTCCATTTAACAGCTTGACAATTTAGCATAACTTAGGAAAAAAAAACTTTAGATCATGGTTTACTGCTGTGATGGCCTTGTTTATCTGCTACTCAACACTTGAGTGATTTGTGCATTTGTACTCCCCTTTGCTCCTGCGCTCCATTTGGATTATTACTTCCTAAATATTACAAAATCACCTATTTTCTGCTTATCAAAATGTTATACCTTCCAGTTAAAACGTATTTTCAATCATATATCTATGCTGTAAATTTATTTGTCGTCTTGTAAGTTGGTGTTGTCCATCAATTTAGAAATTGTATTTTCGATTTCAAAGTCTAAACTGTTGATATAACTTGAAAATAATGATGTTTGCAATGTTCCTATTGGGAACTTAATTCCCCTTTTGCTGCTCTGAATGGCTATCCTTTATCCACCCCACTTCTCTGCTGACTATTTTGCAGATGAGTTATCTGTTTTGCTGCTTGTCCCCTGAATTTGGATAATCTGACCTTTTTCATGTCTCTATTATGTGGTATCTTATCAAAGACCTTTTGGAAATCTAAATGCATTACACTATTACATTATTCTTGGTTACGCTCTCTTACCTCTTCAAAGAATTCAAGCATGCAAGCTTTCTCAGTTGAACTCAATATTGACTATTTGTTATATTTTTGCTTTCTAGATTTATTTGATTTTTTTCTTCTGTTTCATAGCGATTCCTACTATCCATTTTAAGCTGATGTGTTTATAGTTCCCTGGACATACATACTTCAACAGCAGGGACAAGGTGCAGGATTTCTGCTGAGCAGAAAATGATACCAATGACTCCAGTGGCTCATGAGGCTACATTACAGAACTACCAGCGCTGCAGAAAAGTGGTACAATGGAGTGCATATGAAGATGAGGCTAAAATTTGAGCAAACAGTTGGAATTCTGAAACAAAACCTCACCTCCTTGTAATATGCACTCAGCTCCATCTCTCAAATTGTGGTAGCATGTTGTGTGCTTCTTAACTTTGTAGTCACAAAATGGCTGAATGTTGATGTCTGGAGGAACCCAGAAAATAAAGATCAGGCCTATGAAGAGCAGAAAAGTGGTGCAGAGGTTTATGCAATAATGTAGGCAAGAAACAAATCATTTAAGAGACTTTCACAGATGTACGTAAGAATATTTTTGGGAAGTCGCAAACCATCAAAAATCTCCTTTCTGTCACTACCTTATCTGTGGTCCAAGTGAAATCTATTTTCACAGCTATCAGTAAACTTGAGTTCAAACATCAACTTATGAGCTTTTCCATGCAATCAAATACTCCTGTGATTTATTATAACAGTTTACTGAAATCTCACATTATTCATCATGCATGTCCCTTGTAATCATGCAACATTTGCGCCATACAATTCTGATTCTTCTACATGCCACCTAAGGTGTCAAGTGTAAATAACTGCTTTGAAATATTTTAAGCTTCTTAGGATAAAAACTTATTCTCTGAAAGCATTCCCAAGTCTGGGAACAGACCCAAGACAAACTGATTATTGTCATTGGCTCCTTCGCAGTTTAATTGCCAAGGTATTTGCAACTCTGTTTTTTTAGCATCTTTTTCATCTTTTTTAGCAACCACTTGTACTATATTGGAAACCAGGTTCGTGCCACCAGGGTTCTTATGGAATGGGAATTTTCTATCCTGCTCTTCAACATTGGCTGTGTCCTGTCCTGTGGGCCTTGGACTGCCATTAAATTTTCTTCCTCCAGATTTTTCAAATTTGATTTTTAAAAATGTACACTTTCCCAGTAACAAACTGGCACTTGATTAATTCATACACAATGGTTAAAGCTATTTGGAGTCTGAAGTGTATAAATAGTTGACAGAGACATTTCATTTCTAAAATATACACAGTCACTGGAACTCTACCACCTTGCTCGCCATGGAATCGGAGCGGGTGAGGGTCAGACAGTGGAAATCTCCATTGATCTCGGGTGGGAATTTCCAGTCTTGCCAAGCGAGACCATAAAATCCTGCCCAGTGACATTTATTTTTAATCAGTTGCAATGGTTCCTGATTGTGGGATTTAAATTTTTACGGTTTTTACTCTTCTGTAGTTGGTTGCTTTTGATGTGGAAAGAATCAAAACGGAGGAGGGAATTCCACCAAAAATGTTGAAGCACATAAGGGAGCTTGCAGAACAGCTGTACAAGAATGTAAGTTTCTTTGTAAACTAAATCTGTTAGTTTTTATCTGTTATGTAGTTAACCATGCATGGTTAGCATGTAAATAACAATGCTAACCAAATATGATGTTGAGCAAGCTAAATGTACCAAAGCATAAGTATTCTCATGCTATCATTATATCACATCTAGTTAGAAGTATTAATGACACTTAAAAACACATTGACCTTCACAGGACCTGAATAGGTTTAATATTAAACCTATCCAGCTGTTCAGTTTTTTTTCCCAAGGACGCGAACTAGTATTGCTGTTGATATTTATTCCTGGCTTTGCCAAAGCAGTATGAAAGATTTTTTAGCATACTATAATTGTATATCAGTCTGATATCTTTAATATGAAATTATGTATAGTTAGAATGATTGCAATCCAAGCACTTGTTTTGCCATCCAGATTAGATTTCAATGTCGGCAGTAGTTTGCAGTGATTTAAACTTATTCCTGGAGTCCACAGGGTATATCCAAAAGAAAAGCATTTCATAGAATCATAGAATTCCTATAATGCAGAAGGATTCAGCCCATCGAGTTTGCGCTGACTCTTCAATAGAGCAACCCACCCAGGCTCTACCCCTGTAGCTCCACATATTTACCCCAGTAATCCCCATAACCTACACATTGATTTGAGGAGAAGTTGGATGATATGGACTCAGTACATTAGAACAGTTTTTTGAAATGTTGTCCTTTTACCATTGGAGACCAATATTCAAGTCCATAAGAAAGGAAAAAAATGACTTAAGATGCTGGATCATTCCTTGGCCAAAGATGATGTCAGATCAAACAAGACCTGGAAATTGAGTAATCTCAGCTGGAACAGCAACAGAAATGCAGCCCTTTTGCAGATCTAAAAAATAATGTATGCCTGCGGAAGCAAGAGGCTCTGTTATCTCCTGATGCATATTGGCTACAGCCCTCAATTTATAAAGGCACATTTTACAAACAGAGGGAAACCCAACTGTTGCACCCACTTCCCCAACAAAACAACAATCAGGTGTCATTCCTCTGTTTGTATTGGCAGCAAATTTACACATTCAAATACTTGTATTCTTATCTAGACGACAAGCAAGTGAGATCAGTGATTTATTTTTGTTATTTATTAAACATTTTTAGACATGACCTTGATTGTGGGAACAATGTTCCAAAACGCCTGATGAGTAGTACAATATTTTTGAATGTCCAAAGTATACTGATACAGTTCTGTGCTGTGAGATCAGAACCTGCAGACCTCAAGATCTGTGATAACATTCAAACAAAGGAGTCATATAAAACACTGCAGTTACAGCAGGGTTGTCAGCTCTTTAAAGGTGCAGAATGAACCCTTTGGAAACACCATACAAACCATCCTCTAGTCCGAAATAATATCCATTTGACCGTTGCTCTCTGCTTATAACTATATATGATGTGGGTATGCCGGCATTGGACTGGCGTAAACACAGTAAAAAGTCTGACAACACCAGGTTTTAGTCCAACCGATTTATTTGATAATAAGCTTGTGAGTCTATTATCGAATAAATCGGTTGGACTAAAACCTGGTGTTGTCAGACTTTTTACTATAACTATATAACCATAGCCATTCTCAATATAATTCCAATTACCTGAAAAGAAGACTTGTCTTCCCTGCACTTTTGTCGTACCGCTTTGGAGACCATGTCACTGGTCGAAGACACATTATGACTACACCATGCCATCCAAAAAACAAAGGACCTCGATTATTAATTAAAGTAGATTAAGAACTCAATTCTTGCATTAATTATAGCACAATCAGACATAATCCACAAAGGCTGACATGCAAGCTATATACAATAGTCAGTAGAAGATAAGATCAGGACAAGTCTGTATGGAATATCAAAATCTGTTACTACCTTTAAAGATTTCTAAATTCAGGTCTTGCAACTACAGGGGACCATTATTTCCCTAATAGGTTTAATGAGGGAGTCTCCAGATTCGAGATGAATTTAGATACCAGCTGTGACTATTAACTGATGAGAAAAGAAGTGAAGGAATTACCATGACCACTTGAATATTTCTGCACAAGACAAATTACCCTCTCTGCTACCATACAATCTAGCATGGTTTGCTGTGCTCTGTAAAAAGGATATTGCTTAATATTTCCTGCCTTAAGCATTGTGCATTGAGATGTGCATATGATTCACTAGAGAACAAGCATTAAAAGAAATAAAACTAATGATTTTTGTTTGGGACCAGATCAGAAACTCCAGGGTATGTTATGAAGTTAGCCTAGACCCTAACCTTTCCTTTAGATTATGGCATTAGGGTGAGCATAAGATATTCCACTCTAAGTATGATTCAATTGACCCATTAAAAATATTTTTAATAAAACAAACTTTATTTTTAAGAACACAGTTAAAATTTAACAAAAAGAATTAGCATAACTTTTTCCAGTTAAAATACTTAAACATGACAAAGTATAATTCTTAACAGTTAGCAATTTCTAGTTCCAATAGTAAGCAGACACCCGCATTGACGTAAATACCTTCTTCAGAACCACTCAGCACCAAAACAAATATACTCATGTGGATGCTAGATTTCCAGCCTTTTAACACCTCCAGATAGAGATCCAGATGGACACCTGTCTTCTGACTCTCGTATACCACCTCCAGAGCAAGATCCACTCCCAAACAGCAAAAAAAGAGAGACAGAGAAAGTGACACTCTCTAAAGATCCCAAACAGCAGACTGCTCTTGTAAATCTAGCTCCACCCAGTCAGCTGATTTTTTTTTTCCCCCTGTCAATTAACCTAACAAAGTCCTACTCTGCAAAACCCAAGAGAACACTAAAATAACAGAACAGCATTAGTTCAGAATAAAACAAACATTCTGGCAATTAGGAGCAATTATGCTGTTGCAGTAACAATACTGGGCTGTTAGATACATATCCGGAGGCACAGTAATTAAAAAAAACTGCTAAAACTGATCCCGCGCAAGAAACATGACAAATGCATTTCTTAAAGGCACAGTATCATTGCACCTTAAGTAGAATATATTTTTAAATGTTTATTCTTTAGAGACTGCAGCAGACCTCAGCACCAGTATGAAATGAGAAGTGGTGCAATTCAATAATTATGGTGCAAATACACTTCCTCCTTTTATGTGTGCATATGTGTGTCGGGGGATGGTTTTAGAAGAACGAACCTTTCAGTCTGTTACTGCATCTGGAGTTTTTCATATGTTTAATTCTTACCTTAAATGTATGTTATTTCTTTCCTCCATCCCATCAATGCATGCATATTTTGTTTAGTAGATTCCATTGCTTCCTCCTCTGGAGGGGATTCTGGAATTGTCAGAATCAAAAACTTCTCATTGTCTGCCATCAGACTTACTCTCCCAAGCGGAAGTGCGGTTTTTCAAGTTTAAACAGTGTGCCTTAAACGAAAATTGGCACTGCCCAGACCAGAAGTAGAGATAAGTTCAACTGAACATCAGGGCTGGAATTTATATTTGCTGTTATGCTTAGTAATCCAGTTAACAAAAACCACACACAATTTAGCTGGACCCTTTTAAAGGAAAGTAATATGGTCCTTTTGTACCACGATACTTGAGTTATTGATTAGTCAATTAAATGGTAGACTGTGTGAATTGGAATTTTGTTTTTTCAGGTATAGTATACACTAAAATTTATTTTCTCATTGGAAAACAATATAGATTAGGCACTAATTATATTCAAAAGAAGTTGCATTCAGTGGTTGAATCATTTGAAATCTGATCTATCTTTCAATGTTTGGCTGTTCAGCCTTGATTAAAATACAGTATTGTTGTCTTCCTTTCTGGGACAAAAGAAATTGCCTGAGAAATTGTTTTCCTTAAGAAATTTGTTACATTGTGTCCTCTTTTTTGTCATTTAATCTACTCCCAATTCATACAAAATATTTCCTAAATATTTGATAATAGTCATATTTAAATCATCATGTTATTTTACTATTTCTAGTGATACCTTTGCTCCACATCATTAAATATTGCAGTTCATAATTCAAAAAATAATCCTTAATTACCCTTTGGAATTTTGTGGCTTTTTGTGAAGTGTATGAAGTAACACATAATTATTTGTGCTTCAGTAATAACCACCTGAGGATGACTTCAACTGGCTAGTTCTAGTTGATTTATTCTTAGTCTCCTATTAATGTCATTTTTGAAATTAAAACTTTGGTTAATTTATCCCAATGTTGGATAGCAACAGTTCTCAAATAATGTTTTCATAAATTTCACAATTTTCAGACATCTCAGATTTAGAAAAACAGATTAATGCAACTCTTGTGGCCGTGCAACAAACATTGTAAATGGGAGCAGGAGTAGGCCATTTGACCTTGCAAGCCTGCTCTGCCATTCTCAAGCTGTCCCCATAATCCTTAATTTCCTTAGTAAACCACATATATATTGATCTCTATCTTCTTTATACTTAATACAAATTATTCACAATATCTCCTCCCTTCCTCCATCCTAGCCATTAATATAATGGTGAAAGCTGAGGCCCCAGAACAAATTGCTGAGGAATGCCACTGGTCACATTTGTGCAACAAGAAAATGTTTCCATATCCCTATTCAGTGTCTCCTGCCTTCCATGTCACAAGGTTGCCTCCAATTCTGAGCATTTTCATTTTTGCCCATTTCTTCACCGTTTTCAAAACTTAAATGAGATTAGTCAGATTTAAGTTACCATGCTGACTATCTTTCATCAAGCAACTGTCCAATCAAGGCAGTAGTGCCTTAATAAAAGTTAACATACTCCTAGCATATCTCAAACAACTTCAAGTAAAACCGTCCAAGTGTTGGCTCAAAAGTTATCTTTTTAAAAAAAAGTCCTTTATCTTTCCGGGCCTGGCCTGCATCACAATGAAATACTATAAGACAATACATTCCACATAATTATCTCTGCTGTACTGTTCATAGATGCAGTTCATAATGATTGTAAGTTAATTATTTTCTCATTTGATATAATTTGTTACAGGAAAATCCAAATCCACACATGGCTTTTCAGAAAGTGCCTAAACCAACCGAAGGCTCACACATGAGGGTGCACATACTTCCATTTCCCAAGATAAATGAAGATAAAGTACAAGCTCTTCTCCAAGAAGGTCTCTCCAAGCACCTTAATTCACCACCTGCTGTTCGGGTTGAGAAAAAGTGCATTGTGCCTGCTGGCCCACCAGTTGGTACGTACCTATATTTTGCTCGAAGGACAACCTTGAACTTTTGGTAGCACATATATTTCTGATAAAAAATAATTATGTTCATAAATGCTTTGAAAATCAGGTTGTCAAGATATAAAAGAATACAGTAGGATGTGATCTGTTTTTTCCTTTATCCTGTTTATTTTACTCCTGTTCTTTGTTTGCATGCTTTATAGATGATTTAAGCAGTTATTGTTGTGTCTAATACGAATAGTAACTAGCACTGTTCCTGTGGGCTACATAAGAATGCTCCCTGTGTTTTTGACAGCTGTAAAACAAAAAAATAGTAAAATCTCTTACTTCCAAGCATAATCCATTAATACTTATTTCAAGGCATATGCTCCTTTTTTTTCCAGTTACCCTACCCCCTACCACCTACCTCTCAAAGTAAATTGAGTGGTGAAGTTGGAGAATTAAACAGATTTTTGTATGAACTCACTGTTCTTTCCAAGCATCCAGGTCAGGTTTAGCACAGGTTAAATGCAGTTCAGAACTTTCCCTGGATTCCCAACAATGTATCCTCAGCACAATGTCTGAAAATCACTGTTCCTGCACTATTGTAACATTTCTAATTTCACACCGTAATTATCAATCTCTTGACATTAGTCACTTAGCCCCATGTTATGGTCGGATTCTATTCCCTGTGAACTTCTGTCCTTTGGATGTTACTGCCAAAACTAACACTGGAGTTTTCCACTTCATGTGCCTAAATTGTATTCCAACGCAAATTCTCAAAATTCAAGAGTCACATTGTGTTTGTTTTTGCTTTGTTCGGATTTTTTTTGTCATTTGTTTATTCCCACACGACATTTCACACAGTACTGAAATACCCTTAGGCAAAAACACCTGAGAGTCTGACTAATGTCAGATACTCTGTTGCTTTGGCACCACACGATGCAAAACAGTTTGTTATTTTGGCGGTGGGTGGGACAAAGAACAGTACAGCGCAGAAACAGGCCCTTCTGCCCTCCAACCTGCGCCAACCATGAGGCCTGCCTAAACTAAAACTGTATGCACTTATGGAGTCTGTATCCTTCCATTCCCATCCTATTCATGTATTCTTCTAGATGTCCCTTAAAATGCCGCTATTGTATGTGCTCCCAACACCTCCCGGGCAGCGCATTCTAGACATTTAGCACCCTGTGTGTTTTAAAAAAAAACTTGCCTTGCACATCTCCTCTAAACCCATGCACCTTAAACATATCTCCCCTAGTACTTGACTTTTCCTCCCTAGGAAAGAGCAGCTGACTATCTACTCTGTTCATACCACTCATAATCTTGTAAACCTCTATCAAATCACCCCTCAACCTCCGTTGTTCCAGTGAGAACAAACCGAGTTTATCCAACCTCTCTTCGCAGTTAATACTCTCCAGACCAGGCAACATCCTGGTAAACCTCTTATGTACCCTCTCCAAAGCATCCACATCCTTCTGTGTAGTGTGGCAACCAGAATTGCATACAATATTCCAAATGAGGCCTCACTAAAGTCCTGTGCAGCTGCAGCACGACATGCCTTTGTTATGGTCAGTGCCCTGACTAATGAAGACAAGCATGCTGTATGCCACCTTGACTACCTAATCCACCTGCGTTGCCACTTTCAGTGATCGGCGGACATGCACGACTAGATCTCTCTGCCTGTCGATATACCTAAGGGTTCTAGCATTTGCTGCATAATTCCTACATGCATTGGACCTTCAAAAATGCATTACACACATTTGTCCGGATTAAACTCCATTGCTATCTCTCCACCCAAGTCTCCAAATAGTCTGTATCTTGCAATATACCCTGACAATCCTTCTCACTATCCGCAACTCCACCAATTTTCGTGTCGTCTGCGAACTTGCTAATCAGACCAGCTATGCTTTCCTCCAGATCATTTGTATATAGTACGAACACGAATGGACCCAGAACATGAATGGTCTGTGAAATACCACTAGCCACAGCCTTCTATTCAGAAAAGCACCTCTCTACTGCTATTCTCTGTCTCTATGCCTAAGCCAGTTCTGTATGCATCTTGCTAGCTGTCCTCTGATCCCATGTGACTTCATCTTTCGTACCAGTCTATCCCAAGGTACTTTGTCAAAGGCTTTACTGAAGTCCATGTATACAACACTGCAACCTTTCTGTCATTTATCATCTTCATCACTTGCTCGAAAAACTTGATCAAGTTAGTGAGACATAATCTCCCCTTCACAAAACCATGCTGTCTATTACTAATAAATCCATTTGTTTCCAAATTTGTGTAAATTCTGTCCCTAAGAATCTTTTCCAATATTTCCTCTGCCACTGACGTAAGGCTCATTGGTCTTTAATTCCCTGGATTATCTCTGCTGCCCTTAAACAATAGACAACATTGGTTATTCTCCTGTCCTCTGAAACTTCACCTGTAGCCAATGAGGATACAAAGTCTTCTGTCAAGGCCCCAGCAATTTCCACCCTTGCCTCTTTTAGTATTCTGGGGGAGATCCTATCAAGCCCTGAGGACTTCCCTACTTAATGTTTTTTTAAGACCCCCAACACCACCACCTTTTGATATCGACATGACCCAGAATATCTACATACCAATGATGGGTTTTTGATAGGAGAGGGGATTAAGGGTTATGGGGAGAGGGCGGGAAAGTGGAACTGAGCAGCGACAGATCAGCCATGATCTTATTGAATGGCGGGGCAGGCTCGAAGGGCTGGATGGCCTACTCCTGCTCCTATTTCTTATGTTCTTATGTTCTTATGTTCATACGCTAGGCTCCTCATCCGCCAAGTCTTACTCTTTAGTGAATACTGAGGCAAAATATTCATTTAGTATCTTGCCCATTTCCTCTGGTTCCATGCATGGATCCCCTTCACTATCCTTGAGAGGACCAATCTCTTGCTGACTACCCTCTTGCTCTTTACATACATATAAAATGCCTTAGGATTTTTCTTCATCCTGTTCGTCAAGGACTCTTCATGACCCCTTTCAGCCATTCTAACTGCTTCCTTAAGTTCCTTCCTACTTTCTTTATATTCTTCAAAAGCTTCATCTGTCTTATGCTTTTTAGACCTTATGAATACTTCCTTTTTCTATAGTATCCCTCATTATGCGGGTTCCCAATACTTGCCACGCTTGTCCTTCATTCTCAGAGGTACATGCCGATCCTGAATTCCAATCAGCTGATGTGTGAAAAACTCCCACGTGTTGGATATTGATTTACCCTCAAACAGCCTCCCCCAATCTAAACTCTCCAGATCCTGACCAATGTTGTTGTAGTTAGTCTTCCCCCCAATTACCACCTTCACCGAAGACCACGTTTGTCCTTATTCACAAGCACTTTAAAACTTAGAATTATGATCATTGTTTGCAAAATGCTTTTCTACTGAAAAGGAAGTTTCCTTCTTCCTTGTGATTGGAATTTGATCTTAGTTTTCACTAAATCCAATAACTTCGTTGAGAACGACTGGTCATCATCAAGATGTAATAAATAGAAAAAAAATGAGGTCATTTGTGAGAGCAGTTTATAGCCACCCCCGCCTCCCAAACAATTGTTACATGGTAGGACAGGGCATACAAGAAGAAATAAGTGGGGCATTTAAGAAAGGTGCTGTAATAATCATGGTTGAATTTAATCTACATGAAGATTGGGCAAATCAGATTGGCAAAGGTAGCCTGAAAACTGAGTTCTTAGACTATATTTGGGACAAGTACTTAGAGTAATATGTTCTAGAGGTAACTGAGGCTCAGGCCATTCCAGCCCTGGTAATGTGCGATGAGACAAGATTAATCAATAGCCTCGTGGTAAAGGAGCCTTGTGGTGACAGTGATCATAATACAATAAAGTTTTCAGTTCGTTTTGAAGGAGGGAGGTGTGAGTCTAAGACTTGTGTTTTAAACTTGAAGAATGGTAATTATAAAGGTATAAAGGCAAAGCTAACTGAGCAGGAAACTAGGTTAAAAGGTGGGACAGTGGATAAAATTAACTGGAAAATTAGGTTAAAAGGCATGACAGTAGAGATGCATTGGCAGAATTCTAAGGAGATACTTAATAACTTTCAGCAAAAAAAATTCCCAGTGAAAGAGACAGTTAAAGAAGGCTGCATCATCCATGGCTAAATAAGGGAGTTAATGATAGTGTCCAATTTAAGGGAGCACTGTAGAAATCTGCAAACAATAGTGATATGTCCTAAAATTGATCAAGTTTTATGAACCGGCAAAGAATGACTACAAAAAAATGAACAGAATGCGAGGAAGCTAGCTAGTAGTATAAGAACTGACAACAAGAGTTTCAACACATATTTAAATAGAAAAAAGTGTCACTAAAGCTAGTGTTGGTATTCTAGAGAGTGTGTCTGAGAAATTGATAATGGAAAATAGTGAAATGGTGTGGGTGTTGAACAGGTATTGTGTGTAGAAGATTTGGAAAACTTCAAAGATAATGAAAATAATGAGGTGAAAAAGAGGGAGTAATGTTAAATCAATCACCTAGAACAAGGAACTGGCAAAACTATTAAACATATAAAGGCTGACAGGTCACCAGGATCAGATGGCTTGCATCCCAAGATTCTGGAAGAGTGGCTGCAGAGATAGTAGAGGCATTGGTTATAATCTTCCCAAAATTCTTTAGATTTTGGAAGATCCCCTTTGATTGGAAAACACGAAATGTACCACTTTTTTTCAAAAAAGGAGACAAAGTGGAGTGCTATAGACCAATTAGCCTAACATCTGTCAAAGGAAAATTTCTCCTATTAAAGAGGTTGTAGCAGGGTACTTAGAAAACAATAATGGGATAAAGCACAATCAGCATGATTTTTTGAAAAGGAAATTGTGGATGAAGTAACAAGCAATGTAGATAAAGAAAAGCTTTACTTGGCTTTCCAAAAGTCATTTGTTCAGATGCCACATCACAGGTTACTGCAAAAGATGGTATAAGAATTAACATACTAGCGTAGGTAAAAGATTAGTTAGCTAACAATTGCAGAGAGAAGGGGAAAATAGTCTATTTTAACTGGCAAGGTGCGACAAGTAGAGTGTCACAACTATTTACAACCTTTATCACCTTTATCAGTGACTTTGATAAAGGGGATGAATGTATGATGGCTGCATTTACCAGGACACTCAAGATAAGTAGGAAAGTAAGTTGTCAAGAGGAGGTGAATTAGAATGTACAAGATATATAGATAGGTTAAATGAGTGGACAAAAACTTAGCAGATGTAATACAATTTGTGAAATTTGGAGACTTGTTCATTTTGATAGGAATAGAAAAGCAGTATAATATTTAAATTGGGAAAGATTGTAGGACTCGCTGGTACAGAGGGATCCTGTCCTGGTACATGAATTATAGCAAGTGATTAGGAAGGCTAATCACTAAGATTTGACAGTTGCACAGTTCTTTGACATTTCCTTGACAGTTGGACAACTCTTTGACAGCTTAACATTTCTAATGTGTAAGAAGTACATAATCATGTTCACTTTTAACAATCCCAAAGGGTGCCTTGACTCTTCCAAAGGTGTTCTCAGACTCTGTCCAAAGGGGTATCCTACCTCTAAAGGGATACCTAATACTTATGCAGAAAGCACTGGAGGCTGTGTTATTGAATTTATTCAAGACTGTTAGATTTTTGATAGATAAGTGCCTCAAATGCTATGCGGTGAAGCAGGCAATTGAGACAACAACCAGATCAGTCATGATCTTACCAAATGGTGGAGCAAACTCGGAAAGCCAAATGGCCTACTCCTGCTCCTACATGGGGATGTTCACTCATGGCACAATGTTCAGCACTATTTGTGACTCCTTAAATATTAAAGCAGTCCATGTTTAAATTCAGCAAGACTTGGGTAATATCCGGGAATGGACTGACAAGTAACACGCATACCAGGCAATGGCCATCTCCAACAAGAGAGAACATAACCATCTTCCCTTGACACTGAATGGCATTCTGATTTCACCATTAACATCCTGGGGTTACCTTTGACAAAAACTGAACTGGTCTAACCATATAAATACTGTGGCAGATTAGAGGCTAGGAATTCTGCAGTGAATAACTCACCACTTGACTCCCCAGAGCCTGTCCATAATCTTCAAAGTACAAATCACCGATATGATGGAATACTCTCCCTTTGCCTGGATGTGTCCTCCAAAAAAAATTCAAGAAGCTCAACACCACCCACTTGATTGGCACCCCATTGAGAAACATTCATTCTCTTCACCACCTGGACGCACAGTACTAGCAGTGTGTGCTGTCTACAAGATGCACTGCAGCAACTCCCAAGGCTCCTCAGACCTCCGAATTCATGACCACTAACATGCAGAAGGACAAGAATAGCAGTTACATGGGAACACCACCACCTGGAAGTTCCTCTCCAAGGCACTTAGCATTCTGATTTGGAAATGTATCACCGCCACTGGATCAAAATCCTTCCTAACAGAACTGTGGATGTACCTATACCACATGGACCCCGGTGCTTGAGAAGGCAGCTCACCACCATCTTCTCAAGAACAATGAGGGATAGGCAAAAATGTTGGCCAGGCCAGCCGAGCCTATATCCTTTGAATGAATTGATATAGAAATTCCTGTGCCACTGTCCTCTGGAAACTTTATTTTTTATGTCGTAGCTGCAGCTATCTTCAGGCGATAAAACTTTCATTTACCATCTTTTAAAAGTAAATGCCCCAGCCTCTTCTGCTTACTTTTCAATACTTTCAAGCTAATTACTTTAGTTTGCAATAAGAGACTAAGTGAGGCCCACGATAGCTTCAGGCTAGGCAATCTTCCAACTTCTGTTCCTTCATAAGATTCAAACTGAGATTAAACCTCACTTGCATTCCATACAGACAATGAGAAATTAGGGTTATACTCTGATTCTGGTGCAGGTCTATCTAATTGTCATTTATTTTGGTGATCTTCTGTCCGAGCTGCAAGCTGTATACAACAGTTGCAATCTGCAATTAAAGCTCTCTGCAAAACCACCCATATTAATTAAAACCACAGGACTCCAAAGCTTCACCCCTTTCCATGAAGATGTATCATCCTCTGGGCTGTCCTCAAATTGATGCTTTTCTCTTATTTATAATTTCCTCTTTGATCTGATGAAGTAAATGGCTTTTACAACCTTTCATGGTTTACTGGATGCTTTCAAAATAATTGAGCTATGTCTCCCAAAGCGAAAACATTCCCCTGAAAAGCTATTATTACCAGTTTTGTAGACGCTATTTTCTATTTCTTCAGCTACGTTAAGTCTATTTTCTGCTTCTTAGCCCTTTCTCTCCTGATTTAAAGGTAGTCCCAGTTTACCATGGGCTCAAAGGGGAGAGCTGACTGTTGATGATTTAACCTGAGTATCACCACACCTTAGGTGAGAGGCAAAGTTGAGAAGGTAGAGCCTTCATGAATAACCTTATCTATTAGAATTGAACCCATGATGTTGGCATCACTCTGTGTCATGAACTGAACCAGCCCCATCTGACTTGACTAAACCAATGTAGGTAACCTTTTGAATTTCCATTTCTTGAGCGATTCTGGCAATCTCTAAAGCTCAACATTTAGTTACCTTGTCTTTCTACCTGTAAAGGCAATATGGCCCAATCTCTTAAGTGTAATAGACTCCAAGCTTACTTGAATTGCATTCATCTAAGTTTCTGCAGTTAAACTTTAAATCCTAACGCTAAAAATTCTGTTCTAAAACACATTATTATTTGCAACAAATTCCACATTAAACCCTTAAGAAGTATTTATTTCTCTGTAATTAGTGATCTTATAGAAAAGATTCAAGAACATGTGTGAAGCATGTCGTTTCTGAGTGTGTTGGTGACATCTGGGGATCACATATCTTGTGCCTGGTCTCCTTAAAAGGAACCTTGAAATTTATTTAGTTGCGCAAAGGTGCACTTTTGGATTTAATGAGTATTGAGAATGTAAAATAAAAATCCTAAAGCCAATCTGGTGTCCAACTTAAGAAGGCAAACATGTTGGCCTTTTTTGTAAGGGGGATGCAGTATAAAAGTAATCTTGCTACAACTCACTACAACATTTGGTCACTTTACTTAACCAGGGATTTACTTTGTGGAAGCAGTTCAGAGAAGGGTCACTGGACTGATCCCTGGGATGAAGGAGTAGTTGTATGAGCAAACGCTGAGCAGGTTCGATCTGTGTTCATTGCAGTTTAGCAGAATGAGAGGTGATTTTATGAAGGACACAAAATCTAAACGGGCTTATCAGAGTCGATGCTGAGAGAATGTATCTCTTCATGGAGAAGTCTAGGACTCGGAGGGCACAGTTTCAAAATAACATGACTACCATTTAAAATGAAAATGGGGAAGAATTTATTCTCCGAGAGTCATTACCATTTGGAGTATTCTCCACCAGTAGAGTTAGTTATTTTGACATCATCTCTGATGTAAAAGCTGAAGTCACCATTTTAAACTTTAAACTTTTCAACCAAATCTATATCATTCTGTAAATGGAAACATTGGTGAAACAGGTTGCATGATCAACATTCTCTTGTTAGCTGTCACTCGCACCCGTGAGAGTTTTGAGCATTCATGGTTATGAACTTAAATAGAGAGCATAAAAAGGGGTTGGTGTGTTTGGTTTTCAAAAGGCTCAATACTAACGGTGTATTTTACAACCTTTCCCATTGGGTTTTCTTGTCCCACCAAAGTCAGTGGACTTTTGAGTGGCTCGCTGCATTTTAGAGCTGTGATCCTGCCACAATGGAGCCATAGAATTCCACCCTTGGGTTCTGAAGTACCTTGGAGGAGTAACAGAATAAGCTTTTTTGAAAAATTCTGGATGACAAGTGGCATGAAATTATGCCCCACTATATGAGATCTTTTTGAGAAGTTAGTACGTTCTGACGTCAGATTGAGATCTGATTCAGGATTAATACTGTCCCTTTCATATCACTTAATTTCAATATGAAAGTATTGATTTCACTGCCTAGATTAATGTAAATCAATTAAATCGATATTGCATTGTATTTTACTGTTTTAAATTTCTAGTGTCAATAATGGATAGAATGGGATCCATTTTTAACAGCGCCCGCAGACTGGAGGTTGTTCGAAACTGCATTTCGTACATATTTGAAAATAAAGTATTGGAGACGGAGAAGGCAAGTTTTTCCTATTGGAATTAATAAATGGTTGTATACATAGTACATAGATTCACAATGGCTTCGAAACTTCCAATAGTAATTTTTTTTGTCCTTTTTGTTACAAGCCAGCCTTTGAATTTGCCAAGTTGAATGTCTTGCCTATTTAAACTTGATTTTGTTGAAGTGCATTGTCATCTGTTTTAATCAAGTACAAGTACAAAACAAATACATACATTGTTCACCATCTTTCCATCTAGCATGGACAGATCAGACAGCACAACACAGATAGGTACTTGGAACAGCTTTCCCTGAGCACAGCTTCCATTCTGCATGCATATGTTGAATGTGGCCTACTTATTTCCTCCAACATGAACGATATCATGTTTGAGTTGGTCCAAGTCATGGAAATAAACAATTCTATCTTTTCAACATAGAGACTGAAGCATTACGTAATCAGTTCCTTTTATACCAGGTCCTGGATTGAAAGGAGGAATCAACTAACTTTAATCATATGATTACCTATCTTAGCAACACTGCATCGTTTGAGGAATGTGGCTCAGGTGGCGTCTAGGGATGGACGATTAATGCTGACCTTGAAGGAAAAGCACACAACATATGAACGAATTAGGTGTAGGCCACTCAGCCGTTCAAGCCTACTCAGCCATTCAATGAATCATGACTGATCTAATTATAACTTCAACTCCACCTTCCTGTCTACCCTTCCAAACCTTTCATCCCCTTGCTTATCAAGAATTTATCTGCCTGAAAAATATTCTGCTTCCATCATCTTTTGAGGAAGAGAATTCCAAAGAGACTCAACCCTCAGAGAGAAAGAAGTTCTCCTAATCTCTGCCCTAAATGGGTGAATCTCTATTTTTAAATAGTGATCCCTCGTACTAAAGTTCTCAGGATCTTGTATATTTCAATCAGGTTGCCTCTACTAAACGTGATCAGTTAAAACGTTTAGTCATAAGCCAACCCACCCAATACAAATACTAATTTAGTAAAGCTTCTTTGAAATGCTTCCAAGATAATAAGGAGACCGATACTGTGCACAGAATTGCAGATGTGGTCTCAGCAATGCCTATTAGAACTAAGGTTTAACCTCCTACTTTTGTACTCAATTCCCCTTGCAGTAAATGTTAACATTCTATTCGCTTTCCTATTTACCTACTGTTCCTGCACACCAGCTCGTTGTAATTCAAACATTTGCAATCCTTGATCCTTCTGCATTTCAGAACTCTGCAATCTTTCACCGTCTAAATAACATGTCTTTTTATGGACACGTTATTTAAATGGACAATTTCACATTTTCCCACATCATACTCCATTTGACAGAATTTTGCCCTTTTGCTTAACCTTTTTACATCCCTTTGTAGCCTCTTTATGTCCTCTTGAAATCTGCTGTACTACTTACTTTTGTATCGTAAGCAAATTTCGTGAGCAACTTCAACCCCTTCCTGCAAGAAATTTATGTAAATTGTCAAAAGTTAAGATCCCAGCACTGATCACACCCCTCCATGGCTTACCACATTTGTCAACCTGAAAACGACCCATTTATGCCTACTCGTTATTTCCTGTTAGCCAGCCAGTTTTCTATCCAAGCCAATATGTTACCTCCTGCACCATGAGCTTTCATTTTTCGTAATAACCTTTGATGTGGCACCTTATCAAATTCCTTCTGGAAATCTACGTTCAGTTCATCTACCAGTTCCCCTTTTACTTTTTCATGTTACTTCTTCAAAGGATTCCAGTAAATTGGTTAAATATGATTTCAACAAAACCATGTTGACTCTGCCTGATTACCCTGAAATTTTCTAGGTGCCCTGCTACAGCATCTATAATAGTTTCTAACATTTGACAGATGTTAAGCTGACTGGCTTGTAGTTTCCTGCATTCTGTCTCTCTTTTTGACAAAAGGAGTTAGATTCTTTATTTTCCATTCTAATGCAACCAACTCCAAATCTAGGGACTTTATAAAATTAAAACCAACATATCAACTATCTCGCTAGACACTTGTTTAAAACCCTCGTAGGATGTCCATCAGGATTTGTCAGCCTGCAACTTCAGCAATTTTCTCAGCACCACTTCCTCAGTGATTGCATAGTTTCTTGGGCTCTTCTTTCTGTTCCATTTCCTGATTTGCAGCTGTTTCTGGAATGTTATAAACTATGTCACCATTCCTTCAATGTTTGTTCAAATTCCTCGAACTCCCTCACCAATAGTACTGGGTTTACCTATACGACATGGACTGCAGCAGTTCAGAAAGATAGCTCACCACCACCTTCTCGTTTGGACGGTTAGGGATGGGCAATAGCACTGCTCACATACCATGAAGGAAATTTAAAAATCCCAGTCCTCGCCTCTCACTCCCCCTCTCTCCATTCCTCATATGTCCATGCTCCTTCCATACCTATTCCATTACTCCATGCCCCTTCCATCGTCTGTAATCACTCTTCCAGTATCCAATATTTGCAGAACCAATGAGCCATATAATTACAGTGCGAGGTTTTTAAAAAGCTCCTGAAACTGACAAAATAAGCAAATAGGCTTTGGAAACCTTCTTTGCCATCTTCAGAAGAGTGTCACTCAAACATAGCTATTCATAGTGTCAATGAACAAAACTTTCATCATCTTAAAATCTCTTAACCTTGTTTAAATTTATAGACATAGAGAAAACGTGCAAAATAAAGTCTTATTACAACCTCATAGATGTCAATCAAGCAAAGCTAGCACTCCCATTTTAGCTGTGCAACTACTGCCTACAGGTCTAAATGAATTTCTTTTTGGAGCTCGGCTAAGCAACCATAATAAGGCCATCTGGGAAAAATAAATAACTGGGCTTCTGTTCAGCCTGCTTCTGTTTACACAGTTGCCAGATGGCAACTGTCGCTTCAGTTGGCTATGCCCTAAGCTTTGGAATACCCTCCCTGCATCTGCCTCTCGACCTAGCTTTCTCCCTTTAAGACACTCCTTAAAACCTGTCTCTGTGATCAAGATTTTGGTTATTTAATTTATTATCTCCTGTATGTCTCAGTATCATATTTTGTTTCATAACGCTTCTGTGAAGCACCTTGAAATGTTCTAATAGAACAAAGAACAGCACAGCACAGGAAAGAGGCCCTTCAGCCCTACAAGCCTGCACCACCCATTTTAACACTCGGTGCCTTATTCAACTCCTTCTTCTACCTATGACTTTTGTCCACATCTAGTGGACTCCACAATAAAGGGATGCAAATTTAGGGAATTCTATGTACGCTAGATTAAGGGAGATCCAATTTAGGGACAATTTATTGACACCAGTCAGCCTAAAAGCATGTTTTTGGGGTGTGGGGGGGAAAACCAGAGCACCCGGAGAAAACCCACACAAGCACGGGGAGAATGTGCAAACTCCCACAGACATTGACCCAAGCCGGAGATCCAACCTGGGTCCCTTAACTAAAATATTATGTTTTTTCACTTTGGTAGAGTGATCACAACAAAGATAAAATTGCCAGGTAAATTGTTTTCCTCACAGTGTTTCATTTAATTAATTACAAAGCAACAGAAGCAATACCACTGACCTACCAATTATGCTGTAGGAAACAGAAACAATTTTAGATTATGATCTTTTTAAAATTAGCATTTAGATGCACGTCATATTAATTTGACCTTTTATTATTGACTTGCAAACATATATGTTTGGTTGATTAAATAAAATATCAACATCTCACTTTAGTGTTTTGTTCCAGAATTTTAGATATGCTTTAGCTTTAGAATTATAAAATGAGTGATTTGCTTTCATTTTCAATCCTTTCTGATAACGTTTGTGTAAATACTAATCATAAGGACTGTGACTTGCTGTTTGTGATTTTAGAAAAAAGGCAAAAGTGCACACACTCCATGAATTCCATTGTTGTCTTTGGCCATGTTGTCATCCTTATTTTGAGATCTCGCCAGTTGCGTGACTTCTGTTTTTTTTTGTTGGGATTTAGTAGTTCCATGAAGTTGGTTTTCAGGCATGCTTCTCCATAGTGTAATGAAATGTGATGGAGCGAATGCCAGAAACATGTTAAAGATATTATGATTACCAAAAAGCAGATCTGGGCTGTCATTTTACTCTCTAATTCATATCAGATTTGAAGAATGTTTTGAACTTTTTTAGGTCATGGTACAATGTTTTCACCATTGTAAACTATGATGCATGTCACATTTTTTTCTGTTTGTGTCTATCCTGTTCATAATGTTCATTATGTAATGTATGTGAGACATTATCAGTGGAATTATTTCTTAAATCATTTCTACAAATGGTGTTTTCTTGTCACAGACGTATGTTAATATTTAGGAGCTCCTTAGCAACTTTGACAGGTCATTTTGATGGTTTGCAAAGTTTATCCAGTAGATAGATTATCCATATAAACTAGGAAAAATTCCAATTTTGTCCTTGGTTAGCTGCCTTAGCCGGGATAGCTGAAGGGCTGCTACAATTTGTCTAAATGCCTTTTAGTTATGAGAAAAGGGTTAGCTTTGAAGAAACTGCTGCCAGAAGCATTTGTGGATGCTAGTTGAAGATGAGATGGACTGCTATGCCTGCATTGTCAATTGTATACTAGCACTTAAGAGTTGCATCCAGATGTGGATAATGCTTATCTAACTTTGAACTGACCTTCTGAGCCTCAGATCTGCTTTGTCAACAAAATTGTCTACTTCTATCTCTAATATTTCCTGCCTTGGCCTATCTGATGGTGAAACTCTCATCCATACTTTCAAATAGGATCAAGCCTACGCTTTCTGTATTGCACTGTACGTAAACGTAATCTCATCCAAATCTTGGATGCATGTATCCAGACTTTTACATAGAATTACGTAGAACGTACACCATTGAAGTAGGCCATTCAGCCAAATATGTTGTTGCTGCAATTGAGCCGCCTCCTATCCTACCTCACCTACTTATTTAAACAGAACCCTCAATTCCAATTCCCTCATGTGCTTAGTTGGCCTCCCTGTAAATGTATTTGTATTATTTGTCTCAACCTATTTCCTGAAGTAGCAGTCATTAGTTTATAAGAAACAGGAGCAGGGGTAGCCCATTTGGCCAAAAGAGTCTGCTCCGTCATTCGATAAGGTCATGGCTGATCTCATTGAGGTTATAACTCCACTTTCCTTCCAGCCCCCATAACTCTTGACTCCTGTGTAGATCAGAAATGTATCGAATTCAATCATGTATATATTGAATGACCCAGCCTCCACTGCTGCTATGAAAAAGAATTCCAAAGCCAAATGACTCTCTGGGAACAGAAATTCCTCTTCACTCCTGTTTTAAATGGGACACCCTTTATTTGTAAGCTATCTCTCCTTGTTCTAGATTCCTCATGAGAGGAAACATCAAACCTGTCAAGCACCTTCAAGATGTTTCAATTGGATCACCTCTCATTTTTCTAAATTCCAACCTATTACACCAAGCCTGCTCTATTTTTCCTCAGAAGACAATTTCTTTATCTCAGGAATCAGCATAGTGAATCTTCTCTGAACTGCTTCCAATGCAAGTAAATCTCTCCTTAAGTAAGTTGACTAAAGGATTATGCAGTACCCCAGGCATGATATCACCAGTATCCTGTACAGTTGTAGCAAAACCTCTAATTTGAAAAAAGAAAGATACTGTGGATGCTGAAAATCTGAAATAAAAACAAACAGTGCTGGAAGAAGCTCAGCAGATCTGAAAGCACTTGTGGAGAGAGTGTTCAATTAACATCTCGTGTCGAATATGACTCCTCTTTGGAACTGATGATGATGATCTAAATTTTTCTAGCACTTTGTTTTCATTCCATTATTCTATCCCCCTTGCAATGTTGGCTAACATTTAGTTTGTCTTCCTAATTACTTGCGTGCTAAGTTTTGATGATTCGTGAACAAGGTAAACCAGACCCCTTGTAGAGTCATAGTCGTAAAGTACAGAAAAGGCCGTTGAGTTGCCAAAACTAGATTAAATCTATTCTAATCCCACCTTCAAGCACTTGGCCCATAGCCTCGAATGTTACTACATTTCAAATGCTCATCCACATTTTGAAGATTGTGAGGTTTCCTGCCTCTACTGACTTCCCAGGCAATGCATTCCAGACTTTCTCCACCGTCTGGATGAAAAATCCTTTCCTCTCATCTCCTCGAAACCTTCCACTACTCGCCTTAAAAATTATGCCCCACTTGTGTTTGACCCGTCAAGCAAGCAAAATATCTACTTCCTATCTACGCTGTTCATACTCCTCATAATCTTTTACACCACAATCAGATCCCCCCCTCTGCCAACCTGAGCCTATCCATAGCTCAAATGCTCCATCCCAGGCAACATCCTGGTGATGCTTTACTGCACTCTGTCCAGTGAAATCACATCCTTCCTATAGTAGCCAGAGTTGCACACAGTACTCCAGCTGTACCCTAACCAAAGTTTTGTACAGCTCCAACATAACACCCTGCTTTTATAATTTATGCCAGGACTGATAAAGGCAAGTGTCCCATAAGCTGCCTTAACTACTGTTACCCTCTTCTGCTATCTTCAGGGATCGATGGACAAGCACCCAAGATCCCTCTGTTCCTCTGAGTTTCCTAGAGTCCTGTAATTTCTTGAGAACTCCTCTGTCACGTTAGTCCTTGCAAAATGCATCACCTCGCACTTGAGTTAACTTTCGCCTGCTACTGATCTGCCCATCTATATCTTTCTGCAAGCTAAGACGACCACCTTTCCTATTAACCACTCTGCCAATCTTTGTGTCATCTCAAACTTATTTATTATCCCCTCCACAAGCTCATCTATATAGTTTATATATGTCATGAACAATAAGGGACGATGCACTGATCCCTGTGATATGCCACTGGACACCGGCCTCTAGTCGTACAAACAGCCTTTTACTAACACTCTGTCTCCTACCACAAAGCCAGTTTTGAATCCAATTACCAAGTCACCCTGGATCCGTGTGTTTTTACCTTTTATCAGACTCCCATGTGGGACCTTGTCAAAGGCCTTTAATGAAATCCATATGAGCTACATCCAACTGCACTACCCTCATCTACACACCTGATCACCACCTTGAAAAATTCAATCAAGTATGTCATGACAAAGCCATGCTGACTATCCCTGATCAAATCTTGCCTCTCCAAGTGGAAATTCACACTCTCCTTCAGAATTTATCCTACAGATTCCCTGCTATAGATGTGAGACTTGCAGGTCTTTAATTCCCTGGTTTATGTCTACTACCCTTCTTGAAAAATGGAACCACGTTAGATATCCTCCAATGCTCTGGCACTGCCTGTAGCTAGGGACGAGTTAAAAAAAAATGTGGGTCAGAGCCCCTCCAATTTCCTCTCTCGCCTCCCTCAGCAGCTGGTTTATAACTCATCCAGACCTGGGATTTGTCCATTTTCAAGCTTGCTAAACCTTCCAAGACCTCGTTATTACATATGCCAAACTGTTTCAGAACCATACAGTCCCTCTCTCTGAATTCTGTACCGACGTTATCTTTCTCCCAAGCGAAGACAGATGTGAAGTACTCGTTTAATATCCTACCAGTGTTGTCCAGCTCCCCTTGGTCCCTAATGGGCCCTGCTCTTCTCCTGGTTATCCTCTTTCCTTTAATATACTTATAGCATTTCTTGGGATTCTCCCTAATCTTATTCACCAGTGCTTTTTGAAGTCCACTGTTTGCTTCCTTAAGATCCCACCCCCCCCCCCGCGCACACAACTTCTATACTCGAGTACAGCATCCGTTGATGTGCTCCCTTTGTATCTGTTAAAAACCTTTATTTTCATTCTTATCCAGTCCTGAATATTTCATCATATACCATCAAAGATTCCCTGCGCTTGTTGCTCCTGTATTTCATCCAAAAGGGAACATGTTGGGTCTGTACTCTCCCCATTTCCTTTTTGAATCCCCACGGGTGACTGTGGTATTTGCACATCCTCTTCAATTTTCCCCATGGGTTTCCTTGGGTGCTCCAGTTTCCTCCCACACTCCAAAGGTGTGTGGGTTAAGTTGATTGGCCATGCTCATTGTCCCTTAGTGTTCGTGGGATTAGCAGGATAAAGACATGGGGTCACAGGGATAGGGCTTGGTTTAGATTGCTGTCGGTGTAGGCTCGATGGACCGCTTGGCCCCCTTCTGTACTGTAGGGATTCTATGATTGCTCTGCTGTCGATTTTTCCCGCAGGTGACACTTTTCAATCTACTGCCAGATCCTACCTTATCTTAATGAAATCTGCCTTCCCCCAATCTGGAACTGTTTTTTGCAGACCATCTTTTTTCTATAACAAACTTAAATTGTACTGTGTTGTGGTCGCTCTCATTAAAGTGCACCCCCACTGACACCTCAAACCCTTTACACAATGAGCAACCTAATTAATGTTGGGAAGATGAAATCCCTAATATAATTACCCTATTATGGGATTATCCTATTACTGAATTACTAGATAGAATACACACCCAGCAATGTTACTGCTCCCTTTTCCTAAGTTCCACCTACAAAGCCTCATTTAAAGACCCTTCCAAGATATCATCCCTTCTTACTTCACTATCTGACTCCTTAAATAATAATGCAACACCACTTGTTTTACACCCCACCAATCTCGCCTAAAGATCTTGTACTAGTGGAATTGCCAGTCCTGTCGCTCCCTCAACCACATCTCTGTGATGACAACGATATCTCAATTCCACATGTCAAACCACACTTTTTTTTATTAATTCATGGGACAAGGGCATCGCTGGCTGACCAACATTTATTGCCTATCCCTAGTTGCCCTTGAGAAGGTAGTGGTGAGCTACTGCTTTGAATCACTGACCCACAATGCCACGAGGAAGGGAATTCTAGGATTTTGACCCAGCGACTGTGAAGAAACGGCAATGTATTTCCAAGTCAAGATAGTGAGTGGTTTGGGGAAGGACTTGCAAGTGGTGGTATTCCCATTTGTCTGCTGCCCTTGTCTTTGTAGATGGAAGTCATCGTGGGTTTAGAAGGTGCCATCTAAGGATCTTTGGTGAATTGCTGCAGTGCATCTCGTAGATAGTACACACTGCTGCTACTGAGCGTCGGTGATGGAGGAATTGAATGTTTATAGGTGTGATGCCAATCAGGTGGGCTGCTTTGTCCTGGATGGTGTCAAGCTTCTTGAGTGTTGTTGGAGCTGCACCCTTCCAGGCAAGTGAGGAGAATTCCATCACACTCCTGACTTGTGCTTTGTAGGTGGGGAGTCAGGAGGTGAGTTACTCATCGCAGTACTCCTTGCCTCTGAGCTGCTCTTGTAGCCACTGTGTTTATGTGGTGAGTCCAGTTGAGTTTTCGGTCAGTGGTAGCTCCAAGGATGGTGGGTTGGCGCTTGGCTTATCAACCTTACTTATAATACTCCTAGCATTAAATAGATGACATCCTGCCTCACCTTACTCGCTTAATCTCAGGAATCTTTTCAATGAACTTGCTCTGAATTGCTTCTAATACAATTATATCCTAGGATATCAACACTGCAGAATACCCCAGATATGATCTCATCAAGGCCCTGTGCAGCTGTAGCAAAACTTATCTATTTTTATTGTCTATTCCCCTTCCAATGAATGCCAACACTCCATTGGCCTTCCTAAACACTTGCTGTACCAGTGCACTAACTTGTGATTTGAGTACCAGGATACCTAGATCCTTTTGTAATGTCAAGTTTTGCAATCTCTCTCCATTTAAATAATATGTTGCTTTGCTATTCCTACTGCCTGATGGATAAGTTCACATTTTGTCTGCTTAATTAACGTATCTAAATCTCTCTGTAGATTGTTTGTCTCCTTTTGCCAACTTACTTTCTTATCTATCTTTGTATCTTCAGCAAATGTAGTTACCATACATATTTGGTCCCTTCATCCAATTTGTTGATATTTATTGTGAAGAGTTGAGACTGCAGCATTAATCCCTGTGGTACTCCACGAGTTACAGCTTCCTAATTCAAAAATGACCCATTTTGAAATAATTCCTTAAATGCCTGCCATTGCCTTCCTAGTTCACTTAAGCCAACTCGTTGTTCATACCATTATAATTTCCTTAAGTTTAAGACATTAGTGTAAGACTCACACTTATTACCCTCAAGCTGAATGTGAAAATCTATCATGTTGTGATCACTGTCGCTGAGAGGTTCCTTTACTGTGATGTCATTGATCCTGTTTCATTGCATATTACAATGTCTAAAGTAGCCACCTCCCTGGTTGGTACTAAAAAGTCGTGTTCTAATAATTTGTCCCAGATACATTTCTAAGATGTATTTGATCAGGCAGTACGGTGGCACAGTGGTTAGCAATACTGCCTCACAGCACCAGGGACCTGGTTTGATTCCTGGCTTGGGTCGCTGTCTGTTTGCACATTCTCCCCGTATCCACGTTGGTTTCCTCCAGGTGCTCTGGTTCCTCCCATATGCCAAAGATGTATTGGTTAGGTGCATAGGCCACGCTAAATTCTCCTTCAGTGTACTCAAACAGGTGCCGGAGTGTAGCGACTAGGGGGATTTTCACATAACTTTGCTGTGGTGTTAATGTAAGCCTACTTGCGACTAATAAAGCAACTTAACTTATGTGATGAACTCATCTTCTAAGCTAATATTGCCAGTCTGATTTGTCTTATCTGTGTGAAGATTCAAGTCATCCATCATTACTCAATCTACATGAAGATTCAAATTGCCCATGATTATTGCAGTACCTTTTTCCACCCATTATTACTTCCTGGGTACTCTGTCCTACAGTGTGCTATTGTCAGGGAATCTATAAACTACTCCCACAAGTGATTTATTACCTTTCTTACTACTTATCCCTACCCAAACATATTCAAATCATGATCTTCTGAACTAAGGTAACCTCTCACTTCTGTACTAATGTCATCCTTAATCAACAAATCAGCTGACCACCTTTCCCTAGATGCCTGCCCTTCCTAAATGTGGAGATGCCAGCATTGGATGGGGTAAACACAGTAAGAAGTCTCTCAACACCAGGTTAAAGTCCAACAGGTTTATTTGGTAGTAAACGTCACAAGCTTTCAGAACGCTATTCCTTCGTCAGGTGAGTGGAGAGTTCTGATCACAAACAGGGCATATAAAGGCACACACAGTTTACAGAATACTGATTAGAATGTGAGTCTTTACAGCTAATCTGCTGTTCAAGTCTTAAAGATGCAGACAATGTGAGTGGAGATAGCATTAAGCATTGGTTCAAGAGATGTGTATTGTCTCCAGACGGGATAGTAAATGAGATGCAAGTTCAGGCAAGTCATGGGGGTTACAGATCGTGTGACATGGACCCAAGATCCTGGTTGAGGCCATCCACAGAATCACTGAGTCAACTATATGATGACATTAACAAATTCCATCCCACCATCAGACTCACAATGGACTATTCTCCGGAATCGGCTGCATTCTTGGACACGTGCATCTCTTAAGGACGGTCACCTCAGCACCTCACTGTACCGCAAGCCCACGGATAACCTCACGATGCTCCACGTCTCCAGCTTCCACCCTAAGCACGTTAAAGAAGCCATCCTGTACGGACAAGCCCTCCATATACTCAGGATCTGCTCAGATGAGGAGGATCGTGACAGACACTTCTAGATGCTGATAGATGCCCTCGTAAGAACAGGATATGGCGCTCGACACATTGATTGACAGTTCCGCGCGCCACAGCGAAAAACCACACTGACCTCGTCAGAAGACCAACACAGCACACAGTGGAGAGAGTACCCTTCGTCGTCCAGTACTTCGCGGGAGTCTTCAACATGTCATTGATGAAGACGAACATCTCAACAGGGCCATCCCCACACCCCCACTCCTTGCCCTCAAAACAACTGCACAACCTCAAACAGACCATAGTCTGCAGCAAACTACCCAGCCTTCAGGAGAACAGTGACCACAACACCACACAGTCCTGCCACAGCAACCTCCGCAAGACATGCCGGATCATCGACATGGATGCCATCATCTCACATGAGAACACCATCCACCAGGTGCACAGTACATACTCTTGAAACTTGGCCAACGTTGTCTACCTGATATGCTGCAGGAAAGGATGTCCTGAGGCATGGCACACTGGGGACACCATGCACATGCTACGACAACGGATGAATGAACACCACTCTACAATCAGCAGGCAAGACTATTCCATTCTGGTTGGCAAACACTTCGGCGGTCACGGGCATTCAGCCTCGGATCTTCGGGCAAATGTTCTCCAAGGCGGCCTTCACGACATGACAGCGCAGAGTCGCTGAGCAGAAACTGATGGCCAAGTTCCGCACACATGAGGACAGTCTCAACCGGGATCTTGGGTTCATGTCACATTATCTCTAACCCCCATGACTTGCCTGAACTTGCAATTTCTCACTTACTGTCCTGTCTGGAGACAATACACATCTCTTTAACCTATGCTTCACGCTATCTCCACTCACATTGTTTGCACCTTTAAGACTTGAATAGCAGATTAGCTGTAAAGACTCGCATTCTAATCAGTATTCTGTAAACTGTGTGAGCCGTTATTCGCCCTGTTTGTGATCAGAACTCTCCACTCACCTGACGAAGGAACAGTGTTCTGAAAGCTAGTGGTGTTTGCTACCAAATAAACTGTTGGACTTTAATCTGGTGTTGTGAGACTTCTTACTTCCTAAATGTCCCATACCCTTGAAAATTTAGATTCCAGCCCTGGCCACACTGCAGACACATCTCTTCAAATGGTTATCAGCTGATACAGATTTATTTCAATTTGTCCATTTTGTTACAGATCCTGCACACATTCAAATGCAAATCTCTAATTTATTTTTTTAACCATTCCTGTAAGCCTGGCCTTATTTGCTTGTGCAGATAACTTTCTATACCTTGTCGCTTGCTGCCGCACTCTAGTTATAATTATCCCAGAGACTACCCTGCTCTATTGCCTTGTCTGTTCTCTTTAATTTACCACACCCCTATCCTGTTGCTATTAAATTTAAAACTGTCTTTACTGCCCTAGCATTAACATTCCCAAGAATACTGGTCTCAGCACAATTCATGTAAAGACTGTTCCAATGTGCAGCCCCCACTGCTAGTGCCCCATAAATCAAAATCAATTTCTGCTATTCCAAACTTGGAGTCGTGCATTCAAGTCTCTAATCTTATTTAGCCTACATTAACTTGCTCATGGCTCAGGTAACAATCCAGAGTTTATTATCCAAGTGGTTCTACTTTGTAATTTTGCACTCAGCTGTTCACAATCTCTAAGCAGAACCTCTTTCCTAGTTCTCCAAATGGGCTATGACAGCTGGATCCTACCCCACTGACTACAATCGTCTCTCCAGTTCCAAGAAGATGTCTGAAACCCTAGCACCAGGCAGGCAACATAGTCTTCAACATTTGAGTTCTCATTGCAGTGAATTCTGTCTTTAACACTCTGATTTTACTGTCCCCTCCTGCCACTCCATTCCTATTTAGTCCTCCCACTTGAATGGCTCCCTGCACCACAATGCCATGGTTGATTTGGTCATCAACTCTGTAGACCTTATTTGCTGATATAGGCTCATGTTTGTAGATTTGTCCCTTCCAGTTACATTCTGGTTATCATTGATGGCATTACTACACTGCACCTTTTGCCTTATCCTTTCTCTTTAACTTTAAAAATCCCACCTTAAGTGAATCCCCACTCCCCACCCATTATTGAATTTAAAGCCCTCTCCACAGCCTTAGGTATACAATGGAGGAAGCACTAAGAGTGGCAAGGGTGCAGAAAGTCCCCTTGGTGAGGACTTCAATGTCCAACCCAAGAGTGGCTCAGTAGCACAATAACTGATTGGATCTGTACCAGGTGATGGGGAATCAACAAAAGTAAAAACAAACTTGACCTCATCCTCACCAGTCTGCCTACTGCAGATATATCTGTCTGTGATTGTACTGGTGGAAGTGACCACCGCACAGTCCTTGTGGAGATGATGCCCCATTGTCACATTGAGGATAACCTCCATTGTGACATGTGGCACTACTACCATGTTAAACGGAATAGATTTCAAACAGATCTAGCAATTCAAGACTTGGTTGTGGCTGTGCAATCTGCAGCAGAATTGTATTCAATCCCAATTTGTAACCTCATGGCCCAGCATATCCCCACTCTACCATTACCATCAAGCCAGGGAACCAACCTTGGTTCAATAGGAGTGCAAGAATGCATGCCAGGAGCAGCACCAGGTATGCCCAAAAATGAAGTATCAACCTGGTGAATCAACACAGGACTACTTGCGTGTTAAAGAACATGAGCAGCAAGTAACAGATGGAACAAGTGATTCCACAAACAGCAAATGAGATCTCAGCTTTCCAGTCCTGTCACATTCAGCCGTGCATGGTTGTGGGCAGTTAACCAACACACTGGAGGAGGGTCCGCAAGTATCTACCCAGCAATGTGGACAATTGTTCAGTTACGTCAAGTACTTACAAAGCTGGACAAATCTAACCTGACCAATTACTGCCCCATCAGTCTACTCTTGATTATCAGTAAATTGATGGAAGGGGTCATTAGCAGTGCTTTCAAGTGGCACTCATTTAGCAATAATGTACTCGCAAAGAGCTAGATGCTATAGCATCATTGCCCCTGACCACCCAGCTAAATGGTCATTGGTGTGCACATTCACCAAAGTGACAGATGCCCCTCAGCAACTTTATCATTAGGGACAGTATTATTTGTTTTAAGATCAGACTCATAAGAACATAAGAAATTGGAGCAGGAGTAGGCCATCTAGACCTTTGAGCCTGCGCCGCCATTCAATAAGATCATGGCTGACCTGAAGTGGATCAGTTCTACTTTCCCGCTTTCTCCCCATAACCCTTAATTGACTTGTCTGTCAAAAACCTATCTACCAGTGACTTAAATATATTTAGCGAGATTGCCTCCACCACTTCAATGGGCAGAGAATTCCGGAGATTCACCACCCTTTGAGTGAAAAAGTTCCTCCTCAACTCTGATCTAAACTACCCCCTGCCTTATCTTGAGGCTGTCCTCTCTAGTCCTGCTATCCTTTCTAAGCGGGAAGAATCTCTCTACCTCTACCCTATCTATCCCCTTCATTATCTTATATGTCTCGATAAGAGTCCCTCCTCAGCCTTCTAAACTCCAACGAGTACAGTCTATTCAGTCTCTCTTCATAGGCGAAACCCCTCATCTCCGGTATCAGCCTAGTGAACCTCCTCTGCACTCCCTCCAAGGCCAATATATCCTTCTGCAAGTGCGGCAACTCCTGCCCCCGTTTGGGATGGCCAGCAGTCCTCTAATCCCAGAAATTCTAGATGAGGGTGGTAGCCATTGCAATAATTAAAGGCAGCCCCAGTAAAGATGGCTTGGAGTTAAGGTGAGCCCAGGCTGTCCCAGCAAAGGGCATGATGGGTATGCTGGGTTTGAAAGTCTAGGGAGAGGGTAATGGAGGAAGGATGACCATGGGTTGATGCCTCCAACTGACACATGGGATTGGGAAAGGAGGTTCCCCTTACTCCGCAGTTGAGCATAAAATCCAGCCCACTTCCAGGTAACATCCCCCCCCTTCCCCGGATGCATCACAACATTGAAATATTCTGATGGCCACCCTACCCCGAATGCATCACATTCTGATGGCTTCCTGGATAAAGGTGTTTCCACTGAATTTCCTATGCTATATTTTGGTGACTATGTTGGTGGCCTGCAGTTTTGTTCTTGCCTACAAGTCAAGCCAAATGCTGTTAACCTATCACTCCTGTATTTACTGATCTACAACAGTTCCCAGTCCAGCAATACCTCAGATTTTAATTCTCTTCCTTGTGTTCAAACCTCTTTGTGGCTTCACCCCGCCTAATCTGAACTGCTACAACCCTCAGGATTGTATGTTCTTCCATTTCTGGTCTATGCACTGCCAATTTCCTTAATTTCACATTAATGGTTGTGATATCAGCTGCCTGTAATTCATTCCCTTCCTATCTGCCTCTCTACCTCATTTTTCTCATTTAAAAAGCTCCTTATATGGTTCATTGTCAGATGCATTTGATGATACTGTGGAGCACCTTGGGAAGTTTTACCACATTAAAGCTGTACATAAATACAAGCTGTTGGGTGAAGTACTGATGTGTGATCAATGCCTGTGTAAACCTACACTTATGGAGAGGATGGAAAAGTCACCAAGCGGAAACAAATAGCAATCAGAATTCTAGATGTTGCTTTGCATGAGTAATCCAAAGTTGATTGAAGGCAAAGCTTTGGCTGCATTGAGATATTTTATCACAAATTTATTTCATTCTTGCATTAGATATATTTTGGGACTTTAAATTTAAAGTTGAATGTTATTTGGAATAGAGTTGGCAACTATGTCTGATATTAAATTTATAACGTATTGTCCCACAAGGCAATCATTCTCCTTTCTAAAAGCCTAAATTATTAAAAAAAAACTCATGTCTAGACAATCTCAAATTGGCATTTATTTTGAAGTTGAAAGCATTTTGAATCAATAGTTTAAAGAAACTGCAGAATGTAACAAAATTGAGTTATCAGTCAGTGCCAATATCAGTACCCTTTTTTGCAAAGGTTACTCATAATATCTTACAGTCCTATTGTTATCTATTTGTAAATGTAAATCATTATGACTTCAGAAGGGGAAGTTACTATTTTCAACAGTGAAACCGAGGTGAAGTGAGATCAGTATTGATGCAATGGTTCACCAATTCTGTTTTGAACATCTAGATTTAATTATAGCACCCTAAATTAGCAAAAACAATTTGCAAGCTAACTCTGAGATCATCGATCACTAAGTTAATGAAGTCAATATCTTTGTAATGGAATACGATTAGCAATACTCTGCTGATCGTGATGCATGATGTGGATGTGCTGGCGTTGGACTGGGGTAAACACAGTAAGAAGTCTGACAACACCAGGTTTTAGTCCAACTGATTTATTTGATAGTAAACTCACAAGCTTTCGAGGGGACTCCCTCTTCATCAGGTGAATGGAGAGTTCTGGCCTCAGACAGAGCATATAAAGCACAGACAAACTGGTGTTGTCAGACTTTTTACTGATCATGATGCAGCCAAAATCCTATTTTCTTTGGTCAGTGGGAATGGCGGGGCAGGCTCGAAGGGCTAGATGGCCTACTCCTGCTCCTATTTCTTATGTTCTTATAAAAGAGCTCTTAGCACTGAAAACTCAAATATAATGTTAAAATAACAGTATTATCGTTATTTACAAGAAACTAGCACAGCAACTTCAAGGGAAGAATGTATGTAATATATATTTATATATAGTATAATCTTATATATAATAAATGCAAATATCCAATTGTAGTCTGAGTTGTGCCACTTCACAAAAATGCCATTTCGCTATTTGCTGCACCAATTATATGAATTGGAGATCATTAAATTTGTTGTATATTAAATATGAGTTAAAACAGCTGCAAAATTTAGGACAATAACTAGTGGCACATGTACCATTTGTCATTTGTCCCACTGGCCTCCCAGATTGCCTGGATCCATTACAGTTCACCTACCATCACAACAAGTCCACAGCAGACGCCATCTCCCTGGCCTTGTACTCAGAACACCTAGGTAACATAGACACTTTTATGTTAGACTCCTATTAATTGACTACACATCAGCCTTCACACCATTATTCCTACGAAACTCAACTCCAAACTCTGTGGCCTGGGGCTCGGCTCCTCCTTCTGCCATTGGATCCTGAACTCATTACGGTCTGTGGGTTATTATTACAGACCGTAATAAGTAAGGATAGGCAACAACATCTCCTCCGTGATCATCCTCAACAATGCCCCACAAGACAATGTTCTCAGCCCCTTAGTATATTCCTTATACACCTAATGACTGTATGGCCAAATTCCCCTCCAACTTGATTTTGCAGTTTTCTGATGACACCGTTGTAATGGCTCAGATCTTAAACAATGACAAGACACAATATAGGAAAGAGATAGTCCTGATGAAAAGTAGTGCTTGCAAAGAAAGTTTGTCAGGATACTGCAACACCTACATTCCTTTATATAATTTAAATTAATTAGATTCTGGTGATCTCCAAGCCCCTGCCTCAGCTGACCAACAGGTCCGATTCAAATTCTTAAACATTGCAGAATCAGTGATGTCAAGTTGTAACTGCATTTTTGTTCCACTGGTTTTTTGGATTTTATTTTTCTGATTCAATGGGAATTGCATGTAATGACAATTTTTTTTCCTAGATTTACAAAGCAGAGACTTTAACACCATTATTTTTATGAGACACATCTCCAAACTTTGTGGCCTGGGACTCAGCTCTTCCCTCTGCGACTGGATCCTAGACTTCCTAACCCACAGACTGCACTCAGTAAGGAGAGGCAACATCACCTCTTCCATGATCATCCTCAACATTGGTGCTCCACAAGATTGTGTCCTCAACCCCTTACTATACTCCTTATACACCTATGACTGTATGGCCAAATTCCCCTCCAACTTGATTTTCATGTTTGCTAATGACATCGTTGTTGAGGGTCAGATCTCAAACAATGACGGGACACAGTACAGAAATGAGATAGAGAATCTGATGAACTGGTGTGATGACAATAATCTCTCCCTCAGTGTCAACAAAACAAAGGAGATAATCATCAACTTCAGGAAGCATAATAAAGGACATGCCCCTGTCTACATCGATGGGGATGAAGTAGAAATGGTCAAGAGCTTCAAATTTTGAGGTGTCCAGATCACTAACAACCTCCATGTGGATGCTATAGTTAAGAAAGCCCACCTACTTTCTCAGGAGACTAAGGAAATCTGGCATGTCCGCTATAACTCTCACCAACATCTACAGATGCACTATAGAAAACATTCTTTCTGATTGTATCACAGCTTGGTATGGCTCCTGCTCTGTCCAAGATTGCAAGAAGCTACAAAGGGTCATGAATGACGCCCAGTCCATCATTCAGACCAGCCTCCCATCCATTGACACTGTCTATACTTCCCGCTGCCTCAGAAAGGCAGCCAGCATTATCAAGGGCCCCATGCACAGCGGATATGCTCTATTCCATTCTATTTTCTGTCGGGGGGAAAAGACACAAGTCTGAGGACGTGTACCAACCAACTTATAAACAGCTTCTTCCCTGCTGCCTTTGAATGTACCTACCTTGCACTAAGCTGACCTTTCTCTACACCCTAGCTATGGCTGTAACACTAAATTCTGCGTGCTCTCCTTTCTTTCCCTATGTAAAGTATGCTTTATCTGCACAAGAAACAATACTTTTCACTGTATACTAATACATGTGACAATTCAAATCAAAAATGAAATCAAATTGAAAACTCAATACTATGTAGCTGATCAGTTAATACTATAGGCACCATCACATATAAAAACATTCCGAGGGACAGAATTAATCTCCACTTGGAGAGGCAAGGATTAATCAGACATAGTATGACTTTGTCGGGGAGATCATGTCTAACAAATTTGATTGAATTTTTTGAGGTGGTGCATAGATGAAGGTAGTGCCTTTGATGTACTATACATGGACTTAATTTAAGGCTTTTGACAAGATCCATGATGGGTGACTGATCAAGAGGGTTTGGGCCCATGGGATACAGGATAGTGTGACAAATTGGATCCAAAATTTACTTGGTGGCAGGAGGCAGAGTGTGATGGTCAAAAGTTGTTTTGTGACTGGAAGTCTATGTCCAGTGGTGTACTACAGAGAATGGTGCTGGGTCCCTTGTACACTGCAAACAACATTAATGATCTAGATGGGTATGATCAGTAAATTTGCAGATAACACACGAATTGGTGGCATGGAAAATAGCGAGGAGGGAGGCCTGAGATTACGGGGTAATATTGATGGGCTGGTCACGTGGGCCGAAATGGAATTTAACTTTGCAAAGTGTGATTTGACGTATTTTCGGAGGACGCACAAGGCAAGGGAACACAAGATGAACAGTAGGACACTAGGAAGGATAAAGGACCAATGGGACCTTGGGTTGCATGCTCATAGGTCCCTGAAGGCACCAGGAGAGGTAAACAAGGTCGTTAAAAAGGCATATGGGATACTGCCTTTATTAGCTGAGGCACCAAATATAAGAATAGTGAGGTTATGATGGAGCTGTATAAAATGCTTGTTAGGTCACATTTAGAATACTCTGTACAGTTCTGGATGCCATATTTTTGGAAGAATGTGGTTGCACGAAAAAGGATGCAGAGAAGATTCACTCAGATGATGCCTGGGCTTGAGGGTTTCAGCTGTGAAGAGTGGCTGGTAAGGCTGGTGTTATGCTCCTTCTAGCAGAGAATGTTAAATGGGGACCTGATTGAGACATACACAATTATGAAGGACATAAATAGTGTAGATAGGAAGAAGCTTTTCCCCTTAGTTGAGCAGTCAATAACCAGAGATATGGATTGAAAGTAATGGGCAGGAATTTTAGAGGGAATTTGAGGAAAAACTTTTTCACCCAGAGGAAGGTGGGAATCTGGAACACTCTGCCAGACAGCGTGTTAGAGGTGGGAGCCCATCCAACACTGAAAAAGCATTTAGATGAGCACTTGAAAAGTTATGACGTATGAGGCTACAGCTAGAAAATGGGATCAGTGGCCAGTGCAGAACAATGTGCCAAAAGGCCTCTTTTTGTGCTGTAAACTCTATGGGCAGATTTTCCAGCCGTGCTCGCTCCAAATATGGAAACTTCTGCCGGAAGTCAACAGACTTTTTCATGTTCTGTGTCCTGCCTGCTACGATTTCTGTGGCTGGCATGACAGCAAAATTCCAATCTCTGATTCTATAAAAATAAACCAGGGTACTTCCAGAGGGAATTTGTTAAATTTTCTGACTTCTTAATGTGAAGTTGAATGACTCAGTTGGCAGCATCCTTGCCTCTGAGCCAGAAGGCACTGAAGTTCAAGTCCCACTGCAGGACGAGTTGGCCACAGTATTCAGGCAGCTCAAAGCAAGTTGTTAATCAGCTTGAAAAATCATTCCATCAACTCCACACCTCTCCAAGGGAGAAAAGAATGTGAAGAAACAAAACAAACTTCTTGCTAAAATAATTCATTGCGGTTTGAAATAAAATCCTCTAGTGGTGGTAGTTTTGTGGCATTGTAATGGTAAAATGTAAATTCACAGCTCTCTTACAATATCTGAATGACACTATAATAAAACTGACATTTTCAATTATTATGTTTGCTTTTCTAGACCCTTCCAGCTGCATTACGTGCCCTGAAAGGACGTGTAGCTCGGCAATGTCTTATACAGGAGCTAAGTCTACATGTTCAACAAAATCGGGCAATACTGGATCACCAACAATTTGACTACACAGTCAGAATGATGAACTGTGCGTTACAGGTAACTTTTTATATTCTTTATTGCCTTATCATGACAAAATACTTTATTGTTTATTTTGAATAATCTTACAAACAAATTTTACCATGTAATGTTTTCATTCCATATGTAATATAGAACAGAAATACTTGAAATGTGTTACCTGTCCTTAATGGAGCCACATTATGAACTAAAACCTACTAAAATCGCTGTAGCTTATAATTATTTTTAAATTTTTATTCAGCATCTCATATGGTTTAGTATTCTATTCCTCTGAATGATATTTAGATCGTATAAATGCAACATAGTATTTTTCATAGAGATATGTCAATTATTTGGTGCAATAAGTGGATCCAGGTGGATGAGGGGAGGTGAAAGAAAGAGGCAAGATGGATATGGATGTGAATATGGAAGAACAGTGAAAAAGGAAGGGGCAAGGTGTGAGGAGACTTGGAGAAGAAGGAATAATGAAGGGCCAATGTGCCATTAGACAGGATCCATTTCTACAGAGGGGGACTTGAAGAGGACAGAAAACACGACAGGAAAAGAAGAGGAGATGAGCAGGATGTTTTGGAGAAGAGGACAATGGGAAGATCTGGTTGCCACCGTTTCAGGGTTAATTTTCCATTCAGTGGCAGGGGTGCTGCATTTGACTCTGTCTCAATTTGGCAATGCTATGCAGACTTATGTTTCAGATGGCTGAGCACGAAAAGATCCTGAGGGATATCTTGAGTACATTATTGAAGTCCATTACCAATGTGGTAATACTACTGCAAAGCATGCAGGATGTTTGGATTATTGTAGTAAGCTTTAAAATACAACTAGAAATGCGATATTTTCACTGAGACCTTGTTCAGGCTCCATATACTACATTGTATGTCCAGTTTTGGCCTTCCCTCATGGTTGGGAAATTGAAGCTCTTTAGCGTGTTTAGACAGGGACCACTGGATAAAAATACCTGCTGTAAAGCATTTTAAAAAAAAGGAGCAGCAATGAGCTTTTTGACCCGTCGGGCCTGTTCCACCATTCAGTAAGATCATAGCTGATCTGATGACCTCAGATCCACTTTCCTGTCTGTTCCCCCATAAACTTCACCTCCCCCTGTAGTTCAAAAATTTGTCTGATTTGGCCTCACTGGGACAGAGAATTCCAAAGGTTCACACCCTTTGTAAGAAGAATTCCCCCTCATCTTCTTTTTAAATGAGTACCTTTTATTCTGAAACTTTATCGCTTTGTTCTAGATTCCCCTCTGTAAAGGCATCAATCCTCTCGACATCAATCCTGTTAAGTTCCCTCAGAGTTTTATGTTTGTAAACTTAATGTTAAGGTATGAATAGTTGCCAAATTGAAATGCAAGCTTACCTCTTGTCAGAATGACAGTAAATATGTTCAGAATTGCAATGTGTGTCTTGAGGCAAATAAACATGAAACTTGCTGAAGAGCAACATGATGGAAAAATCAGCTGATGACATGATTGCAGCACAGGCCAGCCCCGTGCAGGAACAAATGTCATAAACAAGATGCATATGCTATTATTCCAGAGTCTCATTCAGTTTCAAAAATTTACTTCCTTTCACAAAATCAAAGAAGTTATTGCCACAAATTCACATGAGTGGTGTGTCCAGTGAGTTCAAGTTTAATATAAATGGTTCTGACCACAGAATTTCATACTGTATCTGAAGAGACTTTTTTGAAGGCCAGTCTTGAGAGCTATGGTGGTTAGAACTATCAGCACATCACCAGCTGCAGCCATTATGTCAAAATGATCCATTTTGAAAAACAGATTAAAACAAGATAATATGGAAGAGAAGCAGATTAAGATGTTCTTGCTTCATCTGCACTTTTACTTCACTACATCATCATAAGTAAGATCTTGTAAATATATAATTTCACTTATCAATACTGCTGAACTTGTCATATGTTCCTGACCCAATGTATTTTGCAAATGATTTTTAACTTTTTTGAACACAGAACACTCACCGGAAGCATTTATGACTGGTATTGTTAAAAATATGTTCAGAATAGTCTCCACATTTGGAAAGGTTGCCTGCAAACCTCAATCACCAGATCTTGATTTTAGTGAATTTTCTGAAAGAACAGGCATTTGACCTCCTCTGTCCTGGGGAGACGAGGCACTCCCCTTGCTGCTCGACGGCTACCCCAAGTCCCAACTGGCTGGATCACCACCACTTGGCTTTTTTTGTTGTGCCACGGTAGCAGCTCACACTTTGCCTCACTGTTGGCTGCCTGGCTAGACTGCCCTTCTCAGAACCGAGTTAAGTAAAACACAGGATCTTAACCTCAGCTGTCTCAGTCTCTCTCCTAGTCACCTCAAACAACGTTCAGACTAGTGTTTCCCCACTGTAAGGAATCTCAACCAGAGTCTAATGTTGCTCTGCATTGCCTGCTGTTTAAAGTTTATTTATAGTGTCATAAGTAGGCTTACAGTAACATTATATTGAAGTTACTGTGAAAATTCCCTAGTCGCCATACTCTGGCACCTGTTTGAGTACACTGAGGGAAATTTAGCACGGCCTATGCATCTAACCAGCATGCCTTTTGGATAGCGGGAGGAAACCGGAGCATCCGGAGAAAACACATGCAGACACAGACAGAAGTTGTAGACTCCGTACAGATGGTGACCCAAGCTGGGAATCGAACCTCAGTCCCTGGTGCTGTGAAACAGCAGTGCTAACCATTGTGCCACCGTGTCGCCCATTTGAGCCAATCAGTAAATGCAAAGCTGTTCAGCTCTAATTGGTGCTCACAGACACCGGCAGGCACATCCCCGCCTCACCATCAGTCAGGGCTCTGTGCCTTGGCATGATGTGTTTTGTTGTAAATCTACTTGTGTCTGCAAGGCAGTCATAATTTCCTCAGGGTCATGCCTGGTTTAGGCTAATGGTATTAGACATTTGCTGCTTCAGAGGAACAGTTTACAATAAGCTGTGTTGGCCCCTTGGGTGCCATTAGCTCCCAAGATATGAAACGTGGATCATGTTGTCCAAGGCCTTGCTATTGATTTTGATAATCGAGGGACAGAGTTGTGTGCTGGTGGGTTGGTAGAGGACCTTTGTCTTACAGATGTTTAGCGTAAGACCAATGTATGTCTAGGTGTAAGTGTGGATAATCTCAGCCTTTGAGATGTAAGCATTGTCTACATACTGTGGTTCAATGACAGAGGTTAGGGTGACCTTGGATCTGGCCTGCTGATTGAAAAGATTCCTGTTTGTTCTGCAGTCTAACTCCACTGCAGTGGGAAGCTTGCTGACAGTGAGATACTGCATTGCAGCAAGGAAGATTGAGAGTAGCAAGATCAGTGCAATGACACAACTTGATCCTAGACCAACCACAAATTGGGTCTGTAGTGAATTCATTGGTCAGTATCATGGTTTGCATGTGATCTTGAAGCAGGCGGAGGGGGTGGCCGAAATGGGCTGCATTTGCGTTGGGACTCTAGGTGGATGTCTTCAGCCACAGGGAGATGGTGATCAAAGAATTCTCTTGTGATGATCTTCCCTGTGGCTGACAGGGAAATTTCCTTTGTAGTTCTGCAGTTGGACTTGTCACCTTTTTTAAAGATGGTCACAGTGACAGCATCTGAGAGATCTCCTGCCATGTAGTCCTCCTTGCAGATAAGGGAAATACGCTTATGCTTCTCCACCATGTTTTAGTGCTCCAGCAGGGATTTAATTTGCTTCTGATATTTTGTTGTTCCTTGGCTCTAGGTTTGCATTTTATACCTCATGCTGGGTTGGAGTTGTGTTGTGGTGATAGTTGATAGTGTGATATGGGATGAAGTCGAAGGCACTTGCATTGGAGAACAGTATCTCTGCAGGGAGATCTTCAAAGTGCCTCTTCCAGTGCGTGCTGACTGCCTTTCTGTTCTTGATGAATACCTCTCCATCCTTGGTCAGCACTGGGGTGAAGTCTTGACGTTTAGGCTGTAAGTGGTCTTGATTGCACTGAAAAAACCTTGCATGTCAAGGTTGTTGGCTGACTGTTGGATCTCTTGCACTTTTTTCACTCACCATCTGCTTTTTTAGGTCACGGATTTTTTTGGTGGACCTCCAGCCTTTCCTTTTCTGTAAAGCTTCTCTCTTGCTCTCAGGTGGGTTGCTGTTTCAGGTTCAGAAAGTCTTGTGCTGTGACTTATCAACTGCATCTCCTGGTTGTTCTCATTGAACTAGTCCTGGTCAAGAGATCAAGCATATTTTCACAGGTACTGATTATGGAGGCAGATCAGGAGTTTTATTGCCTCGTCTGCCATGAGAACCAGAGCTAGTGAGGGGCAAACCAAGGAAAGGACCGTTGACCTCGGGTGGGATTTTACCATTTCCAAATGAGTGAGGCCGTAAAATCTCGCCCTCTGTGTCTCTGACTCACCAGAGTCATCATGTTGGCAGTGAGGCACTGGGTCAGTAGGGCTCTCTTATCGAAGCCTTTGAATACCTCACTGTTGATCTTCTTCCAGCATTGTTTCTGTTGTCATCATTGCTTTGAGGCTACTTCAGTGTTGGTCCAAGTGGATTAAATAGTTATCTGTCCAGCAGTTGTAGGCTCCTGTTACGGCACATGCAATACACATGCAGTCTCTTGCCTTGATGTAGTCCAGCAGGTGCCAGTGCTTGGAGTGAGTGTTTTGCCATGAGGCCTTTTACTTGTCTCACTGATGTAACAAGGTGTTGGTTATGACTAGGTCTGAGAAGACTCTGTTTTACACATTTTCTCAGGAGCAGGGTGCTGTTGGAGTTGCACACGCCTCTCTATCCTCTCTCTGCCCATTACGCCTCCCCACAGGTCTGTGTCCGTTTCCAAGTTTGGCATTAAAGTTGCAAAGAAGAATCAACTTATTGTCCGTTGGGACTCAGGCCAAGAATTGTTCAAGTCGGGAGTGAAATTCCCCTTCGGACTCGTCTGTAGCTTCCAGCGATGGGGTGAATGTGCTGAACACTGTTACACACTGATTCTGGGCCAGGGTGAACTGAAGGTTCATGAGGCGTTCATTTATCCCACAAAGACAGCCTCTGAGATGGCCAACTGGTTCATTTTTAATGGCAAAGTCAACCCTGTAGCTGCAGCTATCTTATTCTGGTTTACCTTTCCAGAAGAGGGTGTAACCACCACCCTGTTCATTGAGCAGGAATTTCCTTGTCTGTCTGGTCACGCTTAGGTTTGGAATTTCACTGTTGAAACAACGAGGAAATTGGGGCATAAACATCAAGACTTCAGTGAGGGAGAGAGTTGTATAGAGAGTGTGGCTGCAGTGAGGAGAGCTGAGTGTAAAGTGCCAGACTTCAGTGAGGACAGCAGTATATTTGTAATACATTGCTTTGGTGCACCAGAATATACAGGTGCTTTAAGAACATAAGAAATAGGAGCAGGAGTAGGCCATCTGGCCCTTCGAGCCTGCCCCGCCATTCAATAAGATCATGGCTGATCTGTCGTGGCTCAGTTCCACTTTCCCGCCCTCTCCCCATAACCCTTAATCCCCTCTCTTATCAAAAACCCATCAACCCGCTTCTTAAAAATATTTAGCGAGGCAGCCTCCACCACTTCAACGGGCAGAGAATTCCAGAGATTCACCACCCTTTGAGTGAAGAAGTTCCTCCTCAACTCCGTTCTAAACCGCCCCCCCTTTATCTTGAGGCTGTGCCCCCTGGTCCTACTGTCTTTTTTGAGCGGGAAGAGTCTCTCCACCTCTATCCTATCCATCCCATTCATCATCTTATACGTCTCAATGAGATCTCCCCTCATTCTTCTAAACTCTAACGAGTACAAGCCTAGTTTATTCAGCCTCTCCTCATAGCTCAACCCCCTCAACTCCGGTATCAGCCTAGTAAACCTCCTCTGCACTCCCTCCAAGGCCAAAATATCCTTGCGCAGGTGCGGCGCCCAAAACTGCACACAGTACTCCAGCTGCGGCCTCACCAATGCCCTATACAGCTGCAGCAAGACCTCCCTACTTTTATATTCAATCCCCCTCGCTATGAAGGCCAGCATCCCATTCGCCTTCCTGACCACCTGCTGCACCTGCAGGCTGGGTTTTTGCGACTCATGCACAAGGACCCCGAGGTCCCTCTGCACCGTCGCCTGCTGCAGTTTTTTGCCACGTAAGTAATAGTCCTTCCTACCATTCTTCCTACCAAAGTGGACCACCTCACACTTGCCAACATTAAATTCCATTTGCCATTTCCTGGCCCATTCGCCCAGCCTATCTAGATCCTTCTGCAGACTCTCCACACCCTCTGCACAATTTGCCTTTCCCCCAATCTTGGTGTCATCAGCAAATTTCGACACCCTACACTCGGTTCCCTCCTCCAGATCATCTATATAAATGGTAAATAGCTGAGGCCCCAGCACCGACCCCTGGGGCACCCCACTAGTCACCAACCGCCAATCCGAATAGCACCCATTGACCCCCACTCTCTGCCTCCTATTTGACAACCAATCCTCTATCCACGCTAACACCCTACCCCCAACTCCATGTCCTCTGACCTTCTGCAGTAACCTCTTGTGAGGTACCTTATCAAACGCCTTCTGAAAATCCAGAAAGACCACATCCACCGGCTCTCCTCTATCCACCGCCCTAGACACATCCTCATAGAACTCCAGTAAATTTGTCAGACACGACTTCCCTTTAATGAAACCGTGTTGCGTCTGCCCTATCAAGCAATTCCCTTCAAGATGCCTCGCAATTTCCTCCTTAATGACGGATTCTAACATTTTACCTACCACAGACGTTAAACTAACCGGCCTATAATTCCCCACCTTTTGCCTGGCTGCCTTAACTAACTGTTGAAATAGAGAATTAATCATGCTGAGTTAATGCTTCATGAAGAAGAATTCCAGCAGAAGTTGCCGATTAATCTCTGCTTCAGTAATAAACCCCCTCAATAAACAGCTGCCTCAGCGCTGACCCTCAAAACATCCCTGCCTCAGCACTGAACCCCCATTTCAGTAATAAACCTACTCAACAAAACCCTCCCCTCAATAAATAACCCTTCAACAAAACCTCACCTCACCAACAAACTCCTTCAGCAAAACTCTTCACCCAAACTCCAGGGGACCAAGAAAGCGTATCTGTTGCCTAGTAGCCTGGACCACCCCCAAAGCAAGGCTTAGGACAAGGCACCAGGATTGGGCTGCAAGCCCCCACCCCTGAGTACTCTTCACTTATTTAAAACATGCAGTCACTTCAGTGGTCACCATTTAGCTATTTTCATAGTGAATTGTAGATGTAGTAAATTCATTCTAGTAATGCAAATTTTGACGAGTTCTCAAACTATTTTTTCCTCTTGCAATTTACTTAGTTGTTTTCCAATTACTGATCCTGTGACCAGGCCTGAGGCATCATTTATTATGCATTGTGTAGCATCCTATGTCTAATGAATCTTTATAAGATTAACCTAAATGGTGACTATTAGCTGGTAATCTCACTGAAGGAACAGAGGCAGTCTGGGCTAGGACAAGTTTTGTCTTTAACCAGCAATTGTTGGTTTGTTTATACTTACAGCAGCGGTGAGAATCAGTGACTGAAATAAGACTAAGCGAAAAAATCATGGACTTTTCTGCCCACATGGCTCATTACCATGCTGAACAAGTTGGCCATAAGTGGAGCAGAATGTACCATTTTGTATTAGATGAAAAATTCAAACATGATATTATTGTCTTTCAAAGAAGTAAGTTCCTCTTCACTTGTAGATTGATCAAGGAAACACGTGATTTGGGTGCAATTTAGTTTTTCAAACATACTCATATGGCATCAGTCAGTCAAAATATCAAACATCTTATTTGGATGAATAATAACTGCAGTAGTTTAAAGTCATTTAAACTTTTATTGGGTAAAATACTAAAGAAATATAAGCATTATACTTGAGGTATAACTTCTTATGACCTCTCTTTGAATTTGATCATCCTTGTTTTTAATAGATTTATTGCGCTTGGATTAAATTGGAATAATTTTCACATAACAATATCTAATGCAGTTAAGAGGACTATAAACATTTAAGTTACTTTTTCCTGATATGGCAGCTTATAGTGCATGAATTTTAGTTTCTCTCAAAGTTTGTTAAATGAATGAAAATAACCACACGCCTTAACATTCATTACTTTCATATTAGTTGTTCATTATTTGAATAAACACATTTCAGTAAGATGCTTGGTACAAAGGTCATTATGTAAGAGGTTTGATCCATGTTCTGCCTGAATTTGATTTGTAAAGCTCTTAAATCCATTGTGTATAATTATGCAAGTCCCCTTTAAGTTCAGATTCCACATAAAATCAATTTTTCTAATAGACAAAGCCCATTCATTTTCTTAGTGCAAATAATCGTCCAATTGTGCATCAACTAATTTCATAAAATAACACCTCATTTAACAGTTTTAGTTCATAATGAATTATTCCATTCGTTGAAATACTTGAAAATAGTTTCTGCAGTTGAGTGGAATGGCGATGGTTTATGATGTACTGTTCGCTATCATAGTAACTATCCTTTTGGTATCTTTGCGTTTGGCACTTCACTGGGTGTTGTGTACCAAATGATGGTATCCACAAGCAGTGGCGGGGCCAACAGAGCACTGACTTTCATCCCTTAAATCTGGGCTAGAATTAAATCTAGGTATGAAAATAAAGTGTGGTTGTTCACTCCATAGCACAGTATCCTATAAACCTCTTTTCAATATCCAACTCTAAGCTAGAAGTAAACTTGCATTTCTATTTTGAGCAATTAAACTTGTCTATGACGCTTCCCACAATTGAAGAATTAGTCGATATTCACTGGTTTGATTTGTACATAAATGGTCACTTGGACAAGATGGGATAATAAGGAGTGTGCAGACAGGAAACTATAACTGAGTGAGACATTGGTGGAGTTAGGAATTTGGTTCAAGTGGTAAGTTCTGGTATTGTTTCTCAAATTAAATATAAATTAAGAGTCATGCTTTTGAGATAACAGTAACTACCTTCATGAGTTAAATAGCCTCGTTAAACATACTGAATGGATGTCGCTGAGCAGCTGCAAAGTATGCTGAGGGAAGAGTATGAACGACCAGCAGTCTAGTCCACATCTGAACTAAGAACATGGGTAGAAAGAGGGATGTGGTCCTGTAGTCAGAATTTAGGGAACTCGGCAGAAAATTAGCAAACAGCACATTAGAAGTAGTAATTTCCAGCCCCCTCCCAACACCTTCATCCATGCTATCTTTAAACACTTACTTCTCACTGTAATCTTTTGAAGAAGCTTTGGGACATTCAAACTACTTACTTACACAATATGCCATCTGAGGATGTAAAAATTAGGCATAGCTTGTCTTCCCCCATCATCCAGTGATACAAAGAAGCAGTTCCATTTCAGGTATGCGCCAGGTATGCACCATGTTTCTGGAGAAGTAGGGATCAGAAATCTGTGTCTGAAATGTGGAACTCTGGCATTATGCAGAAAATTAGGAATGGAGTGGCAATTCAACAGTGGTTACCATATTTTGGAAAATTCTGGCCCATGTGTGTAATTTTTTTTATTGAAATGCACTTTCTGCAGATCATAGAACCCTTGCATTGCAGAAGGAAGCCAATCAGCCTTCCAAGCCTGCACTGACGACAATCTCATCCAGGCCCTATCTCCACAATCCCATGTATTGACCCTGCTAATCTCCCTGACACTAAGGGGCAATTTAACAAGGAACCTAACCCACACATCTTTGTCGCATGGGAGGAAATATAGCACCTGGAGGAAACCCACACAGATATGGGGAGAATGTGCAAACTCCACACAGTCACCCAGGTCCCTGGTCCTGTGAAGTAGTACTACTTAGCACTATGCCACCGCAGATAAATAACTAAACTTTTGTTGATACAGAGAATCTGAGTACGTGGTTGTATTTGACACTCGACGATATATATCTAGGTATCAACTTTTGGTGTTACACAATGTTCTTTTACATGAAATAAATTTTCATCTGCACTCAAGTTGTCTTCTCTGAGAGTAGAGGTATACTACAGAGGACATTAAGAAAAATGCACTTAAAATGACAGCTGCCAGTGTAATTTCGCATCCAGAGTTTCCACCAGAAATTCCTCTGAAACGATTCAGACAAGTGAGAAAGAAAGAAGTCTGTGCAGAAGTGAAGTTCAAACCTTATTGGGCAAGAATACTTGTGAATTATCAAGAGAGAGGGCATGAAGTTTGAGAAAACAAGTTATGAAGTTTTCACATAATGGTGTTTAACAAGCTTTCAAATTTAGGCACAAAAATGAGTAATAGCTACAACGTAATGGAAAATGGTGCGTAAAAATAGGAAAAGATGTGGTTGCTGTCTGAGGGGAAATATCCAGTTAAATCATTTGTTCGTAGATGGATGAAAATAAACTCTTAGCCAGACAGTGGCGATAATTTTTGGGTGAAGGAAGACACAATAGCTTTCCAGAGCAATTTAAATGAATTTAGTAAAGCATGTCGCATAAGCACTTTGGCTTGGTTTTGGATGGGAATCTCAGGGACTGGCGGTGGTTCTATTATTGAAGACTGAAAGATTGCATCCTGCATGACGCTGTTGCTGGTGGGTAACCCAAGATCGGTTACTTATTAGAAATCCAGCAAAGTCAAAATGTGATGAGAGTTTATCACTCACTGCTTTAAAAAAATAGATTTTTCCTGAAGTAGCCGATCACTTTGTGACTTGAAGTAAAAATGTTTCTGACTTTGATATATACAAGCTTCACAACAACACCTACTACTTGGCAAAAAAAAGGCTGAATAAACCAATAACATGGTTATTCCTTCTCCAAAACCTAAGAATTTAGAAAAGTGCGAGATTAGAAAAAACTGGAATTCATCTGGCTGATCTCAAAAATGAATACATATGTCATCCATTTCGTCAAATGTGTATTCAAAGAACAAAGAAAAGTATAGCACAGGAACAGGCCCTTTGGCCCTCCAAGTCTGTGCCAATCATAATGCCTTATCTAAAAAAAAAACCTTCAGCTGTTATTCGGTCCCTATCCCTCTGTTTCCTCTCTATTCATGTGCACATCTAGATGTCTCTTAAATGTTGCTAATGTGCCTGCTTCCACCACTACCTTTGGCAGAGCGTTCCAGGCACCCATCACTCTGTGTGAAAATCTTCCCCCGCACATCTCCCTTAAACTTTCCCCCTCTCACCTTGAACCTGTGCCCCCTTGTTGACACTTCTATCCTGGGGAAAAGCCTCTCAGTATCCACCCCCTGTCTCTGTGTCTCAAAATTTTGTAGATCTCGATCAGGTCTCCCTTCAGCCTTCGTCTTTCCAGTGAAAACAATCCTAGTTTGTTCAACCTCTTCTCATAGCCAACACCCTAAAGACCAGGCAACATCCTGGTGAACTTTCTTTGCACTCTCTCCAAAGCTTCCATGTCCTTCTAATAATGTGGTGACCGGAACTGCATGCAATGCTCCAAATGCAGCTTAACAAAGGTTTAATTCAGCTGTAACTTGATTTACCGATTCCTGTACTCTGCCCCGGCTGATGAAGGCAAGCATGCCATATGCCGCCTTAATCACTTTGGCCAGCTGTGTTGTCACTTTTGGGAACTGTGTACCTATACGTCCAGATCCCTCAATATGTTAATGTTCCCAAGGATTCTGCCATTCATGGTATAATGCATACTTAAATTTGATACTCAAATCATCATTAAATATTTCTATATTATCTCCTTAGCCTTTCTTCGGCAATTCATTCCACATCATCTATACATTATGTCAGTTGGTTTTGCACAACATGAATTGGCCAGATGTTATAAGCAAGTTGCTACAACCAGTTCTGAGCAAGTTCTCCACATACATGGTGGAGGACTCCATCTATGAAGGACAATACACACTTGCAATTCAATAGCAATTCGATGTCTATGTGCTCATTCAGCATTGCTAGTCTATTGACTAATGTACTGTTCATAGATGCCATAGATACATACCATGTCACAATATTATGGTTAGGAGTGCTGCCATTGTCTGAACGCATTGAATTTATGAACTCAGCAACTTGTCTAATTGAGTTCAATTTTAATGACACCATGTAATCCCAAATAGTTGATGTTGCCTCTTTAGGCCCAGCTCTTACCAACATCTTCATTGGTTTCCATGAGAAATGCATCTTGGATAGAATAACCCCCTAACCACTTATCCCTTATATATTTCCAAGAAGGCAGAGGATGCCATATTTGAAGCTGCCACTACATTTAGAAATCACTTACACACCTTTAATGGGCTGCATCTTACACTTAAATTCAAAATGGAGCAATCAAATTAGCTTGGCCGACTAGTTGAGAGATCTATCGTTGGGTTCTTTCTTTACTATTGTTCACTACAAGCCCACCTTCCCTGGTTGATGTATCTGTTGGGATTCCAATAGTTCTGTGTGCTCAAGATTGGCCTTGTTGGCAACATATTAAAAGGGCCTCAAACCATTTTCTCACGTGCAAACTCGATGCCAAAATAGGGCACATCAAAGCTGTTCTACAGGATAATGGCCACTAGTGAGGCAAGGCTGAGAGATGGTTAGTATAGGGGAAAATGGCAGGGTAGGAGAACTGGCCTAGGGGGCACAGTTTCAAAACAAGTTGTCTCCACTTAAGATGGAGTTGAGGATGAAATTCTCCAACCAAGTGGAAGAATGAGTGATGGTATGCCTCTGAATGTCAAATGGGTGAGATTAAATTTTCTCTTATTGGAGATGATCATTGCCTGACACTTGTGTGATGTAAATATTACTTGCCAGTTACTGACCCGAGCTGGAATGTTATCCAGACCTTATGTTGCATATGGACATGGACTCCTCCTGTATCTGAGGAGTTGTGAATGGCAATGAACTTAGTGCAATCATCAGGGAACCTGTCCACTTCTGGCTTTATGATGTAGAAAACGTCATTGATGAAGCAGCTGAAGATGTTTCATCCTGTGGAAGTTGTGTAGCCCTGTCCTGGAACTCCAGATGATTGGCCTTCAACAGCCACGTTTTTCTTTGAACAAGGTACTTGACATCGACATAGCATAAAATACATGGTATCATGAAATGAATCTTTGCTCATAATTACGTATTGAACTTTTAAGTAAGACATGTACTTTATTGAAAAAGAAGATACAAACAAATATTGGCTGAGACTGTAAAGTAACACTTGCTACAAAACTCCATTGTGGATTACACTCTACCAGGTAGTCTAGAGGGAGTAGAAAGTTGCACCGTTTTTTTAGATAGACACTTCAAAGGAAAAAATGCAATGCAAAAACAGAGCTGTAATCTCCTGTGGAGATAGTGGAAACTGATTATCATCTTAGCAGAAACCATTTTCTGTGAGTTGCATCCCAGACTGTGGACATAATGTGAGTTGAAAGAAAGTAGTCCTGGACAAAAGACATGCTTATGTTTTTTCCCTTTCAAGAATTTACAAGGAAAATGGTTAAAAGCCAGCTGCAACCCTGGCGTCTGTGTGCTAGTCTGGTGTACTAGTTCTCCAGTGCTAATGTTTGCTGTGAAGGTCACAGCTACAGGCATGCTTTCACCTACAAGTAAAAATGTCTCTCTCATTGCTGGAGCAAGTCGCAAGTCTGCAGAGCCACAATCAAAAAATGAAACAAGACGACTCTTTTCAGCTAACCATCGGTACCAAGAATCTCCAAGCCAACTGCCATCGGAATTATCAGTGTGATCTGAATCATTCAACTTTTAATGGCTGCAGCATGTTGCCATTTACTCTGAATGGACAAGCCAAAGACTGATTTGTATACCATTTTTAACGTTTCTTTTTGGACTGCTTCTCATTTCCAATCTGTGTGGATGTGTGTTGCGTTTTATTATTTCCTGCTTGCGTTCTAGTAATTAATGAACACTCTAACTCAATTGAAACAAAACATAAGCAAGTTGTTTCAATTCATTGTTGCTGTCTTGATAGATCCACAGTCACATTGGCCCATTATAAGTACCAAAAGACTTGAAATAAGGGCTCTGAACACTCAAAAATGAACATATGAGAAGAATAAGCACTTGCACCCAAGCAATTGTAATGATACAAGTGCAATTAATATAAATGTATTTTGTCTTGATTGGGGGAATGTTTAGAATTTTGAATTTGTTCTGCCAGCTGCTGATGTGACTGGAAAACATTTAGGTCAAGGGTGTGAATGCAAATGGCAAAATTTTCAGCTATGAGTTTAGTTAGTTAGAGCTGATGGACTTTTATGTGTACAAGAAGTTTCCCTGGGATTTCTGATTAAAGTTGATTGACCGGGTCATGTGGTAAACTGGGTGTATAGCAGAAAGGTGCTTTTGCAGTTTGAGTTGCAGACCAGCTGGGAGTCGGCTGAAGACAGAGATCTGTAAGCTGCTGTAAAATGCATTCCCTCTGAAAGCTTCAAAACTATTAACACAATTTATAGCAAGTATAGCTAGCTGTATTTAAAGTGGCATGTAAGCTTCTACGAGGAAAGTTGCTTATTTGGAACTGAAATGGTAATGAACCAGAAAGTAAAGTTGTTTCTTTACACTTTTAAATATTGTTCAACTGTTAATAACTGTTAAGCTGCTTCATTTGTTAATTATATTTAAACTGTGTTATCAAATAAAATTTGTTTATCTATAAAAAAAATCCATAATTTGTCAATAGAATCATTCCTGGATGGAAGTATCCTTGCCTCATGTTTATGCCAAAATAGAAACCTTGTTGGGGCCTAATCTGGCATCCTAATATAACTTAAGGTTCTGATCTAGCACCCGACACAGTAGTAGTTGTGAAGACCCAAACAAGCAAATGATAAGAAGCTCTAGAAAGCCTAGTTAAATTGGTTCCTTTTAAAGCATAAGTACATTTGGACTGGGAATGGGTATCCATGAGAGAAGGAATCGTTTTTAAATTAACCTCATTGCAACCAACGGAGAGGATAAAGAATGGAAGCCAGTTCATTTCTCCTGACCTGGGAACGTAACAGTTTGGAGTACCTCATCCGAATCATACCTAACTTGGGACCTCGTCCTGGGACCAATCACAACTACAGCATTGAGATTCTAAGCTCTTTGTATTTGATTTTCTTTCATACAATTAGATTTATTTGTTCATGTTATTGGTACTCATGGTCTACAATATATAAAGTTGTTTGAAAGCAAATTAGCCAACTATCAATATCAAATCAGGTCTGTTGCTCTGATTTGATAATATGCACTTCATGTGGCTCAGCCACATATATTGTAACCTGCTACGCACTGTTATTAAGTTACTGTTTAATGGGAAGAATTGGGACTAAGACTTTGGATATTGGTGAGATTTATCAGAAGATGACTCATTATAATTTGTCAATTTATGTGAGATACAGCAATTGTATAATGTTAAAAATCTTGAGGGATTGAACTGTGGGAAAGTGGAGTTGCTGGCTCCTTCCAGCACTGGATATAGAGAGAAGACATTTGGGTTACCTGGCACAGTCCAGAGGTTTCTGTCAACAGAGAGATGCAGAAGGTAAAGTGCTTCAAAAAAAATAAACCATTATGTAAATGACTTAAAATGGCTAAGCAGATTAAAAACCTGAGAAAAATAGCTGGTGACAATTGGCAGACGATGAAAGCAGAAAATTGGCATGCTGTCTAGTATCATTGTCAAGAGACTATCTTCAAATACATACTTCAATGTTCACAACCCTGTCTGGAGTTCTGTGTTGATGAGTGTTCACAGAGCCCATTGTGAGTCTTTTTGTGTTTATCAAGGCAGCAAAAAAAAAGTTCAACTGAAACAAATTGTTTATGATTTGTTCTTATCTAATACCTTTGGAAGATTAAGACTCCTCTTAGTGATCAAAAATAAGAAATTAATACTCCTTAGTTTAAAGTAACTAATTGTATGCATGGATTTATGCTGATGTTATGAAGATGTGTTGTACAGAAATTAAGTTTAAAATGTCATCAGCTGGACGTGTGTGTGTGTGAGATATATGTGTGTAACTTTTTGGAAAGAATATTTTTGTTAAGCAAAGGACACTGGCCTACAGTAACTACGATTTGCAAGAGGCACAAGCTGCTTTAATAAATACAGTTTGTGGAGTGGCTAAGAGAACTCTGGATTAAAACCACATAGCTCATATGACCCAGCTGTTGGATGTACAAACTAACAGCGTGCTACACTGTCAAGGGATAGAAGGGGCTTATTCTCTTTGAAACTTCTCTCATCAAAGCTGTTGTTTTGAAAACTCACCAGAAGAGTTTTTTGCTGCAAACCAAGAGTCATAAAGTCGAAGAGGTTGACAGAAAGGAAACAGGCTCTTCAGTCCAACTTGTCCATATTGCCCAGTTTTTACCAATAAGCTAGTCCCAATTGCCCGCATATGGCCCATATCCCTCTGTACTAATCTTACCCACGTAACTGTCTAAATGCTTTATAAAAGATAAAGTTATACCTGTCTCTGTGACCACCTCTGGCAGCTTGTTCCAGACACTCTCAACCCTCTGTATGAAATACTTGCTCCTCTGGACCCATTTGTAATTCTCTCCTCTCGCCTTGAAACTATGCCCTCTAGTTTTCGACTCCCCTACCGTTGGGAAAAGCTGTTGACTATCTACCTTATCTATGCCCCTCATTATTTTATAGACCTCCATAAGATCACGCCTAAGTCTCCTATACTCCAAGGAAAAAAGTCCCAGTCTATCCAGCCTCTCATTTATAATTCAAGCCATCAGGTCCTGGTAGCATCCGAGTAATTATTTTTTGCACTCCTAGTTCAATAATACCCTTTCTGTAAGAGGATGACCAGTGTAAGTGTGTATGGTGTACATAATATTCCAGCTGCAGCCTTACCAATGTCTTGTACAACTTCAATAAGATGTTCCAACTCCTGCATTCAATGTTCTAAGCAATGAAACCGAATGGGCCAATTACCTTCTTCACCACCCTGTCCATCTGTGACTCCACTTTCAAAGAGCTATGAAGCTGTACCCCTCGATCTCTTTGTTCCATAATACTCCCCAACGCCCTACCATTAACTGAGTAAGTCCTGCCCTGGTTCGATCTACCAAATGCCATTCCATCTTCCATTCATCAGTCCACTAGCCCAATTGATGAAGATCTCATCGCAGTCCTAGGTAACCACCTTTATTGTCCACCATGCCACCAATCTTGGTGTCAAACTTACTAACCATGCCTCCTAAGTTCCCACCCAAATCATGAATATAAATGACAAATAACAGAATATGCAGCACTGATCCTGAGGCACACCACTGGTCACAGGCCTCCTGTTTGGAAAACAACCCTCTGTCTTCTGTTATCAAGCCAATTTTGTATCCAATTGGCTACCTCACCCTGGATCCCGTGAGCTTTAACTTTTTGCAACAACCTACCATTCGGTACCTTCTCAACGGCCTTGCTAAAGTCGATGTCGAAAATGTCAACTGCATTGCCCTCATCTACCTTCTTGGTTATCCCTCCAAAAAATACAATCAGATTTGTGAGAAATGATCTTCCACTCACAGAGCCATGCTGACTGTCCCTAATCAGTCTTTGCCTTGTTCAGTGCCTGTAGATTCTGTCTCTTAGAATACTTTCTAACAAGTTACCCACTAAGATGTTAGGCTTACCGGCCTGTAGTTCCCAGGCTTTTCCCTGCAGCTCTTCTTAAACAAAAAGACACAACATTCTAATCATCAGGCATATCACCTGTGGCTATCAATGATTCAAATATCTCTGCAAGGGGATCTGCAATTTCCTCCTTAACCTCCCACAATTCCTGAGGTACACTTCACAGGTCGTAGGGATTTATCTACCTTGATGTGCTTAAAGATTTCCAGCACCACCACTCTGTAATGTGTACACTCCTCAAGACGTCACTATTTATTTCCCCAAGTTCCTGAACAGCCATGCCTTTCTCAACAGTAAATACCGATGAGAAATATTCATTTAGGATTTCACACATACCTCGAGATTCTGTACATCGGTGACCTTATTGATCCTTAAGAGGTCCTAATCTTTTCCTAGTTACTCTTTTGTCCTTTATATATTGATAGAAGCTCTTAAAATTCTCTTCTGCCAAAGCAATCTCATGTCCCCTTTTTGCCCTCTTGATTTCTCTCAACTCTTCTCGATAATCTCCGTACTCTTCAAGGGATCCACTTGATCCTGGTTTACAATGCATGTCATATGCCTATTTCTTTTGACCAGGGCCTCAATATCCCAGTCTCTCCCCTTCTACCAGCCTTGCCCTTCACTCTAAAAGGGATGTGCTTATTCTGAACCTTAGTTAACACAATTTTGAAGGCTTCTGTTTACCAGACGTCCCTTTGCCTGTCTAATACCACAAAATTGGCCTTGCCCCAATTTAGAATTTTAACTTTATGGCCAGACCATTGCTCTCTTAAAACTAATGGAATTATGGTTACTGATCCCAAAGGGATCCCTCACTAACACTTCTGTCGCCTGCCCTTCCTTACTTCCGAAGAAGAGGTCATGTTTTGCCCCCTTTCTAGTCGGGCCATCTACATAATGAGAAATTTCTTCTGAATACACTCAACAAATTTCTCTCCATCCAAGCCCCTAATACTATGGCTGTCCCAGTCAATGTTGGGAAAGATGAAGTCCCTTACTTTTACCATCCTATTTTTCTTGTCATTATCAGTTATCAGCTTACATACTTGTTCCTCAATTTCCCATTGGCTATTTGGGGGCCTATAGTACAGTCTTATTTCTCAGTTCTACCCATATAGACTCAGTGGGCAAAACCTCAGAAGTATCTCCTCTCAGTACTGCTGTGATGTTCTCTTTAAACAAAAATGCAACTCCCCCTCCTCTCTTGCCTCTTGTTCTATCTTTGCAATAACATCTGTACCCTGGAACTTGCTAGTTCTCTCCGTGTTTCAATAATAGCGATAACATCCCAGTCCCACGTATCCATTTATGCCCTGAGTTCATCTGCCTTGCCAGTCAGGCCTCTTGCATTGAAATAAAGGCAGTTTAATCTAAACTTCCCTTGCTGTCTGCCCTGCTCTTGCCTTATCTGTCTAATACTAGGATTACTGACATTGACTTTACTATTTATCATGCTGTCCTTAATATCCGTGCTGTCCTCAACCTTCTCTTCTATCTCCCTTCTGATTTGGGCTTCGCCCCCTGCCAAACTAGTTTAAAACCTCCGGAGTGGCTGTAGCAAATCCCCTCGCCTGGTTATCAGGCCCCCTCCAGTTCAAGTGTAATCCGTCCCTCTTGAACAGGTCACTCCCCCCCAGAAGAAACCCCTATGATCCACAAATCCAAATCTCTGCCCTTGCACCAGCGCTCAAGCCGCACATTAATTTGCTTAATCTTCCTATTCTTTCTTTTGCTAGCAGGTAGCATTGGCAGTAGTCCAGAAATTACTACCCTTGAGGTCTTGCGTTTTAGCCTTATTCCGAACTCTCTATATATACACTTCAGGACCTCGTCCTTTTTCCTACCTATGTCATTGATACCAATGTGTACAATGACTTCTGGACGCTAACCCTCCCCCTTAAGAATGTCCTTTAACAGCTCAGAAATGTCTTTGACCCTGGCATTAGGGAGGCAACACGCTATCCTGGAGTCTCAATTGCCCCCACAGAAATGCCTGCCTATACCTTTAATTAGCGAGTCCCCTATTACTACTGCTTGTTTGTTCTTCGCCCAACTCTGTTCTACAGCAGAACCAGGTGTAGTGTCACAGGCTGACTGCTGTTGGTATTTTCCCCAGAGGGACTATTCCTTTCAACAGTATCCAAAATGGTATAATTGTTTGAAAGGAGAATAGCCACAGGACACTCCTGAACATAAGAACATAAGAAATAGGAGCAAGAGTAGGCCATCTAGCCCTTCGAGCCTGCCCTGCCATTCAATAAGATCATGGCTGATCTGAAGTGGCTCAGTTCCACTTTCCCGCTTTCTCCCCATAACCCTTAATCCCCTTGCCTACCAAAAACCTATCTACCCGCGTCTTAAATATATTTAGCGAGGTAGCCTCCACCACTTCAACGGGCAGAGAATTCCAGAGATTCACCACCCTTTGAGTGAAGAAGTTCCTCCTCAACTCCGTTCTAAACTGCTCCCCCCTCCCCCGAGGCTGTGCCCTCTAGTCCTGCTGTCCTTTGAGCGGGAAGAACCTCTCTACCTCTACCCTATCCATCCCTTTCATCATCTTATACATCTCAATAAGATCCCCCTCATCCTTCTAAACTCTAACGAGTACAACCCCAGTCTATTCAGCCTCTCTTCATAGCGCAACCCCCTCAACTCCGGTATCAGCCTAGTGAACCTCCTCTGCACTCCCTCCAAGGCCAAAATATCCTTGCGCAAGTGCGGCGACCAAAACTGCACACAGTATTCCAGCTGTGGCCTCACCAGTGCCCTGTACAGTTGCAGCAAGACCTCCCTACTTTTATATTCAACCTCCCTCGCTATGAAGGCCAGCATCCCATTTGCCTTCCTGACCACCTGCTGCACCTGTAGGCTGGGTTTTTGTGACTTATGCACAAGGACCCCCAGGTCCCTCTGCACTGTAGCATGCTGCAGCTTTTCGTCCTGTAAGTAGTAGTCCTTCCTACTATTATTCCTACCAAAGTGAACTACCTGCTTGCCTCTCTTGGCAGTCACCCATCTATCTGACTGAACCTCTGGCATGATAATCTCCCTGTAATTAGTTTTGCAGTGCAGCTTGTGAGGAGCTGCAGCTGGGCAAACCTCCTGCAGACTAAGTTGATAGGAAGAATAGATTGCTCCCTGATTTCCCCATATCTGGCAGGAGAAGCATACTGCTGCCCTAATTGCCATTAACTGCCCCTTTACAGTAAAAAGGATAACTGAATCTCAACTCGGCTTTATCTTGCTTGCTCTTAAAAGAAGATGCCAAAACAATACAACAATCTCCAAGAGAATAGAGAATCAACCAACCTTAACTAGTGGGAATTCAGTAATCCATGATTTTTTTTCTGACTTGCTGTGAGCCCTGGACAAGAAGGATGGGTTGCACCTTAACTAGAAGGGTATAAATATTCTGGCCGGAAGGTTTGCTGGTGTCAAACGGGAGGATTTAAACTCGTTTGGCAGGTGAGCGGGAACCCAAGCAAAGGTGAATTAGCTGAAGGAGAACCGGAGAGTAGGGCCAGTAAGACTTGGAGCAAGCAGGGTGAGGTTGCTAATCAAAGATGGTCTAGCGGACTGAAGTGTATTTGTTTCAATGCAAGAAGTGTAACAGCAAGGCAGATGAACTTAGAGCTTGGATTAGTACTGGGAACTATGATGTTGCCATTACAGAGACTTGGTTAAGGGAAGGACAGGATCAGCAGCTTAACATGCCAAGATGCAGATGTTTCAGTTGGGATAGAGGGGATGTAAAGAGGGTGGGGGGAGTTGCACTACTGGTTAAGGACAATATCACAGCTGTGCTGTGGGAGGACACCTCAGAGGTGTGGGCAGAGCTCAGGAATAGGAATGATGTAGTCACAATGTTGGGAGTTTACTATAGGCCACCCAACTGCCAGCAGGAGATGGAGGAAGAAATGTGTAGGCAGATTTTGGCAAGGTCTATTAACTTCTACATTGTATGGTACTGACAGTGCTCGGGGCATGGATGGGGCAGGGTTTGGAAGGAACATCCAGGAGGGCTTCTTGAAACAGTATGTCGATAGTCCAAGTAGTAAAGGGGCCACACTGGACCTAGTATTGGAATGAGCCCGGCCAGGTTGTTGATGTTTCAGTAGGGGAACAGTTCAGGAACTGTGACCACAATTCAATAAGCTTTAAGGTACTGATGGATAAAGATAAGTGTAGTCCTCAAGTTAAGGCGCTAAACTGGGGAAAGGCTAATTACAATAATATTAGGCAGGAACTGAAGAATGTAGATTGGGGGCAGATGTTTGAGGGCAAATCAACATCTGGCATGTGGGAGGCTTTCAAGTGTAAGTTAGGGATAGGGATTCAGGAATGGCACATTCCTGTAAGAATGAAGGATAAGTATGGCAAGTTTTGGGAACCTTTGATAACAAGAAATTTTGTGAGCCTAATCAAAGAGAAAAAGCATTTGTCAAAGCTAGGAGGCTGGGAACATATGAAGCAAGTGTGGTATACAAGGAAAGTAGAAACTTAAGCAAGGAGTAAGGAGGGCATTGGCCAGCAGGAGTAAGGAAAATCCCAAGGCTTTTTATACATATGTAAAAAGCAAGAGGGTAGCCAGGGACAGGGTTGACCCACTCCAGGACAAGGGAGAACATAAGAACATAAGAAATAGAAGCAGGAGTAGGCCAACTAGCCCTTCGAGCCTGCCCCGCCATTCAATAAGATCATGGCTGATCTGTCGTGGCTAGTTCCACATTCCCGCCCTCTCCCCATAACCCTTAATCCCCTCTCTTATCAAAAACCCATCAACTCGCTTCTTAAAAATATTTAGCGAGGTAGCCTCCACCACTTCAACTGGCATAGAATTCCAGAGATTCACCACCCTTTGAGTGAAGAAGTTCCTCCTCAACTCCGTTCTAAACCGCCCCCCCCCCCCTTTATCTTGAGGCTGTGCCCCCTAGTCCTTCTATCCTTTCTGAGCGGGAAGAGTCTCTCCACCTCTATCCTATCCATCCCATTCATCATCTTATACGCCTCAATGAGATCCCCCCCTCATTCTTCTAAACTCTAACGAGTACAAGCCTAATTTATTCAGCCTCTCCTCATAGCTCAACCCCCTCAACTCCGGTATCAGCCTAGTAAACCTCCTCTGCACTCCCTCCAAGGCCAAAATATCCTTGCGTAAGTACGGCGCCCAAAACTGCACACAGTACTCCAGCTGCGGCCTCACCAATGCCCTATACAGCCGCAGCAAGACCTCCCTACTTTTATATTCAATCCCCCTCACGATGAAGGCCAGCATCCCATTCGCCTTCCTGACCACCTGCTGCACCTGCAAGCTGGGTTTTTGCGACTCATGCACAAGGACCCCGAGGTCCCTCTGCACCGTCGCCTGCTGCAGTTTTTCTCCACGTAAGTAATAATCCTTCCTACCATTATTCCTACCAAAGTGGACCACCTCGCACTTGCCAACATTAAATTCCATTTGCCATTTCTTGGCCCATTCGCCCAGCCTATCTAGATCCTTCTGTAGACTCTCCCCACCCTCCGCACAATTTGCCTTTCCACCAATTTTGGTGTCATCAGCAAATTTCGACACCCTACACTCGGTTCCTATGCATGGAAACAGAGGAAATGGGCACGATATTAAATGAGTACTTTGTGTCAGTATTCACCAAAGAGAAGGACTTTGGTAGATGATGAGTCTGGGAAAGGATGTGTAGAAAGTTTGAGATCAAAAAGGAGGTGGTACTGGGGTTCTTGAGAAACATTAAGGTCGACAGTTCCCCAGGGCCTGATGGGATATATCCCAGAATACTGAGAGACAAGGGAGGAAATTACTGGGGCTTTAAGAGAAGTCTTTCTATCCTCACTGGCTACAAGGGAGGTCCCAGAGGATTGGAGGATAGCCAATGTTGTTCCTTTGCTTAAGAAAGGTAGCAAAAATAATCCAGATAATTTCAGACGGGGTGAGCCTTGCACATCAGTGGTAGGGAAATTATTGGAGAGGATTCTTCGAGATAGGAACTATTCCCACTTGGAAATAAGTGGACGTATTAGTGAGAGGCAACATGATTTTGTGAAGGGGAGATCATGTCCCACTAACTTGATAGAGTTTTTCGAGGAAGTGACAAAGATGATTGATGAGCGTGTTGTCTACACGGACTTCAGTAAAGCTTTTGACAAGGTCCGTCATGGCAGACTGGTGCAGAAGGTGAAGTTGCACGGGATCAGAGGTGAGCTGGCAAGGTGGATACAAAACTGGCTCAGTCAAAGAATACAATAAGAAGTCTCACAACACTAGGTTAAAGTCCAACAGGTTTGCTTGGTAACAAAAGCCACTAGCTTTCGGAGCGCTGTCCCTCAGTCAGATGAGTGGGAGATCTTTTCACAAACAGGGCATATAAAGACTCAACTCAATTTACAGAATAATGATTGGAATGTGAGTCTTTACAGCTAATCAAGTCTTAAAGGTACAGACAGTGTGTGTGGAGAGAGCGTTAAGCACAGGTTGAAGAGATGTGTATTGCGTCCAGACAAGACAGTGAGATCTTGCAAGCCCAGGCAAGACTTGGGGGTTACAGATAGTGTGACGTGAATCCAAGGTCCCAGTTGAGACCATCTCATGTGCGGAACTTGGCTGTCAGTCTCTGCTCAGTGACTCTGTGCTGTCCTGTGTCGTGAAGGCCGCCTTGGAGAACGTTTACCCGAAGATCAGAGGCTGAATGCCCATGATTGCTGATGTGTTTGCCAACAGGAAGGGAACAGTCTTGCCTGATGATTGACCAGTGTTCATTCATCCATTGTCATAGTGTCTGCATGGTCTCCCCAATGTACCATGCCTCGGGACATCCTTTCCTGCAGCATATCAGGTAGACAATGTTGGCCAAGTTGCAAGAGTATGTACTGTATATCTGGTGAATGGTGTTCTCACATGAGATGGTGGCATCCATGTCGATGATACAGCGCTTCTTGCAGAGGTTGCTGTGGCAGGGTTGTGTGGTGTCACTGTTCTCCTGAAAGTTGGGTAGTTTGCTGCAGACAATGGCTTGTTTGAGGTTGTGCGGTTGTTTGAAGGCAAGAAGTGGGGGTGTGGGGAGGGGCTTGGCGAGATGTTCGTCTTCATCAATGACATGTTTTCCAGAGCCTTCAACATGTCGTAACTTCTCCACTCCAGGGAAGTACTGGAAAATGAAGGGTACTCAGTTCACCGTGTCCTGTGTTTGTCTTCTGAGAAGGTCGGTGCAGTTTTTTGCTGTGGTGCATCAAACTTGTCGATTGATGAGTTGACCGCCAGATCTTGCTCTTATGAGGGCATCTTTCAGCGTCAGGAGGTGTCTGCTGCCATCCTCCTCATCTGAGCAGATCCTTTGTATACGGAGGGCTTGTCTCTAGGGTTTGGCTTCTTTAACATGTTTAGGGTGGAAGCTGAAGAAGTGGAGTATCGTGAGATTATCCGTGGGCTTGTAGTACAGTGAAATGCTGAGGTGACCATTCTTAATGGAGATGCCTGTGTCCAAGAATGCAACTGATTCCAGTGAGTAGTCCATGGTGAGTATGATGGTGGGATGGAATTTGATGTCATCATATAGTTGTTTCAGTGATTGTTCACCATGAGTCCAAAGGAAGAAAATATCATCGATATACCTAGTGTATAGCATTGGTTGAAGGTCCTGTGCGGTGAAGAGGTCTTGCTCGAACCTGTGCATGAAGATGTTGGCATATTGAGGTGGGAATTTGGCCTCCATGGCTGTTTTGTGTGACTGGATAAAGAACTGGTTGTTGAAGGTGAAGACATTGTGGTCCAAGATGAAGCAGATGATTTGTAAAATTGCATCTGGAAACTCGCAGTTGTTGACGTTGAGTACTTGGTCAAAGACAGAGGGTAGCAGTGGAAGGGTGCGTTTCTGATTGGAGGTCTGTGGCAAGTGGTGTTCCTCAGGGATTAGTGCTGGGACTTTGCTGTTTGTAATATATATATAGATTTGGAGGAAAATATAACTGGCTTGATTAGTAAGTTTGTGGATGACACAAAGGTTGATGGATTTGCAGATAGCAATAAGGACCATCAGAGGATACAGCAGGATATAGATTGGTTGGAGACTTGGGCAGAAAGATGGTAGATGGAGCTTAATCCAGACAAATGTCAGGTAATGCATTTTGGAAGGTCTGATACAGATAGGAAATGTACAGTAAATGGCAGAACTCTTGAGGGATCTGGATGTACAGTTTCGTGGGTCACTGAAAGTGGCAGTGCAGATGGAGAAAGTAGTCAAGAAGGCGTATGGCATGCTTGCCCTCATCAGCTGGGGCATTGAGTTTAAAAATTGGCAAGTCATGTTGCAGCTTTATAGAACCTTAGTTAGGCTGCACTTGGAATATAGTGTTCAATTCTGGTTGCCACACTACCAGAAAGATGTGGAGGCTTTGGAGAAGATGTTGCCTAGTATGGAGGGCATTAGCTATGAGGAGAGGCTAGAGAAACTTGGTTTGTTCTCACTGGAATGACAGAGGTTGGGGGGTGACCTGATAGAAGTCTACAAGATTATCAGGGACATAATCCTGTCCCTGACTGATTAGGAAGAAGCTTTTTCCCAGGGTGGAAGAGTCAATTATTAGGGGGTATAGGTTTAAGATGCGAGGGGCAAAGTTTAAAGGAGATGTATGAGGCAGGTATTGTACACATAGAGTGGTGGATGCCTGAAACTCATTGCCAGGGGAGGTAATGGAGACGGATACAGTAGTGACTTTTAAGGGACATCTTGATAAATATATGAATAAAATGGGAATAGAGGGATATGAACCCAGGAAGGGTAGGGGTTTTTAGTTCAGTCAGGCAGCATGGTCGGTGCATGCTTGGAGGGCTGAAGGAACTGTTCCTGTGCTGTAATTTTCTTTACTTTTTGTTTTCTTTGTTCTTTGAGCCCCACAAATACCACTGAACATTCAGATCCCTGAATGGAACCCTGGTTCAATAGACCATAACTTTTGTTGTTTTTTTTGTTTAGAGAAATGGATGAACAGTCACAGGACTGCCAATTAACTTTTAACAAAAGAATAAAACATTTATTAAACATGAAGAGATGGACAAAACAAAATATTCCTTCACCTCATGTATATCTGCACAGGTGTACACAGATTTTTAAGGATAATGCACGTTTACAGAATATATCTTGTACTATAACATTTTCAGTAAGTATACAGTCCATGTAAACTAAAAGGTCAACTGTGGTCAGAAACACATGCACTCTGAAACCACGTGGCAGATGCCACCTAATACAACTTATGTGAATTTCTCCTCAAATTCCCCCCAGATGGAAACCAGGGCATGAAAGAGAAGGCCCATAAAGACTGAACTAAAATAGATAGAGAACGGGAATGTGAACAAATTATTGGTTACTGAAGATAGAGGCAGGCAAAGAGAGAGGGAGAGCCAACCAGTCTCACTGGAATTCTGTCTTCGACATGAGTAGTTCCAAATTCTATTTGCAAAAACCACACCTTAGAATCTTCTCCTGAACAACGCCTTATCTTAGATGTCTTTCAAGAATCCACTTCCAGGAATTCAGTTCTTTCATTTTTCTTCTGCCATGGATTACCATGTGCATTCAAGCTTCCACACAATCTGTCAGGCACCCAGCCATGCCAATGGTACACAACTGCTTCACAGACTGTATTAAACCCACCAACCTTAGGATTACATCAGATGTCTGGCTTCTTGCTAGCTGACTTCACTCGGTCTGCACATTTCAGCTGTATTTAACTGGAGGCTTTATCTGCCTCTTTTTGTTTTTCGTTATCTGCCTCTTTTTTTGTTTTTCGTTATCTGCCTCTTTTTTTTGTTTTTCGTTATCTGCCTCTTTTTTTTGTTTTTCGTTATCTGCCTTTTTTTTGTTTTTCGTTATCTGCCTCTTTTTTTGCTTTTCGTTATCTGCCTTTTTTTTGTTTTTCGTTATCTGCCTCTTTTTGTTTTTCGTATCTTCAGTGACCAATAATTTGTTCACATTCCTGTTCTCTATCTCTTTTAGTTCAGTCTTTATGGGACTTCTGTTTCATGCCCTGGTTTCCAAAACTATCTTTTTCTTTAGCTTTGGGGACTTACTTTTTGCCGCTTAGCCCATTGTCTTGCCTCTCTGCTGACAGTTTCTGTGAGAGTTGCTTTCTTCTCAGCTACCTGGTTCCAACTGAACTACAAGTACTCAGGTTGTTTCAGTGTGGGCCCTTGGTTGCTAAGCATCAGCCTTGTCTTTCTTTAACCCTATTTACTTTCATGTCATTAGGTCTTTAAGTACAATACAGGCACAGCTTGAAATGAAATCAAATCACACAGATATGCAGGCACCTTTATTTCGCAAGAACTAACTGAAATTTTGCAGTAGTGGATACTTGAACTTGAGGTACATTTTAACTTTTTATTAATTTCTACATCAAGTGAGTTTTAAAAGAAACGTTTTACTTGTTAACATAAGGAACCTAGTTAGCTTATTTCTTGGACCAAGCTAAAAACCATTGAGTGCGTATATTGAATTGCCAATATCACCTCTTTAATTTCAAAGTCTGTTGTAACAAATCCAGGAGTGTGAACAAAGAGAAGAATCGGTTCATCTCTCCTATCATGGTTGGGACATATATTTGGGGGCTCGTTTGATATTTGAACCATAATCAAAGGAGAATAATTGGAAGTGGGATCTAAATTAATCCCCAGAATTAATTTAAAATGCCAGTACTGTTTTCTTGTATATTAGAGTGATTACCTGTTAACCAAAATGTTCACTTTTGACGCTAATTTGTTTTTAGAACAGAGTGAAGTAACTTTGAACAGTTTAATGGCATTACCCACTGACAAATTTACAAGTGTGGCTAGGCAGTTGAAGTTAGAATTTCGATTAAAAGTGAGGAAGTATGAAATTCAAGAAGTGGCCATCAGCGATCTTGAAATTGAATTGGAAGAACATAAGAACATAAGAACATAAGAAATAGGAGCAGGAGTAGGCCATCCAGCCCTTCGAGCCTGCCCCGCCATTCAATAAGATCATGGCTGATCTGTCGCTGCTCAGTTCCACTTTCCCGCCCTCTCCCCATAACCCTTAATCCCCTCTCCTATCAAAAACCCATCAACCCGCGTCTTAAAAATATTTAGCGAGGCAGCCTCCACCACTTCAACGGGCAGAGAATTCCAGAGATTCACCACCCTTTGAGTGAAGAAGTTCCTCCTCAACTCCGTTCTAAACCGCCCCCCTTTTATCTTGAGGCTGTGCCCCCTAGTCCTATTGTCTTTTTTGAGCGGGAAGAGTCTTTCCACCTCTATCCTATCCATCCCATTCATCATCTTATACGTCTCAATGAGATCTCCTCTCATTCTTCTAAACTCTAACGAGTACAAGCCTAGTTTATTCAGCCTCTCCTCATAGCTAGAGCTAGAGGTAAATGTGGAACCAGAAACAGAATAAACTAGCTTCAAAAATACAGTCAGAACAGAAGAGACCAGCTACTAATGTATTAGCTACAGTGCAAATTTCACTAATATCACTTGCAACTCTATAATTTCAAAGTGTTCAATGCAGCATGCTTGTTTATTCACTGGTGACTTTTAATTGGTAAACCACAAACAGAAAATGTTAAATGAAATGTGACTTTGATTATGAAATGGAATGCCAAAGAATTGTTAAATGAGGCATGTTGTAATAGATGGATGCAGATGAGTTACCAAGCTGGAACGATTAAAGATTAATTTGCTAGATATCCACACAGAAGAAAAAATAATTAGAAACAGCAGAACAAAATGCAGAAAGGAAGATTTTGCTTGACAAATTAGTCCTTGGGAGTGTGTAAGATATGGTGGAGAGAGGAAATGTATTTAAATTGGTGTGCATGAACTTTCAATATCAAACTGGAGACTATTGGGAGAGGATTAATAGATATGAAAATTATGGAATAGTAGAAATTTGGATTTAGAAACTGGAAATAACAGAGGAAACAAAGGTTCATGCTCATTTGGCAGGCATGGAAACAGGCATTCAATATGGAGGATGGCGTGCTCGTTGTATTCTGGCATGGTGCCACTCATTAAATTGGTAAAGTCAATGCCTTAAGCAATCTTTAGACCTTCTTTATTATGATCCTAGACTGGGTCTCCTGAGCTCTTGGTAAGATTTGATCAGAGACCAGAAACATTTTGTTTAAAGTAGACATTCAAACCATCTACCCAGAGAATAAAACCACAGGATTCCACGGGTTTTGAACAAACAAAAATAAACTTTACAAGGTTAGAAAAATATAACAATTTACAATATCTATCTTATATTCTTAACATTCAGGGTTAATATGAAGTATGTATTGCAATAGAAGTGTCTGGTATATGCAGATTTAATTAAGGTTCAGATTTTGTGAATCATTTTTAAAGGTGAATATATACTAAGGTTCTAAAAGGAAATGCTATATAACAATGTGGCTTCCACCACACTCTCCTAAATCCTGTTAATTTGGTTTTGGGGGCTGTCAGGTGTCTGGTCACATCGCAAACAACCATCATGGTTAAGAATTCCCTGATCAAGGTGCTGAAAAGTCTGAACCTGCAGAATTTCTGAATATCGAGTGTGCTGTACATATTGTCTCTCCCACCTTCATTCTGTCAAATTACAGGGAACTTTGCTGAACTTAGCTCAAAGAGTTTATGTGCAAGTTCATGAAAAGTTAAGGATCACCAAATATGCACATTTTGCTACTGGAGTGTAAGTAATTAACTTTCACCACAGTAGGGCACTAATAAATATCCAGGAGGACCACCTATCCATTAAGCCATAAAACTTACAAATCCATCTACACCATACCTATGATATTCCTCTTATCAATCAAATTGGATATCTCTTTAAAAAAAGTCAAATACAACTAAGTTTAGAAAATTCGTGCTAACTGAATAGCTCATGCATTGTGCAAGCATTAATTAATTTTGTCTTTTAGTGCGGTGTCTAAGAATTTTCCTACTTCTGGCATGATCTATATTTGATTTATTGTTGTTACATATATTAGTATACAGTGAAAAGTATTGTTTCTTGTACGCTATACAGACAAAGCATACTGTACATAGGGAAGGAAAGGAGAGAGTACAGACTTAACGTTACAGCCAAAGCTAAGATGTAGAGAAAGATCAACTTAATGCGAGGTAGGTCCATTCAAAAGTCTGATGGCAACAGGGAAGAGGCTGTTTTTGAGTCAGTTGGGACACGTTCTCAGATTTTTGTATCTTTTTACCAATGGAAGCAGGTAGAAGAGAGTATGTCTGGGTGCATGGGGTCATTCATTATGCTGGCTGCTTTTCTGAGGCAGCAGGAAGTGTAGACAGTGTCAATGGATGGGAGGTTGGTTTGAGTGATGGACTGGGCTCCATTCACAACCCTTTGTAGTTTTTAGCAGTCTTGGACGCAGCAGGAGCCTTACCAAGCTGTGATACAACCAGAAAGAATGCTTTCTATGGTGTATCTGAAGAGGTTGGTGAGAGTTGTGGCAGACTTGCCAAAGTTTCTTCATCTCCTGAGAAAGTAGAATGGTATATGCTTATTGAACAAAGGTGTTACATTTACTCTTTTCCCACAGCACAATTTTCATGTTAAAGGAGGATTGAAAGAATGTGTCATGCTTGCTGCAACACACTCTGATATTTCATTGCAGTATGAAGGCACGTTACATCCTCAATTGTTCTGCCTTGTGGTTATGATGTTAAACTGAGCCCTGACTGTCTGTCCTTATATTCAGAGGAAAATATGTTTCTTTTCTCCCTGATATTCCAACCAGTATTTATGACTCCTCCAGAATTGCTAAAGCAAGTTAGGATGTCATGAAGTCATGAAAAATACGAGATAAATGCAAGCTATTTCTTTGTTAGTTTAAATTGTTCTCTCTCCACTACTTTTTCCACTCTAAGAATGTTCCTTGTATGTAGATTTAATCCAGAATTTGATCTAATGGCCCTTCTTTTCTGCACCACAACTTTCCTTCTCTTAACCTATCCTTAACATGGCACAGCAAGTAATTGACATATTTCTGATCCTTTAAATCTTTGAACATTTGTGTGACAAACAAAATGTATGCCACAAAATTGTTATAGAAAGTTGGGAATAGTTTTGTACCACTCGGACAATGTGGTATGTAGCTTGGCAATATCTGATAATTAACCAGCTTAGGGTTGGATACCTCAAATGATATTTTATGTGACTGTTTCAGTATAATTTTTACATTGCTGGATGACACACTATCAGGTCTGATTATCCTCCTAATAGATGAATTTTTAACCTTTTGGGAAAATCTCCCCAACATCTCCAGCAAAGAGCTGTCACAATAGCTCCACCACATGCTACCTCTTGGTAACTGTTATCTATCAGGGTTAATTGTCAGGTCTGAATAATCCTACTTCTTAACCAGAAAACCTTCCATGTTCTTTATGCCTCAAGTGACATAATGTTTGTCATTATTTCTTTTCACAAAACAACCCACCCAAAAATAATAATTAATATCAGATTGAAGTGTATAATATGTATGTATATTTATATAAATATATGCATAACATGCACAGCTGATATAATTTCAAAATGCATTCTGCTTGTAAAATGGAAATACTACTTTTAAAAATATATTTACTTAAAAGCAATTAGTTGGCCAAAAAAAGAGTTTATCAACAGCAGGTTTCCTGTATTTGGAATGCTCTGAAAATTGCTGCCTCATTGCATGGTCTGCAGGTCAGTAGTAGTTTTAATTAAATAATATACTTCCAATGACTTAAAAAATGTCTGTAACTTTAAAGTGCAGCTGTTGTAGCTTAAAATTTGGACACAGCCTACAAGAATGGAGCCCTGCTGTGGTCTAAAAGTCAGAGTACATCTTGGCATTCCAAACATTTCCTTACTAGAAGATTACAGCCTGATTTTTGTGAACTTTATTGCTCTGGGCCTCATGACAGCTTTCAGAAACATGTTTGGCATTTTGGTTAAAATAACTCAGATGTGTTGAGCCATTTTGGAAAAACTGTTGGTCTTCATTAATATCCCAGTTATTAATGTTGGAAATAATCTTAATTAAGATTACATATCTTTTGTTGGGAGTTGCAGTAGTATGTACATTCAAGTTGGGGATTTTTAGAAGGATTTTTCTTCACAAATTGCTACAGGTTCTGTTTCATGTTACTCATTCAAAACTTAGCTTGTATCCCAATAGTATACTTAAAACTAAGTGATAGGTCCCTAAAGATTGTCTGTAGTAAATTATTGTTGGAACCAGTTAATTGTATTCATCCACGCATTGCCTCTTTATCAAACAGGTGGGTGGTAATTGAGCTGAGATAGCTTGGCTACGAACGAATGGAATGTAAGGTATCAAGATTTATGATTTCCTGTTTGTTTCTTTCAGGATTGTTCAACTTCTGAAGAATATTGTGTTGCTGCTACATTGCTACCACTGACAACAGCATTTTACCGGGTAAGCCCATGTGATTTCATGCCAAAACTCCCCAGAGAAAACTTGGGTCTTGTCTGGATTTGATTGCACAAAGGTCTAGGTATGAAATTTAGCAACTAGATTTATTAAGAAGAAATACAATCTGCAAACTATCATATTCGATTTTAAAATAGTGTTCCACTTCATACCAGCATATTACAGTCAAAAGAGTTTGGAAAACTAAGGTTGTACAGGGCATTCTTGTGTTGACTGAAGTTTTTTTTAGCATCAAGGATTATTAAGCATCCAACAACTATATCTGTAATGAACATCCAGCTTTAGCTAGCAAATGGGAGAGTTAATTAATTAGTGATCAGATATGTGCTATATTGACACTTGTTGACATGCATACAATTGACCGTAAGATAATCAATAGTATTAGACATAAAAACATCAGAAATGTGAAATAAGCTACTGACAATTCACTCACTGCCAGCCATTACAAAAAAAATGGATAACTTGGAGGTTTTTATATCAGGTCAGTCATGAGAAAAAAGAAGTACCCATGTTTTTTGCGGCACAAGTTCATCAAAGCTAATAGATACATTGCAAGCTTCAGATTCAAGTGACAGGAATGCCCAGCACTGACTTTAGCCCCAGCTGCAATTAATTTTGTTTGTTCTCTGTCATTCCACCTTTATGCTGTCAAGAATTGATAGAGTAAAAAGCAAACTAACATCACCTATTTTGCTCTTCTATAAGTACAATTTCCTTGCAATAGGGGACTCAATAGTGTTGACCGTGGAAAAAGTGATTATCATACCCTTCCAGATTTAATAAGCTATGAGGAATGACAAAAAACACAAGGGGAAAGAGATCCGAGAGAGAATCTACACAGACCACTGATTAGTAACAACTTTGTTAAAAGGAAATCAAGCCGGAATTATTTACCATAATTAAAATTATGTTTTTATTCTCAATTTTATTTTGTAAAATTTATATTTAATTTAGCATCCAAGATGTTTCACCAAGTTTTTAAATCCTGAATTCTTTGTACTTTCCAGTTGTTAAACATTTATCATTCATTCTGTATGCAATTACATTCTATCGCTGTTTATAACTAACCTAAAGAGGCAAGTTGCGAAGTAAAAGTCGCGTTCTGTATCTTCACTGGAACTTTTGGAATGAGTATAGTGTTCTCAAGTATAAAGCTTTTGTAAATTTCTAATGTTGCACACATTGCCATAGAAAACATAATGTAAGTATTAACATGGCATTGTTTAAGAAACAATAGTTTTCCTTTTAGCATACATAGTCTTTTTTTATCAACTGAATGCCTGATGTATATGAAGACACTTAACCATGGTGATGAATTTCAAATTCAAGCCAAATTATCTGCATATCTGTAGGGCTTCCATTTTCCCAGTATGGAAAATAAACTCACTGTCCTTAAGAGTGCATCCAAGTTACCAAATCTGGAGAGCTCAGATCAAAATTGACAGGAGATAAATATGAGGGGGACTTGCCAACTTGTAGGTGAAAATATTATGATGATGATGGCATCCATCCATCGCAGTAGATGATATACCCTGAGCGTAGTCTATGTCACTTCTGGATTGAACATCATCTGACTGTGGTGGGTGAATTATGAGTGACAATCCTTTCTGCAGTTGGTACAGATGAGTGGCATCAATCCAAAGTTTATTACTTCTGGTGTGCTCTCCTTTCTGCTATCTGGCCAGTTGTTTTGTCCTTTTTCTGTGCCTTTCCTGACTGTTTGTCTCCAGATACTGTGGTCAGCAGCAAGGATTTCCCGTGCATTGACTCCAATCATGGTCAACTTGAGGTCTCGTTGACCCACATCCTTGCATTGCAGATGTGGGCAACCTGTTGGTCTCATGCCAGAAGTACATCTTTGTAGATGCGGCCATCATCCATTCAGTTTACGTGGCCAGTAAAACCATTTGCAGACTTGAGGACAAACATGTTGGAGATCCCTTCATACTGGGGAACATCCATAACATCCTGATAGGATGTGCCCAGTATTCACTTGAAGCAGCAGAGGTGGAAACCATCTAGCTGCTTTTCTTAACTTGCATAAGTTGCCCATGTTTCACTCTGGGGGAAGGTGCAGGGAATGCAAATCTGGTATATATGCAGTTTTGTATTTTTGATGAGTTTGCTGTTGGCCCACGCATGATTTCTCAACTTCAAGATAACAAAGGTTTTGGCATTCCTGGTGCTGACTTTGATATCAGGTGACAAGTTGCATCAGTTATTGATTCCAAATATGAGAGGCTGTCGACAAATTCCTGAGTGAAGTTGTCATTGTTGGTGGAAGATGGACTCTCTGTGTCCTGACCTATATCTTTGGTCGTCTTGATGTTGATTGTCAATGCAAACTCCTTACAAACCTTGGAGAACCAGCCTACAAGCTGTTGCAAGTGAACTTCAGTATGGATGCCAGCACAGCATCATCACCAAGCAGTATCTCACAGACTAGGACATCCTAAACTCTGGTTTTGCACCCAATTTTGTCACATGGTAAACTTGCTGTCAGGTCTGGCATGCAGATAGACATCCTCTTTTGAGTCACAGTGCATAATACCTATTGAAAGAAGAGTATGCCAAAGAGAGTTGGTCCCAGGATGCAACCTTGCTTTACCCTGCTCCTTATCATGAAAGTGTCTAATGTTGCTTCCTTGTAACTGATGGAACTGTGAATATCTGTGGAAAGAAGCCATGTAGTCTGCTGGAAGAGATGTAAAACTAGATCAGAATTCCACTGCCAATCAGAGGAGAAAATCTGAAAAATTATTTTGTAATCTGTCCATGAAATTGAAACTAGTCCATGAGATTACGTAAACCATGATTTGTATAATCCATAATCCTTGAGTCTAAGCTTCTTTAAAGTTATCAATCCTGCCTCCAACACCAATCTGGAGATCGCTACCATATTAAATTAGGAGCCATTCCTGTAGCCTTCATCTAAACCTTTTCCAACCCTCAGTATCACCCAAATGTAGAAAATTTGACTACCCTGGGTCTTGCTTACTGGATATTAAGACATAAGAACATAAGAAATAGGAGCAGGAGTAGGCCATCTGGCCCTTCGAGCCTGCCCCGCCATTCAATAAGATCATGGCTGATCTGTCGTGGCTCAGTTCCACTTTCCCGCCCTCTCCCCATAACCCTTAATCCCCTCTCTTATCAAAAACCCATCAACCCGCTTCTTAAAAATATTTAGCGAGGCAGCCTCCACCACTTCAACGGGCAGAGAATTCCAGAGATTCACCACCCTTTGAGTGAAGAAGTTCCTCCTCAACTCCGTTCTGAACCGCCCCCCCTTTATCTTGAGGCTGTGCCCCCTAGTCCTACTGTCTTTTTTGAGCGGGAAGAGTCTTTCCACCTCTATCCTATCCATCCCATTCATCATCTTATACGTCTCAATGAGATCTCCCCTCATTCTTCTAAACTCTAACGAGTACAAACCTAGTTTATTCAGCCTCTCCTCATAGCTCAACCCCCTCAACTCCGGTATCAGCCTAGTAAACCTCCTCTGCACTCCCTCCAGGGCCAAAATATCCTTGCGCAGGTGCGGCGCCCAAAACTGCACACAGTACTCCAGCTGCGGCCTCACCAATGCCCTATACAGCTGCAGCAAGACCTCCCTACTTTTATATTCAATCCCCCTCACTATGAAGGCCAGCATCCCATTCGCCTTCCTGACCACCTGCTGCACTTGCAGGCTGGGTTTTTGCGACTCATGCACAAGGACCCCGAGGTCCCTCTCAGAATGAAGAATTTAATTCCAGGAAATTTTTTCCATTGGCTTTGCGAGTTAAGTGATGCTGTTGTTGTTCGTCCATCATCGTCAATGAGGACTTTGACACCATTAATCGATTTGAGGCTGGATACGGTGTGTCCGAAGATGGCTAATCAGGCCAATTTGGGCGCGGAATGTCCTGACACGTATTGGACAGACTTGTGTAGGCACTGTAGTTGTTGCGCTGGTGGCTCTGGACTTGCACAGCAAGGCTTCAAGGGTTAAGTGATGCAATTTAAAATTAAAGGTATTGAAAGAGAAATTGAGACAATTCCGTTTTATAAGAACATGACAGATTGCCAAGTGAGACTGTTTGCCTTTTTAAGGCCTTTTTAATCACATTAAATATTTGTGTGCATGCCTCTGCTCCTTTTCTATGTTCCTGTACTTAAAGAATTTTATCAATGGATTTTAGTTCCTTTTGTTACTTTTTTTAAAAAACATGTCATAGCATATTCCCTATGCTGAACTACATCAAGACGTCATTTGACCCAATGTGGCATTAAATATCCTGATCAAAATTGGAGGAAAACATTCCATTGATTGGAGTTATACCAAGCGCAAAGGAAGATAGTTGTGGTTGTTAAAGCCAATCATCTCAAACCTCAAGATATCGATACAGGAATTCCTTGGGGTCATGTCCTAGGCCCAGTTACCTACAGTGATTTATCAATGTCCTCCCTCCATCCTAAGGGTAGAAATGGGATTGTTTGCTGATGATTGTACAATGTTCAGCACCATTCACAATTCCACATAGACTGAAGCAGCTCATGCCCATTTGCTGCAAGGTCTAGACGATGTTCAGACTTGCGCTGATAAGTGCTAAGTAGCGCTGACACTACACAAGTGCTAGGCTAAGACCATCCCCAACAAGTGAGAGAGGATCTAACCATCTCCCCTTGACATTCAATGGCATTACCATCTCTGAGTGCCCCCATCATCAACATCCTGGAAGTTAATTTTGTGTTTCCTTTTCTTACTGCTGAACACAAACACATCAACCACTTAAATGGGATTGGTAAACTCGGAAGTGTATATTTTATTCATGAAGATTTAGTAGCACAAGTAAAATCTGGGAGAGCTCCTGATATCATAGCTGCTTGGATGACGACGTACTTATCATGTAGTACCTTTCGTATCTGGTGATGTACAAGGATCATAACCAAAGGTACCACCAAATTCCCCTTTTATTTGAACTTAAACTTTTCCCTTAATAATAAACAACCAATAACTATTTACAACATAGGAAACTCTTATACAGTACATATTTAAACTTTACAAAGTTCTGAATTTGTGTTTGTGAAGCATAACAGTGGTCTGCTGATGTGCCCCAATCTAGTCACTGTAAATCTAGAATGGGATTGCTAATTCCATATTGATTTTCACAATGACCTGGATCTGTAGGAATGTTCCGCTTGCAATGGAATTGCTTTTTGTTTCATGATTCGACATCTGACTGCTTTAATATCGATTCCATTTTAACATCATGTTATCTAGGTCTGAGTACCTCATAAGATCTTGGTTCATGACATATACGTGACCTCAGCTGGTTCTAAGTTTTGTCAATGGGATGTAAAATCCAAACTTTCTGCCCAATTATTAAGCTTGATAGTTCTTTGCCTGCATACTGGTCATGCACATCCTTCAAATTCATCCTAGATCTCTGAAAGTGTAGGTGTACATGGTGACTTGGTGGGATCATTTGCACCTGTCTGCCAAGTATCAGCTGTGCTGGTGAAAGAATAGTTGCACTTTGTTGTGCTGTGAAGTGCAACATGACAATATGCAAATCATGCCTGGTCTGCTGATGTCTGACAATTAAGGATTTTACTGTGTGAGTCAGACTGTTTGATCTGGGTTGGGTTGTGATGAAGTCTCTTCCCTACTTCTCTCAGATTCTGGAGTGGTTTGCATGTATATGAGGTTCCTGTCTGAAACAATCTTCTACGATGCTCCAAACAAGCTAAAAGTAGCACTTGTGTGCAATTGCTACCCCATGCATCCTGGATATTCTGTCTTCCACCTTCTTCTGTCAGGAAAAAGTTGCAAAAGTCTGAGGTCACATACCAACCAACTCAAGAACAGCTTCTTCCCTGCTGCTGTCAGACTTTTGAATGGACTTACCTTGCATTAATCTTTCTCTACACCCGAGTTACGAGTACAACACTACATTCTGTACTCTGTCATTTCCTCCTCTATAAACTGTTCGCTTTGTATAGCGCACAAGAAACAATGCTTTTCACTGTATATTAATACATGTGACAATCATCAATCAAATATCCTCTAACTGACATATGATTGGAAATTTAGAAAATTAGTCTGTCATTGATGGAAATCATCACCATGGCCAAAAGGTAATTGGCAATAACGGACCACAGGTATGCAGGAACTTTGTGTGGCATATGTTGGTTCTTGACATGTCTCGCATTCCCTGCCTTGACATCACCAGTACTCCCTGACCAATACACTGTTTCTAGTACTAACTTTCTGATACAGTCTATGTCCATATATGCTTGGCGGAACTTGCAAAATACCGGTTGCAGTGATTCAGGAATGAGCATCTACTTTTAAAGGTAACACCACAGGATATTCTGAGCTCATACCGTCTCAATGTCTTCCAAATGCCTTGATTTGAATCTGGGCATTCATTAATTATGGTCTTCCAGAGCTCTTGTAAGAGCTCCCACAACCCTAATGTAAAAGAAAATGTTTCCCGCTCTACGTTGAAGCAATTTAACAGGGCTGCTGATAAGTTCTAGGAGCCAAATGCAGTCAGCCTTTCTTTTGAAGGACCTACTTCCAAGATAGTTTCTTCTCTCAGATCATAGGGTAGCTAGGATGTTTCTTTAGATAGCAAATTCTTGAGCTTGTTGAACAAATGTTGGTAATTGTTGTGTTATAGAAGACACTTCTTTCTGAGTAGTTCCCAAAGTGGTGATGCTTTATGTGCAAAGTTGGGAGAAAGAAAATTGAACAACCCAAACAATATTGGAGGTACTCCTTATCTTGTTGAGTTGACATTGCGTGTCTACTCTTCAGTTTGTTTGTTTATGGACAGATGAGCACTGTTTGAGTAAATTAACTTCATACTTGTGATCAATAGATGTATGTGAATGTGTTCCTTTTTTTTACTAACGACAGCTGATGTCTTTTGCAATACAGATACACTGTAATACTTCACAAGCGATTGTGACTATTTGTTGAAAGAGGTATTGGCTGATAGAAGGTAATAGTTCTAAGTAACAATTACCAAAATTAGTCTTTGCTTGTGAATTCTTCACCAAGTGAACTGACCAATAAATAAGTGTTCCTGCAAGTTTATGATTTAATTCCTCCAGCAGAGGAATTTTATGGGGACATTATTTAATGCTGTTTTCAGACATCTAGAGTCTAAGCATACTATGAACTTTTTTTTTCGATAACATATTATGGAGCTGCTCCAGTTCGTGTGTTTCTGAACTTTGCAAATTATTCCAAATTGTTCTATCTTATTTAACTTCGCCATAAAGGGAGTCATGTCTGACAAATTTGTGGGAATTCTTTGAGGAAATAATAAAGAAGCTAGACAAAGGAGAGCCAGTGAACATGATTTATTTAGATTTCCAGAAAACCTTTGACGAGGTGCCATACAAGAGGTTGCTAAATGAGCTAAGAACCATTGGTGTTAGGGACAAGGTATTGGCAAGGATAGAAGATTAGCTGACAGAGTGTAGGGATAAGGGGGTCCTTTTCAGGATAGCAAACAGTGACTAGTGGTGTTCCACAGGGGTCAGTGTTGGGACTACAACCTTTCCATATATACATTAATGATGTGGAAGATGAAATTGAGCGTGGACAGATTTAAGAGAGCTGGTGAGAAGTGATGAGTTTAGTGAGTAGGGTAGGAGGGATCAAAGAGAATCGACAGCATGATGGTGGATCAGGATTAGAGCGTGTAATATTTTTTGCTAGGTAGGATCCTCCTTTTATGTATTTCATTAATAAAGACTTGAGCATGGAAATCATTTATTAATTTTTTTCTGAATTGTATCTTATAATTGACTCAGTTATAATAACCATAATATGAAGACAGAATGGTATTTTCAATCATTACACCTACTGAAAGCTAATTCTTTTTAGTTAAAAATCCAATTGACAGGATGTGATTTTGTTTTGGATGTTGGCAGAATCCTGCATGTGGGCAAATTATAAACAGCAAATCATTGGGGGTGCATTTTAAAGGGATAAGACCACATCTTGAATCATTTCTTGTGAAAACACAAGCTTTCTGTTATTTTTTGTTTGGTGATGTAGAAGATTGTTAGAGTAGAGTAGCTGAACATTGGAATTTAACTTTGAAGTAAGATTAATACTTTGCTGTTACACTCATACTGAGCAAATTAACCACCTTATTTAAGGTTAAAGAAGGTTTTGACACAGGATTCAGTGACTCAGAGGGGAATTTTGATTTAAATTGAGGAATGCGTTGGGATTACTGACAGAATGACTGGAATTTTTTAGGAAACAGAAGTAATAAATGAACTTTGTTTTTAAAAAGAATGTAGAAAAGAGACAGAACCTAATTTATTTTGCAGACTTTGCTATGTTGAGAATATATTTGAAGTAAATTACTTGTATCAATAAGAATTGAATACTTAATTTTATGAAGCATTCATCAATGGTTTGTGGAAATAGTCTCTTTGTTCATACGGCTTGGAGATATGGCAAAGCAAGCTGAGGAGGATCAATTAATTATGCAGCAAAACATTTACTGGAAACCATATCAGTTTTATTCAAAATGAAAGTAATATTGCCACACACAAATCATTGTATATGAATGTATAAGTACACACTATTACCTTTATATGGCATAGTCCATTGTTCTCGGTCTATGCAACCTTAAAAGAAAGCTGTAACTTAACGTATCTATGATTGTGACCGACAATTGATTTTAAAATCTTGCTGCAGCAATTCCTCCTTAATTTTCTGTCTGCGAAGTCCAGGTCAGAATTGATAGTGCACAAAAAATGTAATTGCAAAGTTATCAAAAATATTGTATTGCCACATAGTAAAACCAAATCAAAACAAGCAGTGTTTTAGCAATGAAATACTTTGGAGTTTGATTTAAATATTCTGAAATGTGCTGCTGATTCTTGAGACTTCTCTTGTGAGTTAGCAAGTTGGACACACTTGTGAAGAAATGTCTGGTGATAGCCACTCAATGGGTAGCATTGCCCACATTTAGACTTTTCTTTTGAGCCCTTCAATGTGTATTTGATTTGATTTATTATTGTCACATGTATTAGTATACAGTGAAAAGTATTGTTTCTTGCGTGCTATACAGACAAAACATACAGTACATAGAGAAAGAAAGGAGAGAGTGCAGAACGTAGTATTACAGTCATAGCTAGGATGTAGAGAAAGATCAACTTAATGTGAGGTAGGTCCATTCAAAAGTCTGATGACAGCAGGGAAGAAGCTGTTCTTGAGTTGGTTGGTATGTGCCCTTAGACTTTTGTATTTTTTTCCCAATGGAAGAAGTTGGAAGAGAGTACAAAGAACAAAGAACAACCCAGCACGGGAAATAGGCCCTTCGGCCCAACGAGCCCACGCCGCCACATCACCCTACACCTATTCTACCCTGCGTGTCTACGAATGGAACCCCTAACTTAGCCAGATTCAGGGGAGAATAGTGTCAATTTGGTAAACCAGTCAGCCTAAGAGCACATCTTTGGGGTGTGGGAGGAAACCGGAGCGCCCGGAGGAAACCCACGCAACCACAGGGAGAATGCGCAAACTCCCACAGACACAGGCCCAAATCCATGTATCTGCACAGCCAGCAGTGCTAGTCACTGAGCTGTTGCGGCGCCCGTCTACCGGTCCAGGATCAAGCACACACACCGACACGAAGTACTAGGCCACTCCCGGAACCTCCAAGAGCAGCCCACGCACGACCCACCGTGTGCATGCCCCTCGTTTGACAACGAGGTGGACCTCCACCTGCGGAATAAAAAGACAAAAACGTTAACTTACAAGTCTGCAGTTCCGGTGTCTCCCGAGGCTCTGACCTTATTTAATAGCCCCTACTATAACCCTCCATCCTCGTTTCGCTCATGTGTCTGTCTAATTGAACCTTAAACGAGTCCAACGTTCCTGCCTCCACCGCCCTACTTGGTAGCGCGTTCCATACCCCCACGACTCTCTGCATAAAGAACCTTCCTCTCACATCCAAATTATACCTCTCCCCCCTCACCCTTAAATCATGACCTCTCGTATTTGTACCCAGTCTAGGGAACAGTCTCTCACTATTGACTCTATCTATTCCCTTCAGTATTTGATATACTTCTATCATGTCCCTCCTCAATCTCCGTCTTTCCAAGGAGAAAAGTCCCAGTTTCTCCAACCTTTCCTCATAACCCAGCCCCTCCATGCCAGGCAACATCCTGGTAAACCTCCTCTGAACCCTGTCCAGAGACCCCACGTCCTTCCGGTAGTAAGGTGACCAGAACTGGACGCAGTACTCCAAATGCGGTCTAACCAACGTTCTGTACAACTGAAGCATTAGACGGCAGCTTTTATACTCTATACCCCTTCCTATAAAGGCTAGCATTCCATAAGCCTTCCTAACAACCTTCTCCACTTGTGTCGCAACCTTCATGGATTTGTGAACCTGCACTCCCAGGTCCCTCTGTATTTCTATACTCCTAATCGGTCTACCTTTTATCACATAGCTCCTCTCTGCATTATTCCTTCCAAAATGCATCACCTCGCATTTGTCAGGATTAAATTCCATCTGCCACCTATCTGCCCAATGCACCAACCTATCTATGTCCTGTTGTATCACCTGACATTCCACTTCAGTACCCGCCAACCCTGCCATCTTGGTGTCATCCGCAAACTTGCTGATCACACCACCTACGCTCTCTTCCAAGTCGTTTATGTATACTACAAAGAGGAGAGGTCCCAGTACTGAGCCCTGCGGCACACCACTGGTCACTGGCCTCCAGCCCGAAAAGGTCCCCTCCACAACTACCCTCTGTCTCCTATTGCCCAGCCAGTTCTCAATCCACCTAGCTACCTGACCTCGTATCCCATGCGCCTTAACCTTTTCTACCAGCCTACCATGAGGGACTTTGTCAAACGCCTTACTGAAATCCATATAGATGACATCAACGTCTCTCCCATCGTCAACCGTTTTTGTCACCTCCTCAAAGAATTCTACCAGATTCGTCAGGCAAGACCTCCCTCTAACAAAGCCATGTTGCGTATCCCTAATCAGATCGCAACGCTCCAAATGCTCATACATCCTACCCCTAAGTATTTTTTCCATTAATTTCCCTACCACCGATGTCAAACTCACCGGTCTATAATTTCCAGGGTTATCCCTACTACCTTTTTTAAACTGCGGTACCACATTTGCTACCCTCCAGTCTTCTGGGACCTCACCTGTGTCCAAAGAAGAGACAAAGATTTGCACCAGAGGCCCAGCAATTTCATCTTTCACCTCCCTAAGCAGCCTGGGATAAATACCATCAGGCCCCGGAGCTTTATCCGTCCCTACGATACCTAAAAGCCCTAGCACTTCCTCCCTCGTATTAGATATTTCCTGCAACTGATCCTCAGCTCCCTCCAAGAGACCGCACGCTTCCGAACCCCTCTCCTTCGTGAATACCGACGCAAAGTATTCATTCAGGAGCTCCCCCATTCCCTCCGACTCAATACATAACTCCCCACTGTTGTCCCTAAGAGGACCAATTTTCCCTCTAACTACTCTCTTGCTCCTAATATAGGAATAAAATGCCTTTGGATTTTCCTTAATCCTACCAGCCAAAGCCATTTCCTGCCCTCTCTTCGCCCTTCTAATTCCCCTTTTTAGCTCCCTCCTACTCTCTCTATATTCCTCCAGCGCACTCTCCGTACCCAGTTGTTTCGACGTAACATACGCCTCCCTCTTCTTCCTGACCAAGTCTTCAATACCCCCTGTAATCCACGGCTCTCTAATCCTACCTTTCCCATCCTTCCGCTTATCCGGAACATACCTCTCCTGCAACATTTTCATTTTGCCCTTAAAAGCCTCCCACTTACCAACCGTGGACTTGCCAGCTAACAGTCCCTCCCAATCAGTGTCCTGCATCTCCCTCCTAACCCTGCTATAGCTCGCCTTTCCCCAGTTCAGCACACTCCCGTTCGGCCGGCACTCATTCCTTTCCATTTTTATCCTAAAGTAGACGGACTTGTGGTCACTGTTAGCCACATGTTCGCCTACCTCTACCTCAACCACCTGCCCTGGCTCATTACCCAACACTAAATCCAGTATAGCCCCTCCCCTAGTCGGGCTAGTTACATACTGCTCTAGAGACCCTTCCAAAACACATTTCACAAACTCCTCTCCCCCCGTACCCCCAGCTCTAGGCCCCCTCCAATTCACTCCAGGAAGATTAAAGTCACCCACTACAACCGCCCTATTCTTCCCGTTCCTACCCAAAATGCCCCTGCAAATGCCTTCCTCCACTGACCTCAGGCTGTTGGGTGGCCTATAGTACACCCCTAGCAATGTAATCTCTCCCTTTTTATTCCTCAACTCCACCCACAGTGACTCAATCCCTATCTCTTCCATATTGTCCTCCCTCTGCACTATTGTGATATTCTCCTTTACTAACAGTGCCACCCCTCCACCTCTCTTCAACCCTCCTCTGTCACACCTAAAACACGTACCCAGGAACATTCAGCTGCCAGTCCTGCCTTTCTCGTAACCACGTCTCCGTTACAGCCACCACATCTAACTTCCTCACAAACATCAAGGCCCTAAGCTCATCCGTTTTTCCTGCCACGCTCCTAGCATTGAAACAGACACAGTTCAACCCACGAGTTTCCCCCGGAACCACCTCCTCCCTGATAATTTTCCTTTCACCTGACTCTCTCCCAGCCACACCCCCACACCCCCTCCCTATTAGTTTAAACCATTCCTAAACACCCCAGCTAACCTCCCCGCTAAGACACTAGTTCCCCTCCCATTCAAATTCTCCCCACCCCTCCTGTACAGTTGACCTCCTCTCCTAAATACCTCCCAGTGGTCCACAAAAGTAAAGCCCTCTACCCTACACCAATCCCTCAACCATGCATTCAGCTGCATGATCTCGTCGTTCTTTGCCCTGCTGGTACTGGGCAGCAACCCAGAGAGTGCCACCCTGGAGGTCCTGCTCTTTAGTTTGGACCCCAACTCCCTAAATTGCCTATGGACCTCTACCCTACTCCTCCTTCCTATGTCCCCCTCCCCTACGTGTACTGTGACCTCAGCCTGTGCCCCCTCCCCTTTCAAAATTCCCTCTACCCTTTCTGTTACATCCTTTACCCCTGCTCCAGGGAGGCAGACCACCATCCTGGAGTCATGTCTCTGTCCACAGAACCTCCTATCAATACCTCGGACCCTCCCATCCCCTACCACTATCACCTTGCCAGCCCCCTTCTGACCCTCTAAGTCAGTCTCCCCCTCCTGCCTATCTTTCTGTGCCCCTGTCGACGAACCTTGGGGGGCCTCTGGGGAGGCCGGGGGACCCTGACTACTCTTCTTCTTCCTCTTTTTCCTCCTAACAATCGTCCACCCTTCCTGCTCTTCAGCCCTTGGGACCTCTTCCTGCTCATGGTTCCTAGCCATTAACTCCTCGTTTTCCCTGACCAGAAACGCATCTTCCAGACGCTCCTCGAGTTGCCTGACCCGGGCCCTCAAACGCTGCAGTTCTAAACATTTAGTACAGATGTGGACCTTGGGGACACGTGACGCCACCAAGAACTCCCACATGCGGCACCTGACACAGCTTATATTCCTCCCTATAGCCCCTGCCATGTCCCAACCTCCTGTAAGCGCCGAAAGGTAGAAATGTGCAAACGCCCCTTCTCCAAGCCTACTCTCGCCTAAGCCCAGCGAGCCAAAGCCCTTCTCACTCAGCTCCCACTCACTCCGCTGCCCACTCCCGACGCTGCCCGCTGTATGCTGCTACCCCTTTTTTATACCCCCCGCTCCCCCTTCCCGACAATCCCCTTGCCTAACTTCCGGTACGGAAGTAAACTACTCTCTAACAAACCCCGAGAACCGGAAGTACAGAAACAAAGCAGTTTTCAATTTAAATCAGGCACTCACCACAGCCACAGCCACCAGGTTCAATGCTCCGGAGAACAATGAGGTGGATCCCCGGGTGAGTATCCGATTTATACCCCCCATGTCCAGGATGCATGGAGTCCTTGATTATTCTGGCTGCATTTCTGAGGCAGCGAGAAGTGTAGACGGTATCAATGAATGGGAGGTTGGTTTGAGTGATAGACTGGTCTTTGTTCACAACTCTTTGTAGTTTCTTGTGGTCTTAGACAGAGTAGGAGCTGTACCAAATTGTAGTACAACCAGAAAGAATGCTTTCTATGGTGCACCTGTAAAAGCTGGTGAGAGTTGTAGTGGACCAAATTTCCTTAGTCTTCTGAGAAAGTAGAGGTGGTGTTACGCTTTTTTAACTATAGCGTTGACTTAGAGGGACCAGAACAGGTTGTAGATGACCTAAAAACTTGAAGCTCGTAATCATTTCTACTTTGTACCCATTGATATAGACAGGGACATGTCCTCTAATACAAAGATATATAGAGGGATACAGGTAGTATTGAGGAAACTGGGGGCTGCACAAGGACTTGGACGTGTTAGGAGAATGGGCAAAGAAGTGGCAGATGGAATACAATGTGGAAAAGTGTGATGTTATGCACATTGGAAGGAGGAATGGAAGCATAGATTATTTTCTAAATGAGGAAATGCTTAGGAAAACAGAAACACAAAGAGACTTGGGAATCCTTATTCAAGATTCTCTTAAGGTTAATGTGCAGGTTCAGTCAGCAGTTAGGGAGGCAAATGCAATGTTAGCATTCATGTCACAAGGGCTATAACACAAGAGCAGGGGTATACTTCTGAGGATGTATAAGGCTGTGGTCATATGCAGTAACGTAAGCAGTTTTGGGCCTTGTATGTATGAAAAGATGTGCTGGCCTTGGAAAGGGTCCAGAGGAGGTTCACAAGAATGATCCCTGGAATGAAGAGCTTGTTGTATGAGGAACGGTTGAAGACTCTGGGTCTGTACCCGTTGGGGTATAGAAGAATGAGGGGGGATCTTATTGAAACTTGCAGGATACTGCAAGGCCTGGGTAGAGTGGAGATGGTGACTCCAGTAATAGGAAAAACTAGAACCAGAGGGCAAAACCTCAGGCTAAAGAGACAATCCATCAAGAGGAAGAATTTCTTCAGCCAGAGAATAGTGAATCTGTGGAACTCTTTGCTGCAGAAGGCTGTGAAGGCCAGGTCTTTGAGTGGCTTTAAGACAGAGATAAATAAGTTCTTGATTAATAAGGGCATCAGGGGTTATGGGGAAAAGACAGCAGAATGGGAATGAGAAAAATATCAGTCATGATTGAATGACAGAGCAGACTGGATGGGCTGAGTAGCCTAATTCTGCTCCTATGTCTTATGGTCTTATGATCAATAGGCTTCCCAAAGTCGATGAATATCTCCTTCATTTTGTTGACATTGAGGGAGAGATTATTGTCACACCAGTTTACCAGATTCTCTATCTCTTTCCTGTACTCCGTCTCTTTGTTGTTTGAGATCCAACCCACGACAATGGTATCATGAGCAGACTTGAAAATTAAGTTGGAGGGGAATTTGGCCACACAGTAATAAGTTTTTAAGGAATACAGTAAGGGGCTGAGGATACAGCCTTGTGGGGCACTTGTGTTGAGGATGATTGTGGAAGTGTTGTTGCCTATCCTTACTGATTGCGGTTTGTGGGTTAGGAAGTCTAGGATCCAATCACAGAAGGAGGAGCCAAGCTCCAGGCCATGGAGTTTGCAGTATCCTGTGAGTTTCAATAAGGTCTCCCCTCATCCTTTTAAACCCCAACAGGTACAGACCTAGTGTTGTCAACCGGAGATGAGTTTCATGGGAATAGTGGTGTTGAAGGCTGAGCTGTAGTCAATAAATAGGAGTTTGACATAGGTGTCCTTGTTATCGAGGTGTTCCAGGGTTGAGTGTAGGGCTAGGGAGATGGCGTCTACCACGTACTTATTCCGGTGGTAGACGAACTGTTGTGGATCCAGGCACTCTGGGAGGCTGGAATTGATCAGTGTCATGTAACAAACCACAGTTCCATTTCGTATGTGAAGTACTAGACTGAGCGTTTAATGGATACACGTGCATATCTACAAGTTCATTTTAGGAGCCAGAAACATTCCGATACCACATTCAATGGCTTCTGCTTCAGTTGTGTCAGTATCACAATATATTTATATTCCAGCTACATCAATGTCGATAGCATTAGCCAAACTAGGCATGATCTACTGAAAAGAAAATCCTGATAATGAAACCTTTTAAATGGAAATAATCTAAAGGTAGGTCTCGAAGATTTCAAGTAATGGAATCGTGACTATTTCCTCTGGCAGTTGATCCATTGTGGGATTGTTGTCAGAAAGAAAGATTGTTAATGCGCTGTCTTGGAAACAAGTGGTATGTAGTTTATGTGGATGACTACTTGTGTTGTATCATTGCTGGAAGACACCAGACACTTGTTGTTTCTGTAAAGAAGTCAGCTAAGATGGCCCGTGTGACTTACCCAGCGTAATATCACCTCTTTCCTGTAGGTTTTAAACTTAATTTGCTCATCTAAAATAAAAGGGAGAATAGCTGGAAAGTGCACGATCTTTCCTTGAATAGCCAAAGCAGGCAATAATAAGGCCATCAGGATCCAACGGTCAATTTAACTGAAGCCTACACAGGGAAACCACTTGTGCTGTGCTAAGATGACAATCGTAAATTTCTAGATTTTCAGAAGGCATTTGACAAAGTACCTCACAAGAGGTTATTGCAGAAGGTAAGGGGGCATGGAGTTGGGGGTAGGGTGTTAGTGTGGATAGAGGATTGGTTGTCAAATAGGAGGCAGAGAGTGGGGGTCAACGGGTGGTATTCGGATTGGCGGATGGTGACTAGTGGAGTGCCCCAGGGGTCGGTGCTGGGGCCTCAGCTTTTTACCATTTATATAGATGATCTGGAGGAGGGAACCGAGTGTAGGGTGTCGAAATTTGCTGATGACACCAAGATAGGGGGAACGGCAAATTGTGCGGAGGGTGTGGAGAGTCTGCAGAAGGATCTAGATAGGCTGGGCGAATGGGCCAGGAAATGGCAAATGGAATTTAATGTTGGCAAGTGTGAGGTGGTCCACTTTGGTAGGAAGAATGGTAGGAAGGACTATTACTTACGGGGCGAAAAACTGCAGCAGGCGACGGTGCAGAGGGATCTCAGGGTTCTTGTGCATGAGTCGCAAAAACCCAGCTTGCAGGTGCAGCAGGTGGTCAGGAAGGCGAATGGGATGCTGGCCTTCATAGTGAGGAGGATTGAATATAAAAGTAGGGAGGTCTTGCTGCAGCTGTATAGGGCATTGGTGAGGCCGCAGCTGGAGTACTGTGTGTAGTTTTGGGCGCCGCACCTGCGCAAAGATATTTTGGCCTTGGAGGGAGTGCAGAGGAGGTTTACTAGGCTGATACCGGAGTTGAGGGGGTTGAGCTATGAGGAGAGGCTGAATAAACTAGGCTTGTACTCGTTAGAGTTTAGAAGAATGAGGGGAGATCTCATTGAGACGTATAAGATGATGAATGGGATGGATAGGATAGAGGTGGAGAGACTCTTCCCGCTCAAAAAAGACAGTAGGACTAGGGGGCACAGCCTCAAGATAAAAGGGGGGCGGTTTAGAACGGAGTTAAGAACATAAGAACATAAGAAATAGGAGCAGGAGTAGGCCATCTAGCCCTTCGAGCCTGCCCCGCCATTCAATAAGATCATGGCTGATCCGTTGTGGCTCAGTTCCACTTTCCCGCCCTCTCCCCATAACCCTTAATCCCCTCTCTTATCAAGAACCCATCAACCCGCTTCTTAAAAATATTTAGCGAGGCAGCCTCCACCACTTCAACGGGCAGAGAATTCCAGAGATTCACCACCCTTTGAGTGAAGAAGTTCCTCCTCAACTCCGTTCTAAACCGCCTCCCCTTTATCTTGAGGCTGTGCCCCCTAGTCCTACTGTCTTTTTTGAGCGGGAAGAGTCTCTCCACCTCTATCCTATCCATCCCATTCATCATCTTATACGTCTCAATGAGATCTCCCCTCATTCTTCTAAACTCTAACGAGTACAAGCCTAGTTTATTCAGCCTCTCCTCATAGCTCAATCCCCTCAACTCCGGTATCAGCCTAGTAAACCTCCTCTGCACTCCCTCCAGGGCCAAAATATCCTTGCGCAGGTGCGGCGCCCAAAACTGCACACAGTACTCCAGCTGCGGCCTCACCAATGCCCTATACAGCTGCAGCAAGACCTCCCTACTTTTATATTCAATCCCCCTCGCTATGAAGGCCAGCATCCCATTCGCCTTCCTGACCACCTGCTGCACCTGCAAGCTGGGTTTTTGCGACTCATGCACAAGGACCCCGAGGTCCCTCTGCACCGTCGCCTGCTGCAGTTTTTCTCCACGTAAGTAATAGTCCTTCCTACCATTCTTCCTACCAAAGTGGACCACCTCACACTTGCCAACATTAAATTCCATTTGCCATTTCCTGGCCCATTCGCCCAGCCTATCTAGATCCTTCTGCAGACTCTCCACACCCTCCGCACAATTTGCCTTTCCCCCAATCTTGGTGTCATCAGCAAATTTCGACACCCTGCACTCGGTTCCCTCCTCCAGATCATCTATATAAATGGTAAAAAGCTGAGGCCCCAGCACCGACCCCTGGGGCACCCCACTAGTCACCAACCGCCAATCCGAATAGCACCCATTGACCCCCACTCTCTGCCTCCTATTTGACAACCAATCCTCTATCCACGCTAACACCCTACCCCCAACTCCATGTCCCCTGACCTTCTGCAATAACCTCTTGTGAGGTACCTTGTCAAACGCCTTCTGAAAATCCAGAAAGACCACATCCACCGGCTCTCCTCTATCCACCGCCCTAGACACATCCTCATAGAACTCCAGTAAATTTGTCAGACACGACTTCCCTTTAATGAAACCGTGTTGCGTCCGCCCTATCAAGCAATTCCCTTCAAGATGCCTCGCAATTTCCTCCTTAATGACGGATTCTAACATTTTACCTACCACAGACGTTAAACTAACCGGCCTATAATTCCCCGCCTTTTGCCTGGCACCCTTCTTAAACAACGGCGTAACATTAGCCGTTTTCCAATCTTCCGGCACTTCCCCGGAATCCAGCGACGTCTGGAAAATAACCACCAAGGCATCCACTATAACCTCCGCCATTTCTTTCAGAACCCTCGGATGCATTCCATCCGGTCCTGGGGACTTGTCCACAATCAGCCCCTCCAGTCTGTTGAGCACCACCTCTCTAGTAACAGTAATGTCATTAAGACCCTCCATTCCTACCACCTTTCCATCGCTAACACCCGGCAAATTATTCACGTCCTCCTCCGTGAAGACAGAAACAAAAAAGTTATTCAAGACCTTAGCCATATCCCCATCCCCTACCACTAGGTCCCCTTTCTCATCCTCTAAAGGACCAACGTTCACCCTAGCCAGCCTCTTCCTTTTTATATATTTATAAAAACTCTTGCTATCCTTTTTTATATTAAGTGCTAGCCCAGCCTCATAGCTTCTCCTACCCTCCTTTATCAACTTCTTTGTCAATCTTTGTTGACATTTAAACCTTTCCCAATCCTCTTCTCGCCCACTGCTCTTAGCTACTCTAAATTCCTCCGCTTTTAATTTAACACTTTCCTTCACCTCCTTCGTTATCCCGGCTTATTACCTCTCTTCCTACTGTCCTTTTTAACCATCGGAATAAATTTCTGCTGAGCACCAAGAAAGATCTCCTTAAAGATCCTCCACTGCTCCTCAGCAGACCTACCTTCCAACGCACTCCCCCAGTCCACATTCGCCAATTCTTCTCTCATCCTACCATACTCCCCTCTATTCAAACAAAGGACGCGTGTCCGGGAACCCACTTTCTCGTCCTCCATCTGCACCAGAAACTCCACCATACAATGATCACTCTCTCCAAGAGGATCCTTCACCGCAAGGTCCCTAATTCTACCCGCCTCATTACATAGCACCAGATCCAAGATAGCTCGCTCCCTCGTCGGCTCCAACACACACTGTTCAAGGAAATTATCCCGGCAGCATTCCAAGAACTCCTCCTCGAGCCCACCTCGTCCAACATGGGTCGACCAATCAATATGCAGATTGAAATCTCCCATAACTACTGCCGTCCCATTCATTGAGGAGGAACTTCTTCACTCAAAGGGTGGTGAATCTCTGGAATTCTCTGCCCGTTGAAGTGGTGGAGGCTGCCTCGCTAAATATTTTTAAGATGCGGGTTGATGGGTTTTTGATAAGAGAGGGGATTAAGGGTTGTGGGGAGAAAGCGGGAAAGTGGAACTGAGCAGCGACAGATCAGCCATGATCTTATTGAATGGCGGGGCAGGCTCGAAGGGCTGGATGGCCTACTCCTGCTCCTATTTCTTATGTTCTTATGTAATTATCTAATCATATAAACTGGCAATGGGAAATAATTTGAAATGATTTCCCTACTCCATAATCTTAAGCAAGAACTGTGTATGAGGTCATTTATTTAAAACAAAACAGAATAAAAATTGAACTTTTCGTTTTTTAGTGTAGTAGTTAGAATTCCTCTCAAAAGGAGCTACTGTATTTCAACCTAACTGTTGGTTTGTCTTGCTTGAATCTGTTTTATCATCACCAATTTTAGATCCACCTTTCCCCTATTATTTCTAACAATGCAATTTTGTAATGACTCAATATAGTTACCTGTTTTAAAGTTGTCTTGATGAAATCTAGAAGTGGTGCTATGAACTGTTTCACGGTATGGTTCATTAATACTGGGCAGAATTCTCCAATCTTGTTCATGGCGGGACCCTTGCAAGTGAGAATGGAAAATTTGGCACTCCAGGCAAAATTCTGTTCGCTTTCAGTGGCACTGGAAAATCTCAGCTGCGAGCGAAGACGGAAAATTTTGAGCACTCTATCTGAGGATATAAGCAGAACGCAGTACTTGTGCACATTGAAACAGTATCTGGCTGCAGACATTCCCTGTTGTTTGGCAAGGGTCATTTTTGCAGCCAAACAGTTCAAATGTAACTCTAAAGGAAATCCAGCTTTTTAAAGTTAATAATTTTCACTTATCTTGCTCCAGTTTCTTTTGAATGGAGTTCTTTTACATACAACATTTCCAGACAAAAATAAACATGATAATTCTTTACAAGAAAACAGGCAATGCAGTCAGAGCCAGCTTTGGCAAAATCATGTAATTTTCATGTCCATGACAATTTAAGAAAATTATTTCAGTGATGTGAATTTAAACACTGCATCATTGGCACTTAAGAGAAAACTTCCAACTTTTTTTAAAGCCAACAGTTTCAATATAAGAACTACATGTTAACAGCCCTCGTATAGCAAAAAAAAATATTACTTCAGCAAAGTTTTAAAGTTTATTTAATAGTTTCAGAAGTAGGCTTATATTAACATTGCAACGAATTTACTGTGAAAACCGCCTAGTTGCCAACTCTAGCACCTAGTTCGGATACACCAAGGGAGGATTTAGCATGGCCAGTGCACCTAGCCAGCGCATCTTTTGGACTGTGGGAGGAAACCAGACCACCCAGAGGAAGCCCACGCAGACACAGGCAGAATGTGTAGACTCCACAAGACAGTGATCCATGCCAGGAATCGGATCGCTGGCACTGAGAGGCAGCAGTGATAGCCACTGTGCCATCATGCCACCCATTGTGCACTGACTTCAGTGGTGGACAAATTATTGGAAACAATTCTGAAAGACAGGATAAACTGTCACTTAGAAAGTTATGCATTCATCAGGGGTAGTCAGCATGGTTTTGTTAGAGAAGATTGTATTTTCGTAACATAACAAAATTATTGAGGAAGTAACAAGGAGAATTGATATGGGTAATGTGAATATTGTCTGTGAATTTGAGTAAAACATTTGATAAACTGGTCAGAAAAGTGGGATCTCCAGGGACAAGGAAAGGTGGCAGGTTGGATCCAAAGTTGGTTTTGATAATGGTTGATAGTGAACAAGAAAGCTGTTGACTCCAGAATGACATAAATGGTTTGGGTGAGTGGGCAGAGAAGGGGCAAATGGAATTCAATCTAGAGAAGTGTGAGCTAATGCATTTGGGGAGGGCAAACAAAGTAAGGGAATACTCATAAGGGAATATATTGAGAAAGGTTGAGGAAGTGAGACAAAGGTCCTTGAAGATGGCCGGACAGGTGGGTAAAGTGGAATGCTTTCCTTTATTGGAAGATGTATTTAATACAAAAGCAGGATGTGATGATTGAATTGTATAAAACCCTTGTTTAGGCCACAGCAGTTTTGTGTAGTTCTGCTCACCACATTACAGGGAGGACATAATCGCTCTGAAGAAAGTGCAGAGATTTACAAGAATATTCCAGAGTTTGAAAACTTTCATTGGATGTGCTCATCCCTAATTGTCCTTAAAGTAAATGGCTTACTAGGCTATTTCAGAGGGCATTTAAGAGTTAATCACGTTGCTGTGGATCTGGAGTCATGTGTACACCAGACCAGCTAAGAATGGCAGATGTTGATCGCAGAACAATATTAATGAACCAGATAGGTTTTATGACAATTGACAGTGGTTTCAGGGTAATCATTAGACTTGTAATTCCAGATATTTTTATTGAATTCAAATTTCACCATCGGCTTTGGTGGGATTCAAACCAGGGTCCCCAGGCCATTTTCCGGAGTCTCTGGACTATTAGTCCAGTGACAATACCACTACAGCACTGACTCCTTTGGATAGGCTAGGATTGTTTTCCTTAAAACAGAGGAATAAAGGGTGTCCTAATTGAGGTATACAAAATTATGAGAGGCTTAGACAAGGTAGACAGAAAAGACTTGTTTCCTCTAGCTGAGGACTTAATTACCAAATAGATTTAAGGATAGGAGGATTAGAGGGGACATGGGAAAAAACTTCTTCACTCAAAGCATGTGGATGCCTATGATTTTCCTGCCCAAGTTAGTGGTTGAGGCTGAAATGTTTAGCTAACCTAAAAGGTATCTGATCTGCATCTGAAGTGCTGTAAACTGCAAGGCGATGAACTAGATGCTGGAAAATGAGATCAAAATGAGCAACTTTTAACTGGCGCTGACACGATGGGCTAAATGGCATTTTTATGCACCTGAACTTTTGTACGGTTCTAATCTTGATGCCAAATTCTGTGCCTTCGCACCCTTCTTTAATCATTCCTTTTACATAGATGTTGAAGAGGACTGGTGATAAACACCCTTGTCAAACTCTTCCAATTACACAAAATTCTGGTTCCCCATTGGCTATTATCTGTTGCTGTGCATCATCTAATTCTCCAGTGTATCTGTATCAGTCAGACCAGCCATATGAGGTCTATAACTGGTATTACTGTAGTCTGTTACTATGTGTCACAATGGTAGAGTTGTTGGAGACTAAACTTGCACCTCAGTTGAAGGCAGTGAGGAACTGAGAATTGAGCATAATAGCCCAATGGAGATCAAGCCAATTTTAATAAAGGCTAAGCATAACTTTGTTAGTTTTATACTTCATTCCGCTATTGATGAAGCTGAGGATTATTCATAGTTTGACTTTAAGTTCTCTCAGCTTGCCTTGCTACCTTGTGTGCACGTACCACCATCACTCTTATTTTTGTACCCTTTTTAAAATTGTCATTTAGTTTATATTGCATTTTGCTTTTATAATGACTATGAAATGGTAAAGGTAATGAGTGAAAATACATGTGCCTGTTTAGAGTTTTCCCTGTTTATATTGTAACCAAAAAAAATTGTTTTCAGCAAAGAACTGAGGAAGTATTAGAATTTCTGTTTTTATTTCAAAAGTAAACATTATGAGAAATCACTTTGAAACCCATTGTGCTGATATGTTGTTAAAATATTTCATTATTGGGCTTGGCAGTTCATAATACAATTTGTCAGTTTTCACAGAAAAAAGTAATAGTTTTCTTTGTGCTTATTTTAGTGTATATAGGATTATTGCGACCCTGGAACTATAACAAATACAGATATGATCAATATTTTTCTAAGCTAGTTTTGTTCAGTCGTTTCTTCTTGAGGCTCAATGAAATAGCAGAATAGGAATAAAATACACATTAACTGCACAAGCTGATACAGCACTTTGCAAATCCTAATTAGCTTTGGTATTTCGGTTTGATAGTGGGGTTCATTGTGTCTTTAGAATTAAAGGGATTAGGATCAATATTGAACTGTAAAAAGCATTCATTTGACAGACTCCAAACACAGCAATGATTTTTTTATTACTAATCCCTATTTGCCAACTGTATTTTCAGTAATTCTTAAAACAATGCAAGTTCAACTTTTATTATTAATATTATTTTCATGAAGTGTCAGGTGCACAAGCATAAGTTCATAATATTTATAGTTTGGCCAACATTGTTTTTCCCTTTATTGCTGTAGCTGTCCAATTACTCCTAGACAAGTAAATTCTTATTGGCAAAACTATCGAAGTTGGCCACAGCAAGCAATAGTATTTAACAGACTACTGTAAGAATCAAAGCATCTTCATAGTGTGAAAGATGATTGAAAGTATTCATAGTATTGAAATGCAAGATAACCAGCTTTCTATATTGCAATTGCCATGATTCCTGATTTGGAAATAACAGCCTTTGTGTTATATCAAATCATTTCATTTGTTCATTGTCATCATATCCTTAGTGGGACTATTGACATCATAGAATCCTACAATCAAGAAGGAGTCTGCACCAACCATAATCCCACCCAGGTCCTATCCCCGTAACCCCATGCACTTACCCTAACTAATCCCCCTAACACTGAGGGGCAATTTATCATGGCCAGTTCACCTAACCCGCACATCTTTGGACTGTGGGAGGAAACCGAAGCACCCAGAGAGAACCCACTCAGGCACAGGGAGCGTGTGCAAACTTTGCACAAACAGTGGCCCAAGCCAATAGTTGAACCTGGGTCCCTGGCGCTGTGAGGCACTGTGCCATCTTGCTCCTTCTCTGGCTTTCTTCATTCCATGTCTTAATGTTATCTACCAATCTGAGATTTCTTTTTCCTACATAAGAACATAAGAAATAGGAGCAGGAGTAGGCCATCTAGCCCTTCGAGCCTGCCCCGCCATTCAATAAGATCATGGCTGATCTGTTGTGGCTCAGTTCCACTTTCCGGCCCTCTCCCCATAACCCTTAATCCCCTCTCTTATCAAGAACCCATCAACCCGCTTCTTAAAAATATTTAGCGAGGCAGCCTCCACCACTTCAACGGGCAGAGAATTCCAGAGATTCACCACCCTTTGAGTGAAGAAGTTCCTCCTCAACTCCGTTCTAAACCACCTCCCCTTTATCTTGAGGCTGTGCCCCCTAGTCCTACTTCTGTTTTGTTTATATCCTCAGTTACTCCTTCAATTGTTGCGTGCACCAGACTATCAGGCCTTTGTTTCCAATGTCAATAGTTTATCATCTTTCTCACTCAAAATTTATACGAAGTTGCCTTTGAGTCCTGATCTTCTACTCTTTGGGTGTAATTTTCCCATCCTGCTGCCATAAGAATCGTAGCAGATAGATCACAGACCATGCAAAGGTCCGTTGACCTCAGGCGAGATTTTCCGGACTTGTAGAAAGCACGGCCAGAAAATCCCACCCTTGATCTTCTGAATGATCTATGTGAATGGAAAACAAAAGATAACCCAGCACATACCTAATTAGTGGGGGAAGTAGGGTGGAAGGTATTTATTTATTTATATTTATTACTTGTGTCACAAGTAACCTTACGTTAACACTGCAATAAGTTATTGTGAAAATCCCCAAGTCGCCACGTTCCAGCACCTATTCGGATACTCTTAGAGAGAATTTAGCATGGCCAGTGCATCTAACCAACACATCTTTCGGACTGTGGGAGGAAAGTGGAGCCTGAAGGAAAATATGCAGACGCCCCACAAACAGTGACCCAAGCCGAGGTTCAAACCTGGGTCCCTGACGCTGTGAGGCAGCAGTGATAACCATTGTGGCGCTGTAAAGCAGCAGTGCCTGCCACTGTGCTGCCCCCATACATACTGCCTAAGTATTGCCAATCTGGAAGCTAATCTTTTTCCCGCAGTTGGCAGTCTATTTGCTAGCTTGCTGTCCATTCATGCAGCTATATTCACTCCAATATTGAATAATCTAATTGTCAATACAGGCCTCTCAAGTGGCATATTATCAAACAGCTCTTGAAAATCCATGTATTAGGCTGCCTGAAGACTTCAATTTCTTCAAAAAGAATCAATTAAACAATTACATTATGTATTTTACAACATAAAACAATTAGAGGGAATGTTGATTTTAAGTCCTTGAATGTCTAAGTGTGGAGCCTGACATTTTTTTGAGGAATCCTTTAATGTTCCTCTTTGAATTGGTTATAGAGTTCCAGGATCTAATTGAACTGTAATTTTAGGAAACTTTGTTATTTTGTGGTCTATGTTATGGATATTAAGAAGGCTTTACACATTTGGATAGAACCAACACAGTTATCAAAGTAAACACATTTGTTTGTCTCTTAGAATTTGAATAAATCTGTGAAGCAAAGATCAACTGTGCTCTGCATTGCTTTATTATCAAGCTAATGGAATCTTTTTGGACAAGTAAGATGACTGTTTCAGTAAATACTTCGAGTACTTTGTCCTTTGTGTTCCTGGTGTAGAGCCCAGAACATGTTTAATCCACTGATGAGCAGGTGACATAGAAAGGTTCCAATTAGATAAGGTGTGCCTGAAGAGAGATGTCTTCAAAATGCAAACCCATGGAAATGAATGTGGCTGTAATTAGTTTTGGTTCCAGACAGATCAGGATGGCATTACTTAAAATACTCAGTTGTTGTCAATTATTGGCCAAGTTGAGGAAGTAAACACATGGAAAGCAGGAAATGTTTTTAGCAGTTTCCTATAGTCAAATGGGGAGCAAGCATAGAACTTTGTTTTGATGTAATGATTCAGGAATTAATGATAACAGCTAATATTCTAGCAGCAAAGTTACATTACAGTTTTACCTACATTTAATATGGCAGATGTATCTGCTGTGGTTTTGAATGATTTGATGTAGCTTTCAATTTAAGATTTGCTTTTAGAGAAAACACGGGTGATTTTTATGCATGTGTGATTCTCGTTTCAATTGAAAATTTACCAGTGAGGCCTTCCTTGTGCAATTTTCAACATTTCTTGGTTTTGGCAGCCAGTACCCCTGCCAGGAGACAGGTGGAAGCTTCATTATTTAATTGCAGATCAGGGTCCTGTGATCGATTTTTGAGTCATGGAGAGTCATTACATCAAAGTAACAGACTATTTGGGCAATCAAGCCTATTTCAGGTCTCAGCAGAGCAATCCAGCCAGCCCCACTGTCTGACTGTTCTGATGAAGTGTTAATGACTTGGAACGTTAACTCTGTTTTTCTCTGGATAGATGCTGGCCGACCTGAGTTTTTCCAGCATCTGCTCTTGTTTCAGATTCCAGCATTTACAGTATTTTGGTATTTTAGCCCCATTTCCTCCTCCATTCCCATTGCTGTACAAGTTCAGCTCAAATATTCATCCTACCTCGCCTTAAAATCCACATGCATTACCCTCACTGGCAGCTCCAGAATCTCTCTGCCTTTTTGATTTTGATCAACAAGGTCTCAGTTTCTCACCAAACACAGGGTGGGAAGTGGCCAGATCCAGTGTAAACTGCAGGTTTGAGAACAACATTTATTGATTTATTAGTTTAGTACTCCATATTTCTTCAGCAAAGTCCTTGATCCCACAATTACACATTCCATTGCACCTGCACATTCCCACACAGTTTTCCCATGTAAAATGTATCTACAGATTCATGCTCGTTGGGTACCCTGCTATACCAATTTTCCAAAATAACAAAGAGCCTGTGTGAGAGAATCAATGTCTTTACTTAATTTTTTGGGGCAAACCCTAACTAAAATAGAAACTGACTGAAAGGTGAACAGAAAAAGAAACTTAACAGGTGACGTGGAAAAAGAACTGTTCCTCCCAGTTTCAAAGGAGAAAACACAAACCCAGGTTTGGAAACCAACAGTTTTAGTTAACAGCATGTTTAAAAGTTATGAAAGTAGACACATCAGTCCAAGCTGAGCAGTAGGGATTGATGAGTACAGCACAAAGAAGCGCTGAAGTAGATGGTCCAGATCCAGGAGTTGAGAACAAATTGTTATAGCTGTTCTGTCATCTGAAGATATCATTGGTGGATCTACCCCATCCAGACCTAGCTGAGCAGATTCTGCAGACGTATGCCCATGGAACTCTGGTTGGTTGTATGCTGCTGTTGACTGGGAATTAGACTCTCTCATGAATTCTTTGTCAAGAAAACAGAGTTTGGCAAACTTGGTGATTGACAACTATTATGTATTTGTATCTGTCCTATCGGTTCTCCGGAAATGATGAATGACTTAGCACAGTAAACAGCACAGTAAACAGTAACAACCAATCAAAAAATCGCACCATTAATAAAGCTCCATTTGTTTTTAACCAAAGTATGTCTCATATCACATCTCCAGTACACAACAAAAACTGGCAATGGAGACTAACGATATGCATTTGCCAGTCCCCAGAAAGAAGAAATTAACCAAGGAAAAGTTGGAATAAAAGAAAAATTTCATATGCTACAGCGATTAATGGATTGGGGGTCATGAGTAAACAGTACTCTACAGTCAGATGATGGGGTAGCATGGTGGCACAGTGGTTAGCATTGCTGCTTCACAGTACTAGGGACTTGGGTTCGATCCCTGTGTGGACCACTGTGTGGAGTTTGCACGTTCTCCCTGTGTCTGTATGGGTTTTCTCTGGGTGCTCCGGTTTCCTCCCACAGTCTGAAAGAGTGCCGGTTAGGTGCGTTGGCCGTGCTAAATTCTCCTTCAGTATATCCGAACAGACGTTGGATTATGACAGCTAGGTGATTTTCACAGTAATTTCATTGCAATGTTAATGTACTTTGACATAATAAATCAACTTTAAAAATGTTTAAACTTTAGAGCTGACTGTGATAAATAAGAGGCTAGAGCTCAGTTAGGTGTCTTGTGTGTAAGAAAATTAAGGTAGATGCTGGAAACATGGTTGCAAAGTGCATATACAGGAAGCTTGCATAAGTGAAAAAATGGCACGTGTTCTCAGCATTATGGGATTTCTTAATGAAACTGGGGAACAATGGTGCTCATATAATGGGAAATTAAATAGCTGAAGATATTATGGTGTCCACTTTCCTTATGGGGGGTATACTTCTCCATAGTTTAGTGCAACCTGACAAGCCCGGCACTAAAACATACAAACATATTCTACAAGCATATATTTTTAGCAAAAACAGTGGTGATTGTAGAGCACTTTAGATTTCACAAAATAAACAAAGAGGAGGGGAACCAATTGAGCAATTTGTTGCAGTGCTTAAAAGACATGCAGAATATTGTAAATTTGGAGGCAGGTAGAATTAGGGATCTTCTTGTGAGGGATCCTCTTGGGACAAGTGATCGTAGTATGGTTGAATTTTTGATGCAGATGGAGGATGAGAAAGTAGAGTCCCGAACCAGTGTCCTCTGTTTGAACAGAAGGGAGTACGATAGGATGAGAGCGGAATTGGCGAATGTAGATTGAGGGCGCAGATTGGTTGGTAGGACGGCTGAGGAACAGTGGAGGATTTTTAAGGAGACCTTTTTCAGTACTCAGCAGAAATATATTCCGATGGTAAAGAAGGAATGTAGGAGAAGGGATAACCAGCCATGGCTATCTAAGGAAATAAAGGAGAGTATTAAATTAAAAGCTGATGCATTCAGAGTGGCTAAAAGTAGTGGGCGATTAGAAGATTGGGAAAAATTTAAAAATCAACAAAGAATGACTAAGAAGGTGATAAAGAAAGGAAAGATAGACTATGAAGCTAAACTAGCACTAAATATAAAAAAGGACAGTAGAAGTTTTTACAAGTATATGAAGAAGAGAAGGCTGGCTAGAGTGAATGTTGGTCCTTTAGAGGATGAGAGGGGGGATTTAGCGGTGGGAGATGAGGAAATGGCTGAGGCTTTAAATAAGTTTTTTGCCTCGGTCTTCACGGAGGAGGACACAAATAGTTTGCCAGGTATTAACGATAGAAGGATGGTAGGAGTTGAGGGCCTGAATGCAATTACTGTCACTAGACAGGTAGTGCTTGATAGACTAATGGGACTGAAGGTGGACAAGTCCCCAGGACTGGATGGAATGCATCCCAGGGTTCTGAAAGAAATGGCAGAGGTGATAGTGGATGACTTAGTAATTATTTACTAAAATTCGCTGGATTCCGGGTAAGTGCCGGAAGATTGGAAAATGGCTAATTGTAGCAGACGAAAAGCAGGGAATTATAGGCCAGTTATTTTAACATCTGTAGTTGGAAAAATGCTAGAATCCATCATCAAAGAAATAATAGCGAGGCACCTAGAAAAGAATGATTTGATAGAGCAGACGCAGCACAGATTCGTTAAGAGGAAGTCATGTTTGACAAATTTATTGGATTTCTATGAGGATGTGACTAGTGCGGTAGACAGAGGGGAACCGGTGGATGTGGTGCTTTTAGATTTCCAAAAGGCGTTTGGTAAGGTGCCTCATAAAAGGTTGCTACAGAAGGTTAGGGCGCATGGAGTTGGGGGTAAGGTGTTAGCGTGGATAGAGGATTGGCTATCTAATAGGAAGTAGAGAGTTAGTATCAATGGATGCTATTCTGGTTGGCAGTTGGTGACTAGTGGAGTGCCGCAGGGATCGTGCTGGGGCCTCAACTATTTACCATTTATATAGATGATCTGGAGGAGGGGGCTGAATGTAGGGTGATGAAATTTGCTGATGACACGAAGTTGAGTGGTAAAGCAAATTGCATGGAGGATGTGGAAGGCCTGCAGAGGAATCTGGATCAGCTAAGTGAGTGGGCGAGGACTTGGCAGATGGAGTATTATGTTAGCAAGTATGAGGTTATCCACTTTGGCAGAAATAATAGTAGGAGGGATTATTATTTAAAAGGCAAAAACCTGCAGCATGCTACGGTGCAGAGGGACCTGGGGGTCCTTGTGCATGAGCTGCAAAACCCAGTCTGCAAGTGCAGCAGGTGATCAAGAAGGCGAATGGAATGTTGGCCTTTGTAGTGAGGGTGATAGAATATAAAAGCAGGGAGGTCTTGCTACAACTGTACAGGGTACTGGTGAGGCCACAGCTGGAGTACTGTGTGCAGTTTTGGTCCCCTTATTTGTGTAAGGATATATTGGCCTTGGAGGGAGTGCAGAGAAGGTTCTCGAGGCTGATACCAGAGATGAGGGGGTTAGCCTTTGAAGAGATACTGAATAGACTGGATCTGTACTCGTTGGAGTTTAGAAGGCTGAGGGGGGATCTTGTAGAGACATATAAGATATTGAAGGGGATAGATAGGGTAGAGGTAGAGAGATTCTTCCCGCTTAGAAAGGATAGCAGGACTAGAGGGCACAGCCTCAAGATAAGGTGGGGGGGGTGGAAAGTTTAGATCAGAGTTGAGGAGGAACTTCTTCACCCAATCTCTGGAATTCTCTGCCCGTTGAAGTGGTGGAGGCTACCTCGCTAAATACATTTAAGACGCGGGTAGATAAGTTTTTGGTAGGCAAGGGGATTAAGGGTTATGGGGAGAAAGCAGGAAAGTGGAACTGAGCCACTTCAGATCAGCCATGATCTTACTGAATGGCGGGGCAGGCTCGAAGGGCTAGATGGCCTACTCCTGCTCCTATTTCTTATGTTCTCATGGAGATGTGCTGGACAACGCTTTTCGAGTTATAGTCTATGCAGTGAAGTGGCATAAAAGTGTCTATTAACTGAGAATAATGTTCCTCTGCAGGAGGCCATTGAAATCACTGTTTCTATGGAACTGACTGCACAGAAAGCCCAGCAATTGAGTTTGTGTACCAGACTGCACAAAATGTCCACTGAATCGACACCTCAAACCGCCAAGACTCATACATGTTACTGATATGCAAATGCAGGGCGTTCTGCAGCTGATTTCTTTCTTATTTATTCATTTTATGGAATGAGCGTGCCACTGGCTGGCCCAGCATTTATTGCCCATCCCTAATTGTCCTTCATTTCAGAGGGCACTTGAGAATCAACCACATTGCTGTGGGTCTGGAGTCATGTGTAGGCCAGAGCAGGTAAGGACATAGCAACATAGAAAATAGAAGCAGAAGTATGCCATTCAGTCCTTTGAGTGTAGTCCGTCATTCATTTTGGAATTTATTAACTCCAATCTAAGTCCACCTACTTTGAGATGGATTATAGCATGCTTCGTCATTTTCACTTGAGAAGAAATAGACCATGAAATAGATTAGAATGCACTGCAAATCTTCTATTAGTTCACTATGTGTAAAATAAATAGAGTCTGTGCTTTATAATTGGACTTATTTCAAAGGTGTGTTTAGCAGTTCCCTTTTCAGAAGCCAGAAGAATCGTACTTGGAAGCATTTGTTATTCTGATATCAAGTTTGTATAAACGTAGAGTTTCATTATTACACTTCCTGGCAATCACTATAGTATGACTTAAGTATTGGGCAGTCAAGTAAGGAATAGGATGAATACTTATTGGAATGCCTAGTCACTGAAACCAAATGATTATCCACTATGAACCTGAATTTGTGACAACTCCTAATTTAGAGTTGTACTTAATCTGCTGCAACACTTGCTATAGTTTCATTCTTTGCAAATTTTTGTACTATTTTACATTTAGTACACATGCTATGCGCAACATTTGTCATATGCTTTTCCAACATTCTGTGGCAGTTGTTACAAACAAGTTATTTTATGTATACAAGGTCATTAAAAGAATAGTAAGCAATATAACAGTGAATAATCCAATGGTTACGTAAGATACTTCTTTGAACTCCTCTAACTAATGATATCAGAGAGGGCATTTGCTTTTTCTCAAAACATAGATTTGAAACTGTGACCTACATACTGTGAACTCAATCTGTTTTACCTCTCTGTAGAGGCTGGCACGGAGTGTAGAATATTTGAAGCCACGCAAAGACAATTTGCATACAGCAAGATGCAATCATGTTGAATAAACTACACTTTTCCATTGCCCTGTTGTCATTCTGATTACTTTCTTTCTCTTTGTCATCAATTTGCTCTTCTATTATTTCCTTACATTGTCATTGTTTGTCTGTTCAGGCACATTCCTGTCCAGCTGTCAATGTATCAGACTTGGTGTCTTTTCTCAATACACTGTTCCGTCTAAAGTCAGGGATTGTAACTTCTTTATAGCACGTGGATAAACTTCTGTTCTCATGAAACCTTCTGTCTACTATATACAGACTGTAATCCATGCAATTGTGATTAGAAGCAACAGCGAAAAGAGACAGAACCTGAGCCCAGAATATCACTTGGTGATTAGTGCAAAGTAAACCATATAATCCCTGCAGTGTGGAAAGAGGCCTTTTGGCCCACTGAGTCTGCATGGACTCTGAGAGAACATCGCACCTTGGCCCTTCCTCCATCCTATCCCCATGACCTTGTATGTTTACCGTGGCCTATCCACCCAGCTTGCATATTTTGAATTATAGGAGAAAAGCAGAGCACTCAGAGGAAACCCATGCAGAATATGGGAAGAATGTTTAAATTCCACAGTCACCCAAGACCAGAATTGAATCAGGGTTCCGGGCACTATGAGGCAGAAGTGCTAACCACTGTGCCATCGTTCCACCTCAGTGAAGACTTGAGGGGTATAGGTGGAGGAAAAAAGACAACAAATCAGCCCTGATTTTTGTCAGCAGATCCTGATATGCTGGCTGACCATTCAAAATGCTATCAGTATAGAGTGCTCCAGCACCAATTTCCTCATTATTCCTGGTGATGCACACTACCTGGCCTCTGGCTCTCGGATGCAACTACTTGCAAACAAATATTTGAAATATGCTTTTGTCACTTTTCAATTAAAGTCAGCTGAAACCAAGAGCAGACATTTTTGTTTAGTTGTATTCACAGTACATTTTTATAACTGTTGGTTTTAATCATGAATGACACTGAACAGCATGTAGGATACTGCTGTATATACAGGAACAACTGTAGAAATTACAGGAGTGAGATAAATGTTTAATCGTTGAATCCAAGGATTCAGTTATGGATCTGTAAAGCCGTGTAGTTGAAATGTAAATCTTGGGTCTGCTGAGGTAAAGGAGATATAAGTGAGCAAAAGCACTTCATCATGAATATTCTAAACTTTATTTGAAATGGAAAATGAACATTTTTTTTGCTGCTTTTTGCCTCTAAAATTAAACTGGAATGCATTCCCCTATGGTTGAGGAAAGGAATTGTTGTCCATACTGCACTAATCTGGTCACCACATCAAATGTTTAGAAGCTTGTTGTAGGCAGAGAACCTAATTGGTAGCTTTAATTGCCTATAGCCTATGGGAAAAGATCTTCCTCCTTGAACAGAGACTCCTTGTGACTCCAACATACAGGAATTCCACCCAATGGCCATAGGGAATCTCTCTCTCACTGAACAGACTTGCTGAGTTGTTAAGTATGTAATTCACTGGATTGGAAGGAAGATCTATGCATGCACAACTTTTGCAACGATAAAAGATTCTGGTCTGAAAGTTTGCTGCCATTTACATTGGTAAGATTTTATAGTCCCATCGATTGCACAACCCCACCTTGGGTTTGTCGCGCCCAGGGCTGTGTTCAACAGGAAACCCCATTGACAATGGTGGGGCCCATAAGATTCCACCACCAACGACGCTTCCCATTGCCGTAAAATAGGCCGTAGAGAGGGGAGGAAAATCCTGCCCAAATAAGTAGAGAATTTATACACAGTGGGAGAAAGATTATGGAGGAAGGACTTGAGCTCTCAACAGATCATTTAAGTATCTCAATTTGAGGTTCCTGAGACTGAGTGGACTTCCAAAATTATTTGTGAGATGACATGGGTAAACATATTAATATTACGTAAAATCTTATTTTTAAGTATATATGTTAGGAATTAGAGGAAACAGCTTGGTCTCTCGAAGGTATTGCATTTTCAGGGTATTCTTTTGTTGTATTTATTCACAGATTTAGCCAGATTTTGTTGTACCTGGGCGCTGAATGACATTAGGGGGAGATGGGGGTAAGCAGTAACTTCACTGACCTAATAATCCAGAGGTCTGGGCTAATGTCCTAGAGACGAGTGTTCAAATCTCACCATAGCAGCTGGTGGAATTTAATTTCAGTTAATAAAATCTAGAATAGAAAAATTAGCCTCAGTAATAGTGACCTTGATCATTGTCAATTATTGTAAAATCCCATCTGGATCACTGATGTCCTTTAGGGAAGAATATCTGCCATCTTTACCCGGTCTGGCCTACATATGACTCCAAATCCACAGCAATGTGGTTGACTTTTAATTGCCCTCCAAAATGGTCTATCAAACCCTTCAGTTCAAGGCAGTTAGGGATGGGCAAACAAGTGATGGCCTTGCCAGTGATGCCCACCTCCCATGAAAGAATGAAGAAAATAAACTGCAGTCAGTTACTCTTGCCCTTGTGCTGCTGTATGTTAAAAATTATTGCACGGCAAATCTGGATAGATAACGACACCTAGCGCGAGGGGTGAAAACGGTAATTATCTGTGTATCTCCTTAATTGATCAGGTGAAAGATTGAAAAAAGTGTAAATTACAACAGGTGAATTTCACGTTAAATCCTGTAGTAGTTGTCTTATTTACGCCATTAGCCTCACTGTTATTTTAAGCATAGAATCTTTTAATTCCAAGTGAAATCTTTATTAAAGAACTTAACATATTTTCTATGTGAAGTGACTTTTGATTCAAGTTATCCGATTAATGTAAAGCTCCTATTTATGAATAGTGATTAACTTGACTGCAATTGGTCAGAGCTGAACATGAGACTTTTCTATTTTTTGTAATTTGTTTTGCTGAATGGGGTACTCTGGTTGCTGGCATTATAACAGCAAAATAATTTGTACTTTCGAGTCATAGAAATAGAAAAAGGCCCTTTGCCTCATCAAGTCTATGCCGGTTAAAGATAAACCACCCAATTATTCTAATCCCATTTAATAGCACTTGGTCCATAATCTTGTATGCCTTGGCATCACAAGAATACGTCTAAGCACTACTTAAATTATTCCTGGTCTTCATTTATTAACTGGCATGGTAACTAAATATGCAGTTTGAGTGAACTGTATTTCATGTCATATCTTAGCATGCAATTGTGCAAGATTCTGAATGAAGACTTGACTAGCAGGTTGTAGTACATGACTCAATAGTTAAAATGATACTTAAACATTTTAATAATATAGTTATTCAAAACAATGTCAATGTTTTATTAATTACATTGTTAGGGTTTGTTAATGTCAATTACAGAGAACCTAAGAATCTTACAGTGCAGAAGGAGCCCATTTGGCCCATCAAGTATGCATCGACCACAATCCCCCGGCCCTATACCCATGCATTTGTGCAAGCTAGTTCCCCTGACTCTAAGGGGCAATTTAGCATGGCCAATCCATCTAACCCGCACAAGTTTGGACTGTGGAAGGAAACGAACACCCGGAGGAAACCCACGCAGGCACAGGGAGAATGTGCAAATTCCACACAGACAGTGATCCAAGCTAGGAATCGAACCCAGTCCCTGGCGCTGTGAGGCAGTAGTGCCTGACCACTGTGCCACCCAAAATTAAGGGAAACAGGTGACGGGCAATAGAATGCATATAAACAGAAGATAGTTGAAGCGCTGAGTGTGGGTGAGGCGTATTGAAACTGAACCAAGTCAATAAACATTCACACCAAGGAAACACTGTGTCTTTGATTTTACTTCAACTGGCTGGAATCCTATGCAACATTGATAGCAGGTAAAAATTTGAAACTTAACATACATTTTCAGATGGAAAATTGTATTTGGAATGACTTCGAACAAAAATAGCTGAAACCAAGAATAAGGTATCAGAGTATAATCTTCCAATGTTGTTCTGTGAATGTTATGACCAGTGGAAGAATGAAGTAGATATATGGACTTGCGTTACATTTTCCTGAAATAAAAGCAAGATATGGCCTTAACGCTTTTACTTCCCGGCTACAAAATGCTTTTGGAGTTAGAGGCTCATCATTTGGACACAGATGAAAGTTTAGACAATCTCTTAACATGGACAAAATTTATAAGAAAGATGATCTGCTAACTGCATGTGAGGCATAGTCAGGATTGATAAATTTTGAAGAATGGAAAGTCATTAGAAAGTGCCATGGAATTTAACAGTTGTATGCAAGATTGCAGAAATTCTAATTCCAATTCAGTGCTCACTTTCAACTTGTTGGGTTGTGTTTAAAATATCATGTGTGGATAGGCTCCGTGTTTTGACTGGAGTTAGTTTCTCGAAAAGAAATACACTTCTGAAATAGATGACTAAAGCTTTAAAACGTTTTCGGGGGAACATTCATTTCTTGCCACTTTCATATGCTAATGGAACCTTTAGCAGTAACACAAAATGTGGAGGATTTGATGTTGAGACTGTTAAACGTTTTGAGACTCTTTAAATATGAGGTGTACGAGTCAATACAAAAGAAGAACCACAAGCAAAGAAATGAGGACAGTGACTCTTTTGATAGCTCAAACACAGCAGGAGTTAGGTACCCATGATGGAAGAGTGAAGCACAGGAATAACCAATAAATTGTAAGCACATATTTCAGATATGACTTCAAATATCATTGTGATGAGTTATCCAAAATGGAATAACAGGGTATTGAAATGATGCATGACTAGGAAAGATCAGAATGGAAAGATGACAATACTGATCAGTCAGAAGGAACTGTACTGGTAACCAGAACACAGTCTGGTAATGACTATTCTAGTTGTGGACTCATTCAACCGTGCTGCATTAGACAGTGGGTGCACTTCTACTGTATGTGGGGTAGGTTGCTTAAAGTCTCAATAGTAAAAAGCAAAATAATGTTAAGGAATATGCATTAGGGTCCTGGACGGGATCTCCAAAGTTTATTATGAAGCCAGGCTAGACATCGACAATTTTTATATTTTGACATAAATGTGAAGATATGATGCTTCACTTCAGGAGTAATTCCGCTGTCAAATTAAGTACCCTTGAAAGTAAAACAAACTTTATTTAATGACACAGTTTAACCATAACTCTAATAAAATGAAACAGATTAATATTACCTGTTGAACAGTGTTTAAAATTAAAAGAAACAACTCTAATTTCTAACTTAAAATGTTTCAGTTCCAAACAAGCAACATTTTTCTTTTAAAAAAGCACTTTAAATATATTTAGCAATCACAAAAAGGCTTGCTATAAGGGGTGTAGTCAGTCTTGACCTTTTCAGAAAGATTTTGTGGAGAGAGCATCTTGGAAAACTCAGTCTTTAAACAAACCTCATCCAGAACAGAATGCTGTTTCTCCTCAGCTACAAACCTAGCTCCTCCCATTAACCGCATTATCACATGATCCTGCATGCCTGAACCCACCTGCTATTTCCATTAATCAAAAACCCCAGGGAATCTGCTCTTTTTCTAAAAGAAAAGTCCAATAGCTTTCTCCCAAGTCACCACCACATGACTAAAATGAGTACTTAACCTGCTGCCCACGCATCTGAGCTATATTCCAGCCTGACATACTACTTGTAAAAAATCACTGAACTTTAAAATAGTCCCCTTAAACTTAAAAAAAAACACAATATATATATCAATATCAATAGCAATCAACGCTAACATCACACCTCTCCCTTAAAAAATAAACCAACAATGTGAAAAGATGGCTGTATTTTCCGAAAGCTCTAGTTTTGCGCACAACTAGTACTCTATAAAATATATACCTTTTCACATTTAAGCATGCAAATTTAACAGTTGTATAGTCCAGTTCAATCTATCTTTTTCACAGTTGAACATCACATCCTTTTATATCAAAAACATGATAAAGCATCTGCAATCACATTCTCTCTTCCTACCATGTGTTTAATCTCCAAATTAAATGACTAATAATAAACTCCATGTCATCAGTCTTGCATTTGATATTTTAAAACTTCAATGGATTATGGTCAGTGTAAGTAACTGTTTCTGATGAATTGGCAACATAAATTTTAAAATGTGGCAATATCTCCCCTAGGTGAGAGATTTTAACAAAATTGTAGCAATTCATTCTAAGGTATGGAATAAGGACAAAAACATTTTTCTCTTGCACTTTACAGAAATAGCAACTAGATTAGTATATCAACAGTAATAACAGGAAAAAAAAGGTAATTGTGGACAAGGTAATAGAAAAAGGGATAGAGACTGGACTAGGAGCACTAGCTAAATTCCTAACTGAAAATGGGGAAATTTGCCAAAGATTAATTTAAAGGTACATGTGAAAATAGTAATGAATGCAGCAGCAAAAAGTCAATTTATTAATGGGATTTGTCAAAGAAATCACACAGTAATTGATGTGCTTTTAAAAATGCTTGATTGACCAACTGAGCTGTAAACTGACATCTGTCCTGGCGTGGGCAGTCCGTGAAGAATTTATTTCAAATAGTTGGGAGCTACATTCCCTATCAAGTAGTTATGGGCGAAATCTAAAGAGACCTTTGGTGATATGGGATCATCCCTGATCTTGGAAGGAACTCCAATTAGTTTATTTTTTTCCCCAGCACTCAAAATTTATCAACGTGGGGTTTCAGAGAAAATTCAACAAACCTTACAGCATTGCAGGAGATGTTCAGAAATATAATTTAACACAGGGATGTGATGTATTATGAAATAAAAAGGCAAAAGAATGGAAAGGCCCAAGTAAGATTCTGATCAGTGATGGAATAAAATAATTTCACAACGTAGCCATCAAACTATTTGATACCTAATTGGCAGTGATTATACATTAACAGAATTGAACAAGTAATAGAAAATGAAGAGGCACCAGTAACTGTCATGCATCTGTTGGAGGGATTGAATGTTTATGAAAGGAGTAGCAATCAAGCGGGCTGCTTTGTCCTGACTCGTGTTAAGCTTCTTCAGTCCTGTGGGGCTGCACTCATCTAGACAAACAGGCAGCATTCCATTACACTCCTGACAGTTGAACAATTACAAAGGGCAGATTATGACAGATAAAGGGTTGATTAAATATGAGCAAAGTGATACTGAAGCACAAAATATGACTGTTTATTAAAAAGGACAACGACCCAAAGTTGGCATTGTAGGATAGCATGTGCCAGTATGGGGCCAGTGAATGGAGGGATGCCACCTTTGTGGTGAGAGTAGGAAGAACCATCGGAAGGTACAAACGTTGGCAGAATCTGCAAGACGAGAGACAGAAGGCAAGACCCGTGGTTTGGCAAAATTGGATAAAGATGTGGAAGGACGGAAAGTGCAGTGAGAGTTCTAAAGTGGACCAAGATGTGAACCAGGATGTGATCTTGGCCCTAGGGAGAGATCATGTAGCAGTCATCCAAAAAGAGTTGGAAGGTTGCGTGGAGGTCATAGTTTGACAAGAACAAGTTTCAGAGAACAGGCTAGGAATGCCACCCTTAGTAAAAGCCTGCATAATCAAGAAGTTGTAGTGGCCGCTAACAGATTAGAAGTTGAGTTGATAAAGGGTGCCAAATAAGAAGTGTTGCAAAGTTGAAAAGAATTTGGTGTATCCACCAAAATACCAGACAGGGCTAACTAGCATTATCACACAAGTGGATATGTACAGAAAAGTTAGTTCCTGGCAACGTGTAGTTTAAGCTATAGCTAAACTAGTGGCTAGGGATGTTGAATAAAGACATAGGATTAAGATGTCATAGTGGACTCCCCTACTGCAGGAGTAATTAACTTGAAGATTTTCTTAGCCATTTTAGCAACCTATTCCTGAAAATGTAGATCAATTGACAGTAAAGATACATTTTTGCAAGGTGAGAAATTTCACAGGGAATGATATTTGAAAACACCAAAAGAGGCTTGTGATTTGGAAAGGAAACTGTGCAAAATTGAACAATTGTGTTTATGCATTGAATGACCCAGAAAAGGGTTGTTATTTCTCATTTAGGTCTGTCGAGCTGAAAATGTGTTGTATTGAGCCAAGAGCAGATCCAGTAATGTTATATTGGTATCACAATGAGGAACTATCACATTGATGATTTCCTGTGGGCAGGTTCTTCAGAATTTGAGCAAAGGGTGATAGATGAAATAAAGAAGGAATTTAAGATTGCAAATTAGGTGTCAAGGACCTTTAAGTAAATAGGGTTAGAATGGTTTAGGAGTGACCTCGAATCAACAATCTTTCTTAGAAATTGTAAAACATACTCCAATAAAATAGGCCATGTCCTCACAAAAAGAGGACGTTGCATATAAGGAAGAAATGGACAAATTAAGAATGTTGATTGGAAAGGTGAACTGATTGAACAATCAGATTGGACCTGATGCTAGTTATGACGTATTTGACCTGAGTACTGTGATGAAACATGCTACAACTTAGACCGTTCTGAAATCAAATAAAGAAATTAAATACCAAGAAATCCTGACTCAGGTTTCCAGGTTTGGGTGATTCAGAAGGTATGTTGGTTGTCATTTTTAGTGATTCTTCACACGCCAATCTTCTGAATGGATATTCTAGCACAGCAGGGTTTGTCATTTTCTTGGTGGGAAAGAATAATAAATATTGTCCATTGACAAAGAAAATAAAAAGAGTTTTTAAAAGCTGCTTCACATTGGCGTTAGTGGAAGCAACATATATATGGCGTTTACTTTTTGAAGGAAATTCTATGAGGGGCGAACTGAGAATCGTTTGCCCATAGATTGCTATGTGGATAACCATTTTCCTTGACTCTATGAGCAGGATTTTATGGCCTCGCTCATCCCAAAACCATAAAATCCCACCCAGGCCAACAGACCTTTCCATTGTCCACCCCTTGCCCACTCTGTTCCCCTGGCAGGCGGGGTGGTAAAATTCTGACCAATGTTTATTTGACAAAGGGTGTTACTGAAAAAATGTTGAAGATGGACCTTACTAGAATAAAGGAAATGTTGGAAAGAAGAATGATCTCCAAAATAAAATGGCTGAATGCAAGTCACCAATTGTCGGCCTGTCTTACAAAGAAAGATGCTTGTTCCGTGAAAATTACTAGATGTATTGAAAGAGGGATGCCTAATGACAATCTGAAAAACCAATATTTTCATTCATTGCTTTGTAATGATTTATACACCGCAAAAAAAACACAAGTTTTGTTTACAGAAGAGGGAATATGGAATCTTTTAATGGTTGCAGTATAATTTGAGATATGGAAGATGAAAACACTTTTTCTTATTTATAAGTTTGAGAGATTTTTCATTTTTCAGAAGCTTTAGTTTTGATAAAAGAGGGGTATCTGTCAATGTCTTCTCAATTGTATTGTTACTGTATGTTAATGCCAATTATATTGTTACGGTTTGTTTGTGTTAATTAGATTATTAAGGGAAACAGGTGATGGGTATTTGAACACATAGGAAGTTTATAAAGTTTATTGTTTTTTATTAGTGTCACAAGCAGACTTACATTAACACTGCAATGAAGTTACTGTGACAGCCCCCTAGTTGCCACACTCCGGTGCTTCTTCAGGTACACCGAGGGAGAATTTAGGATGCCCAGTGCACGTTTTGGATTGTGGGAGGAAACCGGAAGACCCAGAGAAAACCCACATAGACATGGGGAGAACGTGCAGACTTCACACAAACAGTGATCCAGATCAGGAATCAAACCTGGGTCCCTGGCGCTGTGATGCAGCAGTGCTAACCACTGTGCCACTGTGCTGGGGGTAAAGTGGGTAATGATGTTGAAACTGGACAAAGTCAGTAAGCTGTCTCAGCAAGAGAAGGCTCACTGTCTTGGTTTTGACTTCACCAATCTGCTTGAATCCTATTAATCAGACAACAGTTTTATAAAATCGTATTGTGATAGTGATCTTTTCCAAACCATAAAATAAAGCCAGCTCAAGTTTAATCTGAACTTAGCCTGTGAAAGTGTCAGAGCTAGTATATCTCAATGTTCCTGCTTGATCCAATATGGTTATAAGATTTGACCTGTGTTTGGGCTCTTCAGGCTACTTCCATGAGAAAACTTTGTCATCCTGAGATGTATGTTATTTGGATAGTGCAATTGAGAACCAGGCTAAATACAAAGGATCATAGGGAAATTGAAGAAACAAAAAGACCTTCAGTTAACGTAAATGAGAATCCATTATCCGTAAGCATATCAATAATAAAAAGTTAGTTCTAGGAGGATTGGGACCAAATAGAGACCTTAAAGGGAGTTTACACGTGGAAACAGGGCACATGGTTGAGGTACTAAAATACTTAAAAATCGTCTTTATCAAGGAAGAAGATGCTGTCCATGTCCTAGTGGAAGGATAGGTATGAGAAACATTGGATGGGCTACAAATTGATAAAGAGAAGTGCAAAGTTGTTAAGACATCAAGACCTGATAAGGTCCATCCAGGGATACTAAGGAAAGTGAGTATGGAAGTTGTGGAGGCATTGGCCATAGATTTTCAGTCTTCCTTAGACTCGGGTGGTGTGAGATGACTAGGGAATTGCAAATGTTATACTCTTGTTTAAAATGCTCTTGTTCAGAAGAAGATGTAAAGGTAAGTCCAGCAGCTACAGACCATTCAGTTTAATTTCAGTGGCGGGGAACTCCAAATTGGCTGGAGATGTTTGAAGAGGCAATAAGAAAGGGTTGATGAGTGTAATGCTGTAGACTTCAAAACATGCTTGATAAAGTGGCGCACAACAGATTTGAGAAAAGGGACAGTAGCAACATGAATAAACAATTGGCTTAGTGACAGGATCCAGAATGGTTAGCTGTGAGTTGTGAATTTCCGAGCAAGACTGGAAATTCCTGCCCAAGGTCACCGACGTTTCCGTTGTCTGCCCCTCACCTGCTTCAATTCCGTGGCAGGTGAGGTGGTAGAATTCCAGCCGTAGATTCATTAGAGCAATTCAGCTTGGAAATAGGCCCTTTGATGGAACCAGTCCATGCCAACCGTGGTGCCCTCCCAGCTAGTTTCAATTGCCTGCATTTGGCCTCTATCCCTCTAATCCTTTCCCATCCATACATTTATCCAAATGCTTTTTAAATGTTGCTATTGTACCTATCTCAACCACTTTCTCCAGCACATTTCTTCGAAGTGTGGCCTCTCCAACTGTAACGTAACGTCCCAACTCCTGTACTCAGTGTCCTGATTGATGAAGGCCAGTGTGCTAAATGCCTTCTTCGCCACCCTGTCTACATGTATCGCCGCTTTTAATGAACTATGTGCATGTACTCCTAGGTCCCTCCATTCTTCAACACTCCCCAGGGCCCTACATTCTTTGTACAGGCCCTACCTTGGTTTGACATTCCAAAATGCAAAACTTCACAGTTATCGGTATTGAAATCCCGGACCAAGAAAAACCTTCAGCCATCACCATCTGCTTCCTGCCATCAAGCTAATTTTGAATCCATTTAGCTAGCTGTCCCTGGATCTTATGCAACCTCATCTTCCAGACTAGCCTGCCATGCGTGACCTTATCAAAGGCCTTGCTAAAGTCCATATAGACGACAACATCTGTCCTAATCTTATCCATCATCTTGGTTACCTCTTCAAAAACTCTAAAAGATTCATCAGACATGACTTCCCATGCACAAAGCTGTGCTGACTATCCCCAGTAAGACCTTGACTATCCAAATGTTCCTAGATCCTGTCCCTTAGAATCCCCTCCAGTAACCTATCCACCGCTAATGTCAGGAGTTATCCTGGGCTCAGTGTTGGTACCCTTGCTCTTCCTGTTATGTATTAATGACCTAGACTGTGGTGTAGAATGCACAATTTCAAAATTTATGAATGACATGAAACTTGGAAACATTGTGTTCTGTGAGGAGAAGGGTGTAAAATTTCAAAAGGACATAGGCAAGTTCAAAGCAGAGAAATGTGAAGTGATTCAATTTGGTAGGAAGAACATGGAGGGACAATATTAAATAAGGGGTACAACTCTGAACGGAGTGCAGGAGCAGAGGGAACTGGCTGAATATGTGCATAAGACATTGAAGATGTTAGAGCAGGTTGAGAACGCACTGCACAGCATGCTAGGCTTTATTAGTAGGGGTATAGAGTACAAGGTGAAGGAATTTGCAAGGGAAATTTGCCAGCCTCCCAGTCACATGTTTCTTGGCGGCAGAAGGTGGCATACTGTTCGTTGGTGGTGAGATTCTCTGGTCGCACTGCTACCAGTGGGATTTCACATTGATGTCTCTGCATGCTGCTGTGTAACCCCTGGAAGCAGCACTGGAGAATCTTGCCAGCGTGAATGGCTGGAGACACCCCCCCACCCCCCCAGACTTTAACTTGTAAAATTTTGGCCTCAGTCAGAACATTGTATCCAGTTCTGGGCACCACAGTTGATGTTGAGGCATTGGAGAGAGTGCAGAAAAGATTCATGAGAATGACTCCAGGGATGAGGAACTTCAATTACGAAGATATATTAGAGAAATTAAGATTGTTTTCCTTGCAGAAGAGATAGCTGAGAGGTGCTCAAAAACATGAGTCTAGACAGAGGAGGTAGCGAGAAATGGTTTCTGCTTGTGAATGGATCAAGAACGAGATGGCACCAATTTAAAGTAATTGGCAAAAGAAGGGATGTACATGAAAAGCTTTTCATACAGTGAATGGTTATAGCCAAGAATGGACTACATAAGAGTGTGGTGGAAGCAAGTTCAATGAAGCATTGAGAAGGGATTTAGTTTGTTATCTGAAAAGGAACAAAGCATAGGGTTACTGAGGGTGAGACAGGGAAATGGCACTAAATGAATTGCTCATTCAGATGTTTAGTGCAGACATTCTGAAAGATGTGCAGGTTAGGTGCATTGACTCGAACAGGTGCCGGACTGTGGTGATTAGGGGAATTTCACAGTAACTTCATTGCAGTGTTAATGTAACTTCTGACTAATAAATAACTTTACTTTTGATGGGCTAAATGGCCATCATCTATGCTGAAACATTCTGTGAAGTCACCAGGGTTGGATAAAAAATGCCTGTGGATACTAAGCAAAACAAGGATGGAAACTGCAGAGAAACTGTCCATAATCTTCCAGTCCTTTGATTCAAGGTTTGTGCCAGAGGAGTAGAGAATTGCAGATGATGCATCTTTGTTCAAAAAAAGCTGTATAGGTAAACCCATGAAACTGCAGACCGGTCAGTTTGACCTCTGTATAGAAAAGTTTTCAGCACTGCCAATCAAGCACAAAATTAAGAGTCACTTTAATGAATGTTTGTTACTCAAGAAAAACCAGTGTAAATTGGTTGAGCAATGTTATAGCTCATGGAATAAAAGGAATAGTAACAACATGAATGCAAAATTGGCTTAGTGAACCAGAGTAGTGGTTAATGGATGTTTTTCAAACTGCAGGAAGGTTATTTGTGGAGTTCTCCAAGGATTAGTTTTGAAATCCATGCTCTTTCGGTTATTATGACCTAGACCTTGGTGTACAGGGCACAATTTAAAAATTTGTGGCTGATATGAAGCTTAGAAACATTGTGAACTGTGAAGAGGCTAGTATAGAATTTCAAAAGGACAGGCAGGTTGGGCAATCAAGTGACAGATGAAGTTCAGTATAGAGAAATGTGAAAAGTGATACGTTGTGATTGGAAGATCATGGAGAGACAACATAAAACAAGGGGAAATTGTATTTAACTAACTTGCTTATTTTTTTTTTCCCATGAAATAGCAGAGCGAATTGATGTGGCGCACACAAACTTCCAAAAGGCATTTAATAAAGTACCAGATAACAGACTTGGCAGCAAACTTGAGTCTGTGGAATAAAAAGAACATCGTACGATGGATGTGAAATTGGCTGTAGCATGAAACTAAACATGGTGATAAGATAGTCATCTTTTGGACTGGAGGAAGGTGTATAGTGGGGTTCCCAAGTGTTAGGGACCCTGCTTTTCCTGATGCTTTGGTGTACAGGGCATAATTTCAAAACGTAAGGATGACATGAAATTTAATGGTATTGTGAACTGTAATGAAAATAGAGATAAACTTCAGGACATAAGCAGGCTAGTAGAGTGGACAGGTGAGTGGCAGATTGAATTTAATGCAGATCAGTGTAAAGTGATTAATTTTGGTGGGAAGGAGAAAGGTGAGCAAGATAAAATAGAGTACAATTCTAAAGGGATGCAAGAATTGAGGGACCTGTGGGCATGTGGACATTAAGTATTGCAGGTGTCAGGGCAGGTTGAGAAAGCAGTTAATAAAACAACTTGAGTTCTTGATGTAATAAAACAACTTGAGTTCTTGATTTTATAAGCAAAGATATAGGTATAACAAAGAAGTTATGATTAATCTGAATGGAGCACTGTTTTAACCCTAACTAGAATATTGCATAAAGTTCTGGCCAGCATGAGAGAGGGTGCAGGAAAGATTCACAAGAATGGTTCCAGAGATGAGGGACTTCAGTTACATGGATAGATTATAGAAGCTGGAGCTGCTCTCCTTGGAGGAAAGAAGATTAAAAGGAGATTTATTGGAGGTGTTGAAAATCAAGAGGGCTACAAATAAGGGAAACTGTTCCCATTGGAAGGATTGAAAACCAAAAGACACTGATTTTAGGTGGTTGACAAAGAAGCATGAGGAAAACAATTTTATGCAGCATTGGTTAGTATCTCATTGAGACGTATAAGATGTTGAATGGGATGGATAGGATAGAGGTGGAGAGGCTCTTCCCGCTCAGAAAGGACAGTAGGACTAGGGGGCACAGCCTCAAGATGGGGGGGGGGTTTAGAACGGAGTTGAGGAGGAACTTCTTCAGTCAAAGGGTGGTGAATCTCTGGAATTCTCTGCCCGTTGAAGTGGTGGAGGCTGCCTCGCTCAATATTTTTAAGACGTGGGTTGATAGGTTTTTGATAGGCAAGAGGATTAAGGGTTATGGGGAGAGGACGGGAATGTGAAACTGAGCCACGACAGATCAGCCATGATCTTATTGAATGGCAGGGCAGGCTCGAGGGGCTAGATGGCATACTCCTGCTCCTATTTCTTATGTTCTTATCTCGAATGCACTGCCTGGAGGTCAGATTCAGTGATTGCTTTCGAAAGAGAATTGGATCATTATCTGAAGAGAAAAGTGCAGGGAAATAGGACTTGACGAATTGCTCCTGCAGTGAGGTGCCACAAATCAAGTGGGTCCAATAGCCTCTTCCCTTGCTGTAACCATTTTATGATTCTATGACTCTTTGTTTGGGGTGATGACATAAGCCTGGATTTTGCGGTCCGTAGCAGTGACAGCACTCGCAACTGACCCTGAGGAAGTTGCCCCAAAAAATCCAGCTATCTCATTAGAATGTATTTCATTTTTCAAGACATAAATTTGATTCTAGCGCCTTTAGGAGAGGATTTCTAGTATCTATTCATAGTAATGTCATCAAGCAGACTATGCAGCCGATCTAAAGCATTCTCAAAGACAACGAACTGGGAAATCAAATGCACAAATTATTTTTCACTTTTTAAATATTAATTAGGAAATAAACACAGATTCATGGGATTATTACAGAAGCTGAAATACCATGTACTATTTTTATGATAATCAAAAACCTATGGTGTTTTTAATCATAATGTTGAAGTTTGACATTTACAAAGGCTAGAGTGTTCAGTAATAATCACAAAGATAATACATTGTTAAAACCCAGTTTAATGTCATTCAACAAGCTACAACCTTTTCAGAGGTTTTTGCATCAGGACTAATAGTATAAAAGTGGAAAAGCATGACATTTCAAGTGATTTTAATTGCACTGACTTCAACAGCACACCATGTGAGGAGCAAGAAATCATTGTAATGATGCACTTTCAGATACTTCATTACTGCACAAAAGCGTTGTCCAAGGTGGCCTTCACAACACATGACAACACAGAGTCACTGAACAGAGACTGATAGCCAAGTTCCGCACACATGTGGATGGCCTTAACTGGGATCTTGTGTTCATGTCACACTGTCTGCAACCCCCACAACTTGCCTGAGCTTGCAAAATCTCACTAACTGTCCTGGCTGGAAACAATACTCATCTCTTTAACCTGTGCTTAACCCTCTCTCCACTCACATTGTCTGCACCGTTAAGATTTGATTACCTGTAAAGGCTCACATTCCAACCATTAACTTGTGAATTGAGTTTGTGCCTTTATATGCCTAGTTTGTGAACTGAAATCTCACTCACCTGATGAAGGGGTGCGTTCTGAAAGCTAGTGGCTTGTGTTACCAAATAAACCTGTTGGACTTTAACCTGGTGTTGTGAGACTTCTTATTATAACATCATACATGCAGAGTTTTTACCTTAACTTGTATTCTTTTCATATCAGCCTTTGAGAGGAACCTGATTGAAATATGCTTCAGATGTATTTCTCATCTGCATGCTACTTTCTCCACAACACCATCCAAAAACATGTCAGTTTCCACATGTACAGTGACAATACACAGCTTTATCTTGCAACGTACTTCACTTGACTCCTCTACTGTCTCTATTGTCAGTCTACCTATCTGACACCCAGCCCTAGAGGACCAGAAATATAACTTAAATAGTGAGAAACTGAAGTTAATATCTTCAGTCTCCACTACAAACTGGGCCCTGATTCCTCAACTACATCCCTATCCCTGGCAACTGTCTGAGATTGAAACAAACCATTTGCAACCTCAATGTCATATCTGAATTCCACACATTCATTATCCTCTGGATGAAGAGATTTCTCCTCATCTCAGTTCTAAAAGGTTTACCCCTTATCCTCAAACTATGACCCCCTAGTTCTGACCTCTTGGGTATCCCTGATTTTAATAATTATTAGTGGCTGTTTGAACCTCAATCTCTTGAATTCCCTCCCTCACCCTTTCTACCTCTTTACCTAGCTTTCCTCCTTGAAGACATTCCCTATTACCATGCCTCTTTGGCCAAGCTTTTGGTCATCTGTCCTGATAGCTTATGTGATTCAATGTCATTTGATATCATCATCATGAAGCACCTTGCAACATTGTATTCAATTAAAATCATATCTAAATACAAGTGGCTGAGTGCATGTGACTTTTTCAATTTTTAGATTTAATTTTTCTAGTGCCTGAGGTCTTTTTTTTTATTAAAGTCTCTTGAACACAATGGATGCTGAAACCTATATGAGAAATATGGGCAGCATGGTGGCACAGTGGTTAACACTGCTGTCTCACAGCACCAGAAACCAGATTTCAATTCCTGGCTTGGATCACTGTCTGTGCAGAATCTGTACGTTCTCTCCTCGTCAGCGTGAGTTTCCTCTGGGTGCTCTGGTTTCCTCACAGTCTGAAAGATGTCTTGATTAGGTGCTTTGGCCATGCTAAGTTCTCTCTTGGCGTACCCAAACAGGTGCCGGTGTGTAGCGACTAGGGGATTTTCACAGTAACTTCATTGCAGTGTTAACTTAAGCCAAGTTGTGACAATAATAAATAAACATTAAAAATGTTGGCTGGCGTTCTCCAACTGTTCGCACAAGTAGGATTCTCTGATCCTGCCGGCAGTGCACTCTCGCCCGCAGGTTTTCCGCCGGCGTGGGGTGACATCAGAATTCCAACATGTACAGAGAATCCTGCCACTAGCAACCAACATGCCATCTCCCGCTGGCAGGAAACACATGGCTGGGAGGCCGGAGAATCTCACCCGTTAAGTCAAAGGCATATCAATTTGTGAAATCAGTTTCACCTTCTTTGTAACAAAAAGACTGCAGTCACATAATATGTTTAGTTTCAGATTCATTTTTATTTGTTGGATTTTTCCTTCACACTTTAATACTTTATACTGCCTTGCATTTCTTCTGTTGGTTTCTCTATGGTGTGGGTTATAGGAAAACATATATTTATATACATGTTAGAATTCTGACCTTTTTTTCTGATGGAAAAGCAGCAGAATGAGAAAGGACAAAAAGGAGAAAATATGTTGTTTTAAGCATATACTTTGTGGGAAATGTTTTGCATTCTTCTTGCCACAAGTTTTTTAAGCATTTTTGGCCAGGCATTGCTTCTCATTATTATGTTGTTTTATGTTCTTGGCTTTAAAGCAAAATCTGTCATATGAAATGTATTCACATGTAATGTGGGGATTTTTTTTGGAAAATATGGTATCTTTGCTCATTTATGTCTGAATTGTTTTGCACATTTTTGTTGGAAGTTTTTTTGCAATTTCAGATCACGTGTTGTGAGGCAGCAAAATGCTGGCCATCTTGAGAATAATTAACCTAAATTGTCTCGTTTACTCCACCTAGCAGTATTTTCATTTCCAATTTTACAGGAATCTCTTCGTATCGAAACTTCTCAGTTAGGGGTAGCTCTGGGCCATGTGCTTAATCCATCGAGAACTGACTGAAGCTGCCAGAACTTATTTTCTTCTGTAAGACATTACATTTTAGACCTTTGTCTCATTCCCATACAATGCATATATGATTATTCAATATTTTTATTTTTGCCGCCTTTGAGATTCACCAGGGCTGTTCTAATTCTTAGCAGTGGAAAATTGAAGTTTACCACAAAGTTTGCTATTAATTGATACATTTTCAAATTTTCTGCATAATATTTCATGTGCAGCCATCTCAAACCTTCAAATAAACCCTCAGCTGAATTTCACATGAAACATGCAAGCTCAAATGTTTTCTTCTGTTGTTTCAAAATGAAGCTAGGATATAGAAAATAACTCAATTTTCTTTCACTGTATTTTGCTACAACTTGAGCTATGATACTGTGAATAAAGTTACAGATTATACCATCATTTAGTACAGTGGTGAGAATCTCTGGCCTCCTGTCAGTGTTTTTTTTCAGGGGCAGGAGGTAATGCGCTGTTTGCTGACAGTGAGATCCTCTGGTCCTGTCACTGTAAAAGGAAATTCCTATTGAAGCCACCATTTGCCATCAGGAAACCCATAGCAGGGGTGTGCTGCTGGAGGGACCAGAGAATTTCACTGGTGTGAACTGCTGGAGTATTGCAGCCTATTCCTGCCTATTACTATACAAATAACACTCAGAATTAAATGTGAGTTGCAATGGTTAAATGGCCTTTCATGAAATAAGTTTCCTTTTCAGCGTACCTCAAATTTAAATAACATTCTTAAAGCTTGGGACTGTACTGGGTTTAAATGTCGTTTCTTGAATCAATCCAATATTTTAACAGAATAGGTACCTGAATTTTTTAATAGGAACAACTTGTTAATCTTTGTTGTAGTAGTTTCTCCTGTGCTAGATCAGAAGAGTTTTATTGTCAATCTGTAATGAGGTAGGTAGCAATACACATAGGCTTAGCACTGCTAGGTCAAGCTGAGGGGAATTTGATCAGCATTCCTGTTTCTCCCCTGAAAGTGTGAACATATGAATGTCAAGTAAGAACGGAATGCGGGTCACAAAGTTTACTGACACTTCCTGCCACAATTTTTAAATATTTATTCATGAGGTGTGCATGTTACTGGCTATCCAGCATTTATTATTCATCCTTAATTATTCTTGAGAAAAAGGAATTTATGCATCAACAATGTGCACATGGATAACTTGTTAGGAGACAGTTGGCATCCATAGTACTTGTTACACAGCAGACTACTTGGTTACTAGTTTCAAGTTAAATTTTTATTATATTTTTCAAACTGAACTTAGGTTGTTGTCTGCCTGAAAGTGTCTTGCATAAAGTCATAATGACACAGAACTAGGCCATTCAGTCCACCAATCCATGTCAGCTCTCTGTAAAGCAATTCTGTCCCATTCCCTGCTCTATTCTCATAACCCTGAAAGTTTATTTCCTTCGAATACCTATCCAATTTCCTTTTGAAACCATTAATCGATTCCACTTCCACCATCTTTTACAGCCAACACAATCATAGAACATAGAACATTACAGCGCAGAACAGGCCCTTTGGCCCACGATGTTGCGCCGACCAGTTCAAAAGCAATGACTCTCGAACCTAAACCAAACCCTTTCCATCCATAAACCTATCCACGGATCTCTTAAACGCCCCCAAACTAGGCGCATTTACAACTGCAGCAGGCGGGGCATTCCAATCCCTCACCACCCTCTGGGTAAAGAACCTACCTCTGACATCCGTCCTATAACTACCACCCCTTAATTTAAAGCTATGCCCCTTCGTGCTAGCTTTCTCCATCCGAGGAAAAAGGCTATCACTGACCACCCTATTTAAACCTCTAATCATCTTATATGTTTCAATAAGGTCCCCTCTTAGCCGCCGCCTTTCTAATGAAAACAACCTCAAATCCCTCAGTCTCTCCTCATAGGACCTCCCCTCCATACCAGGCAACATCCTGGTAAACCTCCTCTGCACCCTCTCCAAAGCTTCCACATCCTTCCTATAATGTGGGGACCAGAACTGCACACAATACTCCAAGTGCGGACGCACCAGAGTCTTGTACAGTTGCAACATGACGCTGCGGCTCCTAAATTCAATCCCCCTACCAATAAACGCCAAGACACCGTATGCCTTCCTAACAACCCTATCTACTAGATTCCCAACTTTCAGGGATCTATGTACACATACACCTAGATCCCTCTGTTCATCCACACTATTCAGAGTCCTACCATTAGCCCTATACTCTACACATCTGTTATTCCTGCCAAAGTGAATTACCTCACACTTTTCCACATTAAACTCCATCCGCCACCTCTCGGCCCAGCTCTGCAACTTGTCCAAGTGCCCCTGTAAACTAAGACACCCTTCCTCACTATCTACCACACCTCCGACTTTGGTGTCATCAGCAAATTTACTAATCCACCCAACTATACCCTCATCCAGATCATTTATAAAAATTACAAACAGCAGTGGCCCCAAAACAGATCCCTGAGGCACACCACTCGTAACTGAACTCCATGACGAATACTTACCATCAACCACCACCCTCTGTCTCCTATCCGCCAGCCAATTCCTGATCCAATTACCTAAATCACCCTCAATCCCATACATCTGCATTTTCTGCAGAAGCCTTCCATGGTGAACCTTATCAAACGCCTTACTAAAGTCCATATATACCACGTCAACTGCCTTACCGCCATCCGCCTCTTTGGTCAGTTTCTCAAAAAACTCAATAAGGTTAGTAAGGCACGACCTACCCTCCACAAAACCATGCTGACTATCTCCAATCAATTCATTACTCTCCAAATAACTATAAATCCTATCCCTAATAATTTTTTCTAAAACCTTACCCACAACAGAAGTAAGACTCACCGGTCTATAATTCCCAGGGAAGTCTCTGTTCCCCTTCTTAAACAATGGGACAACATTCGCTATCCTCCAATCTTCTGGTACTATACCTGTGACCAACGACGACCTGAAGATCAGAGCCAGAGGCTCTGCAATCGCCTCTCTTGCCTCCCAGAGAATCCTAGGGTAAATCCCGTCCGGCCCAGGGGACTTATCTATTTTCAAACCCTCAAGAATATCTAGCACATCCTCCTTATCAACTGCAATACTGTCCAGTTTACAACCCTGTAACCCAGTGTTCTCCACAGCTACATTTATGTCCCCCTGCGTGAACACCGAAGAGAAGTATTGGTTCAATGCCTCTCCAATCTCTTCCGGCTCCACATATACATTCCCACTGCTGTCTCTAACTGGCCCCAATCTTGCCCTAACCAACCTTCTGTTCTTAACATATCTATAGAACGCCTTAGGATTCTCCTTAATCCTATCAGCCAAAGTCTTCTCATGTCCTCTTTTAGCCCTTCTTAACTCACTCTTTAACTCCCCCCTAGCCAATCTAAAGCTTTCTAGTGCACTACCTGAGCCCTCAAGTCTCATCCTGACATAAGCCTCCTTTTTCTTTTTAACCAGTGAACCAACTTTCTTAGTGCACCACGGTTCCCTAGCTCGACCAATTCCTCCTTGCCTGACAGGGACATACATATCAAGGACTCGCAGTAGCTGCTCCTTGAAAAAACTCCACATTTCGGACGTTCCGAGACCCTGTAGTCTCCTAGTCCAACCTATGCTTCCTAATTCTCTCCTAATAGCCTCAATCCAGCTCATTATTGCATTAAAAGATTTCTTCATGTTCCACAATGCATCTCTTTTTCAAAAATTTACATCTTGTCCTCTGGGGGAAGGTGCATGTGCTTGAGATGACGTGATGGGGGAAGTGAGGTGAGAGGGTGGAAGGGAGTCAAAGGGTGAGATGTGAGGGTGAGGGAAGTTGTTGGGATGAAGGTGAAAATTTAGGGATGGGAGTGAGGTAGGGGAGAGAGGGTCGTGAGAGGGTGAGGGAGGGCCAGTGTGCTGGCAGCTGGGGTTGAGGTGAGATGGCAGTGAGGGTATGGGGAGGGTTGGGTGCTAAGGAATGAGCTGAGATGAGGTGGGAAGGACATAAGATGAGGGGATGGGGAGGGTTGGGAGTGAGGTGAGGGGGTGTGGTGGTAGAGGTGAGGGGGATGAAGAGGCAGAAGAGGTGGCAGTGGCCCATAAACAGGAGAAGCTCCAGGACCTTAGCTGTTCTCCTTGGGACAAAAATATTGAATGAGGTGTTATAGAGGTGTACAATAATGACCAGGAACTCATTGTCCACAGGGTGGTGGAAGCTGGAGCGAACAATGATTTCAAAAGAAATTGGATGTACACTTGAAATAAACTAACAAGGCTTTGGGGTTATAATGCAGATTAACTGGATTTCTGCACAAGAAGCCAGTATGGACCAAATAGCCCCTCATATACCAAAGATGATTTGATGCTTCTGTAACATTTCTTTTGCCTTTCTAGTTATTTACCATGCATGCATACTAATGTTTTCTCATTCTTGTAACTGGGCACCCAGATTATTCTGTACTTCCAAGTTCTGCAATCTCTGTTCATTTAAATAGTATACTGCTTGTCCATTCTTCCTGCCAAAGTGAATAAGTTCACATTTTCCCATGTTGTATTTCATCTGCCATTCTTTTGCCCATTCACTTAACCTGTCTATATCCCTTTGCAAACTAGCTCCTGCTGACAACTTCCTACCTATTTTAGTGTCATCAGCAAATTTAGCTGCCATTCATTTGGTCCCTTTATCCAAATTGCAAATCGTTGCGATCCCAGTACTGATCCCTGTGGCACTCCACTAGTTACAGCTTTCCAACCTGAAAAAGTCATTTTATTCCTACTCTCTGCTTCCTGTTAACTAACCAGTCTTTTATCCATGCTTAGATGTTATATCGTACACCATGTGCCCATACCTTGTGTAGTCACCTTTTTTTGTGGCATCTTATTGAATATCTTTTAGGAATCCAAGAACATCAGATCTGCAAGTTCCCCTTTATCCCATGCTTATTACCCTGTAAAATAACTCTAGTTAAATGCTATTTTCCTTTCATTATCCTGTTTGATCACATCATGATTTTCTAAGTGTCCTGCTATAGTTTCCTTAGTAACAGATTGTATTAATTTCCCTGTGACAGATGTTAGGTTAACTGGTCTTAGTTTCCTGCTTTCTGTCCCTTTCTTTTCGTGAATGAAAGTGTTACATTAGCTATTACCTAATCCATTGGGACCCTACCAGAATCCAATGAATTTTGGAAGATTATAACCAATGCATCTACTATCTTTGCAGCCATTTGTTTAAACCCTAAGATACAGGCTCTGGGGACTTGTCAGCATTAGGGATGATAGCTTTTCCAGCACTTTTTCCTAGTGATGCTGATCTGCAAGATATTTGCCTATAACTGAAATAGGAAGAGTGAATAACAGACAGAAAAGTGTACATATGAATTATTTTTATTGTGGACAAAGTAGGTACTGTACAGATATTTACGCAATTGGGCCCATACATTATTACCGTGCCCAAAAGCACAAATTTGTTTTAAAAGTTAAGATAGAGATAGAACTACAAGTACTTGGCATGCCATAACATTCAAGGCTATATATAGGCTAAGGGCTGGCAAGTAGGATTAGGTAAGCAGGTCAGGGCTTTCATGCACCATTGCCATCTCGATGGGCCAAAGAACCTCTTCTGCACAATGCTATTCTGTGATTATATTAATATCCTGATGACAGATTGATATATTTTTAATTACTAATAATTACCTCTCTTTGTTTCAATCCATTATTGTAGCCCTACATTTAGGGTCTGATTGTTCACTTTAATAATGATAGGCACAATGTTTCTCATGATAGTAACATAATGCTGCTGAGATGCAGCATGTTTAAAGTGGTTATTCTTTAAGCCCACAAAATGTTACAGTTGCAATAAGGACAATCTGAGTTTAATTGTTTGGAAAGGGAGTTTTTAAGATTGGAATGTGCTTGCCAGTTCTGACTACAGCTAACGAGCAGCATGAATTTTAACATTTTAACTTTTTGGCAACATGCCATGTGTACATACGAAAAAAAACTGACCTATTACTAGCAGACATTACTCTGTGACTGGAATTTTCCAGCCGTTCCTGCTGGCAGGATCTTCCAGTTCCACCAATGTCAAACCCCCTCCGTGGGTTTCCCTGTGACAGTGCATTCAGCAGGAAACCCCATTGACAGCAACGGACCAGAAGATCCCGCCACCGGCCTGGCTGGTCACTACTGCCTCCGCCATTGCAAAACAGGCCTTGGGGGCACGTGGAAAATCCTGCTCAATAAGTTTAGTACTGATTTATTACTAGCAGACGTTCCTCACAGTAAGTTTAATAAGAGCAGGATAGGTGCTATATACCATTTATGTAGTTTTCTGCTGGTAATGTGGATCTTAAGGCCACCTAAATTTTGTAAATTTGGAAATCAAATCTTATCTTTTTACTAAATGTTAAACTTAGAATATCACTGCACATTATTCCATTTAAAATATTGCAGATGGTTGGCTCGTAGTCGGGAAGTCCATGCAAACTTGACTGGCATCACATTCTGGCAGCTCCACTATGTCTGGAATACATTATGGTCGAGTTTTCCGAATGCTAAGATTTTCAGCTATTTTAGTGAAGGAAGCCCAGGCATTTGGGGTCTATTGGAATTTTAGCTCTGAGTATAATTTTAGTTGCTTGGGCCACAGACTTTTTCACCCTTTAACTACTGATCTGCCTGATGAGTGGTGAATCTAAATCCGTATGCTGCTTAACTTCGGTTAATAGCTGCTCAATTTATTTTGTTTGAGATGCATTCAAAAATGATGCTATACATAATTTCAACTTTCAGAACATCCTTGGTCACAGAGTTGAATAGAAATCACCCAGTGCTATTTATAAAGTCTGAATAATGGTTGAACTGGCCATGGGGTGAGCACATGCTTGATTGATGTTGGAAAAGCTGTCTGGCCAAAATTGCGAGTCACCTCCTGGGAAACTCAGGTGCAGGTGTTGGTCCACAAGAGAACAAACCTTGGACTGAATCCAGTTAGTATGCTGTTCTGGTTGCCTGGCTACTTGAGTTAGAAAAATAGAAATAGTTATGGCATAAAAGGAGGCCATTCAGCCCATGTGGTCCATCCATGTTGCTGCATTAGGGCTTAAGAACATAAATAGAAGGTCATTTTCTGCCAATAATGCTACACCATCCTGAATTCCTGAATGATTTTTTCATCATAGAACATAGAACACTACACAAACAGGCCCTTCGGCCCACAAGTTGCACCAATCACATCCATACCTACCAGGCCATAGAACTATCTGTAACTCCCAACCCCATTAAATCCCATATACTCATCCGGAAGTCTTTTAAAAGACCCCAGTGAGTTCGCCTCTACCACCACTGACGGCAGCTGATTCCACTCACTCACCACACTCAGTGAAAAACTTACCCCTAACATCTCCTCTGTACTTGCTCCCCGTTCTCTCATAGCAACCATTTCAGCCCTGGGAAATAGCCTCCGAGAATCCACCCTATCTATTCCTCTTAACATTTTATAAACCTCTATCAGGTCGCCTCTCAACCTTCTCTCCAGGGAGAAGAGACCTAGCTCCCTCAACCTATCTCCATAAGGCATGCCTCCCAATCCAGGCAACATCCTTGTAAATCTCCTCTGCACCCCCTCAATAGCTTCCACATCCTTCCTGTAGTGAGGCGACCAGAACTGCGCACAGTACTCCAAGTGGGGTCTGACAAGGGTCTTATAAAGTTGCAACATTACCTCCCGACTCCTAAACTCAATCCCTCGCTTAATAAAGGCCAGTACACCATTCGCCTTCTTGATCACATCCTCCACCTGCAAGGCCGATTTAAGAGTCCTATGGACCTGGACCCCAAGATCCTTCTGCTCCTCAACACTGCTAAGACCCTTGATATTGTACTCCTTCATCCCGTTGGTCTTGCCAAAATGGACCACTACACATTTTTCTGCGTTGAAGTCCATCTGCCATTTCTCCGCCCAGTCTTGCATCCTATCTATGTCACGCTGCAACTTATGACATCCCTCCAGACTATCCACAACACCACCAACTTTCGTATCGTCTGCGAACTTACTAACCCATCTCTCCACTTCCTCATCCAGGTCATTTATGAAAATGACAAACAGCAAGGGTCCGAGAACAGATCCCTCTGGGGCACTCCACTGGTGACCGACCTCCATGCAGAAAAAGACCCATCTACAACCACTGTCTGCCTTCTGCAGGCAAGCCAGTTCTGGATCCACAAGGCCAAAGCCCCTTGGATCCCATGCCCTCTCACCTTCTCAAGAAGTCTTGCATGGGGAACCTCATCAAAAGGACCTTATCATGAACTTGATTCCAACACCACATATTGACCTATCGCCTCAGATACACTAACCACCTTGAAATTTGGTGGAAAGCTTTGGTGTAATTGTTTTGCATGGGCAATATATTATGTTTTTTTTTGAGGAAATACATGCATAACTGACTTATGCTGGTATTACACCGAGATGTAGTTTGATGTCTTCAAATTTTAGCTCTCCTAATATTTATAAATTAAACAGGAATTTGAAAAAGAAAAAGGCACGTGATCTGTGCCTTCTCAAGACCCAGTTGCTTACACTGATTCTGGCTTGTTTTACACCACCTATGTTCTCTGTAAATTTATATTATATGCTAATACTATGTAATCATTAGAAACTATAACCTTCTATTCAAAAAGGGAGAGAGGTAGAAAACAGGAAACTGTAGGCCAATTAGCTTAGAATTGTAGAATCTGCACACTTCAGAAAGAGGCCATTTGGCCCACCAAGTCTGCACTGACCACAATTCAATGCAGGCCCTATCCCCATAATTCCATGTATTTACTCTGCTAGTGCCCTGACACTAAGGGGAACTTAGCTTGGCCAGTCAACCTAACCCACACATCTTTGAATTTGTCACCTGTGGTGGGGATGGTGTTAGAATCAGTGATTTAAAGACCTTGTGGCTGGCCACTTAGAAAAACTTGAGATAATCAGGAAGAGTCAGCATGATTCTGTGAAAAGAAAATTACATTAAACCAATTTAGTAAAATTTTTTGAAGGAGTAACGTGCTGTGGATAAAGGGGAACATGAAGATGTACTGTAATTGGATATCTAGAAGGCATTTGATAAGATGCCACATCAAAAATTATTGCAGAAAGTGAAAACTCATGATGTAATGCAGTAACAAAAAGCCTGGATAGAAAATTGGCTGGCTGGCAGAAAACAGAATATGCAAAAATGGATCTTTGGCAAGATGTGACAAGTGGAGTTCCGCAAGGATCTGCGCTGGGGCCTTCTTACAATTAACATCAATGACTTAGATGAGGCGAGCAAAGTTATGTTAACTAATTGTGCAAATGACCCAAAGACAGGTAGAAATTTATGTTGTGAAGACATTAGGAGGTTGCAGACAGATCTAGATAGGTTGAGTGAGCACAGATTTGTCAAATGGAGCATAGTGTGGCAAAATATAAAATTGTTCACTCTCAGGAAGAAAAAAGGAGAGTATTACTTAAACAGAACAAGTTGCAGAGGGATCTGAATGCTCTAGTGCGTGAATCACAAAAAGTTAGGATGCAGATTTGCATCTAATCAACAAGGCATGAAAGGAATATTATCCTTTTTTCCTGGAGGAGTTGAACATAAAAGTAAGGATCTTATTCTTTAGTTATACAGGGCATTGGTGAAACCACAGGATTTTTATAGTCCTTTTCACTAGCAAATCATTCAGTCCTGTTGAAGATGAACCCCCGCAGTGGGATCCCCAGCAGCAGAGTGGGTGATCCACACAAAATGCCATTGACAGGACCAGAAGATCATGCTGGTGAGCCACTACCACTGCCTGAAAACATGCCACAATGGGGCCAGAAAATCCCCCTCATTTCAAATACTGTGCGCAGTTTTGACCTCCTTATTTAAGGAAGAAATCAAGTGCATTGGAGGCAGTTTAGAAAAGATTTCCTAGATAGATACCTGGAATGAGCTGGTTTTCCTATGAGGAAAGGATGGGCAGGTTGGGTTGGATTTAGAAGGGTGAGGGTATAAATATTGGAAGTGTACAAGATCCTGAATGGTCTTGACAAGGTGGACATGTAAAGGATATTTCCTCTTATGGATGAGACCAGTTGGGGGACACTTTTAAAATTAGGGGTTGCCCTTGCAGGACAGAGATGGAGAAACATTTTTTCTGAGGGCTGTGCAATTTTGGAATTCTGCCTCAGAAGGCAATGGAAATGGCGTCATTGAATGTTTTAATGGCAGAGGCGCATAGACTTTTAGTAAGCAAGGGAATCAAATGTTATTGCAGGGGGTGGGGTGGGGGGGGGCGGTTAGTAGTAGATGGAAATGAACTCAAAACGCAACCAGATTAACTATAATCTTATCAAATAGAGCAGGCTTGGGGGAACCAAGTGGTCTTTATCTGCTTCAATTTCATTTGTTCATAAATTTTAGTGCAAGTTCTCAGTGTTGAGGTCAGCTCAAAAACTGGCATAAATCTTTGTGTAATTTCTGCATAAGGGCAATCCAGGAAGTCGGTTCCTTTAGTACATACACTATGTTAAATGGGATTTGTTGCTTTCAAGTAAGGAAATCAATACTGCAACAAATGAAGATTTGCTTGAAAGTTAATTTTGTGCTGATTGGTGAAGTGTGCTTGTCATTTATGATTAGCATGATAAATCAGTCTGATTCGAAACTTCATCTGCTTCTGATGATTCAGTTTAAGTGTTTTATTTTTATATATAACCTTTTGATATTTAGCAGCTTCTTTGTCATTCACTTTGAGACAAGCACATTCCAGTTGCACCTTAACAGAATAGAATACATGTTATTCATGGATGGATATTTACCTTCAGCAAAAAAGGATGTGGTTTATTTATCACAAAAGCCACTTCAAAAAATTTTGTAGTTGGTGATTTGAGCAAGTATCAGCACATTTCAGTTGTATATAACTTGAATATTAACATTGTAGAAATCTGCTGCCCTCTAATGGAAAAATAAAATATTATCTATTTGGTTATTTGTACCTACATTGTTCCAAAAGCATCAAGATTTCAAACCCAAGACAGTAGATCTAAATGCAAGATCACATGTTTCATGCTGTGTTTTATAGAAGTTTACAGAGAATATACACACAAAACATCTTTTGTTTTTATGGCATTTCAATGTTATATCCTAAGGTACTTCACAGGAATGTTATGAAGCAATATTTGACCTTGTGGCACATATGATAAAATTAAGACAGGTGGCGAAAAGCTTAATCAAAGAAAGTAGGTTTTAAGGAGCATATTAAAGGAGGAATGAAATGTAGAGATGCAGAGCAGTTTAAGGAGAGATTTCCAGAATTAACCTAGAATACTCATATGTGAATTCTGTAACATGAATCAAAAATCCAGCTGAGATAGCCAAGAAGCCATTAAACATCTTGTCAGAGATCCGCTACTTGAAAATTGTAGCTTAAAATAATTAAGCTTATATATATTTCTTCAGATTGGAATGTAAGAAATAGGAGAGTGAGTAGGCCATTCCGAACCCATTCAATAACATTCTGGCTGATCTGATTGTGGCCTTAACTCCACTTTTGTGCTCGTCTCCCACAACCCTTAACTACTTTTTCAATCAAAAATCTAATTCAACCTCTAATATATTCAATGACTTTGCCTCCATTTGCTTGCTGGGGAAGAGAATCCCGAACATTAATGACCCCGAGCAAGGAAATTCCTCCTCATTTCTAACTTAAAGGGGTGACTCCTCATTTTGAAATTGCTTCCTCTAGTTCTGGATTCTTCCACAAGGGAAGACCTCCTCTCAATATCTACCCTCAAACACCCCCTCAGAATCTTGCATTGTTCACTTCTCATTCTTCGAAACTCATGATTTTGGTCAAACTTCCTCAACCACATTTCATAAGACAATAACTTCATCCCAGGAATCAGTCTAATGAGCCTTCTCAGAACTAGTTCCAATGTTGGTATGTCCCTTCTTAAGTAAGGGGATCAAAACTATTCAAGGCACCACAGGTGTGGCCTCAGCAATGCACTTTGTAGTTTTAGCAAGACTTTCCTACTTTAATAATCTGTCCCCACTAGCAAGAAGTTTAAAGTTTATTTATTAGTATTACAAGTAGCTTTACATTAACACTGCAATGAAGTTATTGTGAAAATCCATAGTCGCCTCACTCTGGTGCCTGTTCAGGTACACTGAGGGGGAATTTGGCGTGGTCAATCCACCTAACCGGCACATCTTTTGGACCGAGAGGGGAAACTGGAACACCTGGCGTAAACCTGTGCAGACACATGGGAAACGTGCAAACTCCGTACAGACAGTAACCCAGGCTCGGAATCGAACTTGGGTCCTGGTGCTATGAGGCCACAGTGCTTACCACTGTGCCACTGAAAAAAAGACTAGCATTCCATGCCTCCTTAATGACATGCTGTATCTGCATGCTAACACTTTTGTGATTCAGTTGCTGCAATCTCTCTCCATTTAAATAATATTCTGCTATTCTGTTCTAGCCAAAGTGGACAACTTCACATTTTCCTGTTATATTCCCATCTGCCAAATTTCTGTCTACCAATTAAACTGTGAAATCCCACAGACTCTTTGTATTCTTCTCACAGTTTCCATATCTTCATTTCATCAGAAAATTTGGTTGCAATACATTTGGTTCCCTTTTCCAAATCAGTAATATAGGTTATAAATAGTTGAAGCAGTAACACTGATCCCAGTGGTACTGCACTGGTTACAATTTGTCAACCTGAAAATGACCGACTTGTCCTAACTCTGTTTCGTAACTGATTTGTGATGTAATTCTAAAGTTACGACAATCACCAAGAGTAAATATTTTTGGACATGAAAGTTTTCTTTCAAATTGAAATGTAATTTAAGATATGATGCAGAAACAAAATTGAACTAATTGTAGCTTTTTATTTTTACATGGAGTATGAGCATCATTGACAAAGCCAAAATTTGTTGCCCATCCTTAATTGCCCTTGAGAAGGTGGTGGAAAGCCACCTTCTTGAACTGCTGCAGACAGTGTGGTGCAGGTACACGCCATGCTGTTACAAAAAGATTAAACAAAATGAAATGATACCTTCAATTTATGTATTTCTTGTGGCTAGATTGTCCAAGAGCAAATATTATGTAGATGTCATTGATTAAGGAATTGTTTTGTGCCTGTTTCAGAAATTGGCAACAGGGGTCAACCAGTTTGCTTACACCTGTGTACAAGACCACCACGTCTGGACGAATCAACAGTTTTGGGAAGCTACATTCTACAATGATGTGCAGAATCAAATACGGGCACTCTACCTCACTTGCAGAAATGAAAACTTTCTATCAAATTTCAAGCAAAAGGTAATTCTAAACATTACTTTCGGTTGCAAACTAAAATGCACAGACAAGTAACTTACTAACAAGAGCCCAAGGAAAATGTGTCATTTTTTAAATTCAGATAGTTACCCCATTGATACTCAGTTTCACTCTTGTTTACATACTAATACGAGCCTAGTATTAAAAGTAACTCTAACAATAAGTACTTATCCTTGGAATATTTCTCCGGCCCAAAATTATTCTTAGAAGTCTAGTTTTTTAGTTAACTGTATCCCAGCTCATGCATTTGCAGAGTTAATGATTGATGCTGTGCATTAGAATTACATGAAACAAAGGCATGACCCTCTTTTAAGGAAGTGGCACAAATTTACATTCTGTTTAGTGTTTCTTCCCATCCCCACCAAGTGACTTTATTATTGTAATCATTTTAATTTTTTTTGTTGGGATGTTGGAGGTGCTGTCAAATCCTCATTTATTGCCCATTCCAGGTGGGTCGAGAAAGGATTGATAGCTTTTCCTTGAACCCAGCACAGTTTGTTTGCTAATGATGCTCCCACTATGGTATTCGGTAAAGAATTCCATGATCTTGAATTTTGAGAATAAAGGTATGGTAATTTACATTGATGTTTGGATAATGGGCAATTTGAAAGAGGTGTTTTTGCAACTTCATCACTCTTGTCCTTCACATTTGTAGGGATCACTGGGGAGAGTGATTCTGTCAGAATGTCCTTGGTAAATTGATAATTTACCATAATACTTGCTACATAAACCACATTTTTCCTTTCTTCTATAACTTATGGTTGCCATCTTAGTTTGGTTATTTCTAGATAAATAATTTCTCTACATTTAAAAAGATGTATGAAAGTGGAACTTGACAAGTGTAATTTCCATTTCACAATAATGCAATCAAATGCATCAAAGTGAACGGAATAAAAAAAGGAAGCAAGAGTTTTAAACAGCAACTGAGAGACTAATGGACAATTTAGCTAGCACTTATTTGACAACTGAATTGTGTGTTGTGAAATTAATGCATCAAAAAGACAATGGGCGGGATTTTACGGCCTCGCTCAGGTGAGACTAGAAATTCCTGTCCGAGATCAACGGATATTTCTGTTTTCGGATCCTCGCTCATGCCAATGCTATGGTGGGCGAGGTGGTAGAGTTCTGGCTTATAACCCATTGTTTACTATCAGAGATATACTAACATCTAACTATTACTGTCACTGTGAATATCAGGTAGCTCATTTATTTTGTAAGCAGACTTAATGATAAAAATGAAATTTAAAAGCCAAAAGTGCTGAAAATACTCAGACAGACTGAAGAACAGAGAAGCAGCATTAATGCTTCATTTGATGGCTTTTCATCAATGATACAATTTTACATCATCCAAAATTTCCAAGCCATTTTACTTTAGTTACAAAAAGAAATAAAAACTTTTATTACTTCAATTTAAATGAAGTAATTTATTTTTGTTTAAAAAGATCTTGGCGGTGATTCTGCCAAAAATATTTGCATAAAGACTGGAGTAAATCATGCTTTTTTTTTCAGTGGGAGTTTCAAAATGAATCTCCTACATTGCAGAGTACACAAGTGGGAATCAGTCCAAAGATCAGTGGATGGGTCCTGTTCCGGCTGGAGAGACCGGCAGCATCATGCTGAGCGGGCCACCGCACGCACCAATCTGTCAGTGCTGAGATTGGCACATGCACAATGGTCCCGCGCTGGTGGCCTCTGTGACCTCACATCACTAGCCCTCTGAGACCTCACGGCCCGATTGCTGACCCTCCTCTCCCTCGACCACACCTGTGCCAGCCTCGACCACACCCCAGCCCGTTTTGATGTGTCCCTCTCCCCCTGCAGCCTTGATTTCCTGATCTACCCTCCGGCAGCCCTGACCCCAACCCCAGTCCTGATCGCTGGCCTCCCTCCTGCTGTCACTCTGCCCAAGTGTAGAGTAGCAATGGGACGCCTACCAATCGCTCCTCCCTCTCTCCCCACCCTGCCACGCCACAAGCCCTGCCCCCTTGACACAGCAGGCACTACTAGGTTGGCACTACTGAGTTGGCAATGCCCAGAGGGCATGCCCTCTTACCTGACTTTCCAGGGGGCCTTGATGGCCCACTCTTCACTCCAGCAGGGTCAGGTGGGGAGCTATCCCAAACTTTGCTGGAGTGAATCCACTCCTGCTGGGGAGAGGTTAGCAGTTGGCAGGCTGGATGCTTCAGTCCCAGGCCCGCTAATGGGATTTAAATTGTATTTAAATTGTCATCTGCATGATTTGTAGGGAGAAGCTATACAATAAATGGCAGAACCATCAGGGGTATAGAGGCACAGAGGGACCTGGGTGTGCAAGTCCACAGATCCCTAAAGGTGGCAGCACGGGTGGAGAGGGTGGTGAAGAAGGCATATGGCATGCTTGCCTTTATTGGATGGGGCATAGAGTATAAAAGTTGGCATATGCTGTTGCAGCTATATAGAACATTGGTTAGGCCACATTTGGAATACTGCATCCCGTTCTGGTCGCCACACTACCAGAAGGACGTGGAGGCTTTGGAGAGAGTACAGAAAAGGTTTACCAGGATGTTGCCTGGTATGGAGGGTCTTAGCTATGAGGAGAGATTTGGCAAACTGGGGTTGTTCTCCCTGGAAAGCCAGAGGATGAGGGATGACCTAATAGAGGTGAATAAAATTGTGAAGGGCATAGATAGGGTGAACAGTGGGAAGCTTTTTCCCAGGTCGAAGGTGACGAATACAAGGAGTCACGAGTTCAAGGTTAAGGGTGCAAGGTTCAACACAGATGTCAGGGAGAAGTATTTTACACAGAGGGTGGTAGGGGCCTGGAATGCACTGCCAGGCAAGGTGGTTAAGGCTGACATGCTGGGATTGTTTAAGACTTATCTAGGTAGCCACATGAACAGACAGGGGTCGAGGGATACAAACGAATGGTCTAGTTGGGCGCATGAGCAGCGCAGGCTTGGAGGGCCGAAGGGCCTGTTCCTGCACTGTACTGTTCTTTGTTCTTCGTGCAGCACTGCACAAATAGAACAAAAACAATGTCTGCTGGCATTGGAAATCCATCGCTGGGAAACTCGCAGAGGCTGTGGCAGTCAGCGGAAAGCTCGTGAAATGGCCTCTGCTTGAGTCTCCAGGCACGCTATGGTACAAAAGCACCGCAGCGAGATGGGAGAATTCACCCGCACACCTCCTCCACCACCACCCCCCCCAAACACACATCCACACCCACACACCACCCCCCCCCCATTTATTTCCTGATTCGTGGTAAACCTCTTCAATATTGTCAGCTGTTTATTATTAATAGCGACAAGTAAAATAGGCAGTACCAGAATTATGAGGTTCAAATATTCTTAACAAATGTAGACATATAAATATGATCAAAACATGGTTTATGATATAATTCAAGCTATCTTAATATGTATGTGTATGCTACTTTGCAGTTACATGCAATGGAATAAGTTGCTTCATTGAGAGTTAAATACTGCAGAAGTGCATCAACATGAATCATGTAATGCTGGCCTGGGTACTTTTTGTCAAAGAATGTGCTTTTGATTTTTGTCGAATAAAAGTATATATTCCAATCTATCACACATGGGGGAAGTATTTATAGACAGTCACAAATCTTGTGGTTCGTATTATGTTGATAAATCACTTGCGGTTTAGCATATCATGTTCACCCTTGAATATTTTAATGTCTTGTAACACATTCTGAGCTATGTGATGCTTTGTCTGCAGTTCATCTCATGTGTCTTAGCCTATGCAAAGGGCATTCACAAAAAGAGCTGGAAGGAAGAAAAATTCAATATCCAGCCGCTGAACTCTGTTCTGTTTATTTTAGGATAAAGATCCAATACCGACAGAGCATGAGAAAACAGCTATGGACATTGCAGCAGAACAGCTGCGTTTATGGCCAACACTCCACAAAGAGAAACAGCAGGAGCTGGAAAAGGGAGAGGAAAACACTGTGTTTAGCCAAGCCATTCATTACGCCCAGCTCATGGTCTACCTGCTGGTTCCTTTAGACACAAGCAAAAACAAGCTACTGCGAAATGCTACAACAGGAGACTGGGAAAGTGGGAGCAATAGTTTTGTCACGAACAGGTTTGTCTGAAATCACGTTGAATCCTTTCATTTCATGCTTTATTCTGTTCATACAATTAGGTTCATATGGTTTAATATAAACATTGAGTACTGAACTGTGCTAAAGAATATAATGCAATTTGTTCTTGTAAAAACATGGTTTCATATCCTAAATTTTGCTACCATTGCTTACATTCATATAATCAAAGCAGAAAATGCTTTAGATGTTATGAACATAAGACCTGCACGGTATTTTGAAAATTGTGAAGAGTATTTACTGACAAAGTCAAATAAAAATCATGGTCAATTGATTTCCTCTTTCACATTTAACTATCACAGCCAAACCTCAGTTGGAGATTTTGGTGTGCTGATGGTCAGCTGTAAGTTCACAGAAGGTAGAAACATTTGCACTAATGCAACATCAACGATAAAGTTAAATCCTTTAAGCCTACACATACAACAGCCTTTCAAGTTTCATTTTAACGTGATGCATATTTTGAAAATCACACAAGCAATAGGCTTATATTTAACCTTAAGATGCCTGCTTACTTTGGTGTTAATTGAAAATGTTATGGCCTGGATTTTGTGGTAATTGGCAAAGCAAGGACACTCATTACTGACCACGAGCAAAGCATTGCAGAGATCTAGCAATCTCAGTGGGCAAGAACTTCAGCTGTATCATTGTATAATACACTGTAGCATTATTTAATGGGGATTCCCAGGGGTGAGCTACAGGGTTGTGCTATCCAAACAGCCAATCACATTAAAGAATTCTGACAGACAGCCAAGGAGGAAATGAAAAGCACTCATAATAAAATCACTTGTTAAAATTTTTACAGAGAACAAAATAAAGATTAGGACACACTTAGGTTATTGTAGAAGCTCCATCGATACTCCAAGTGTGGTACTGACGGAGTGCTGCACTGTCAAAGATACCATATTTTAGATAATTCATTAGACCAGGTTCCCAATTGTCCCCTCTGAAGAAAGTAAAAGATCTGCAGTACAATTTAAAAGAAGAACAGACGAATTACCTCAGTGTTCTGACTAATTTATTCCTCAATCAACACGACAAAAACAGATTGTCTAGTCATTGTTGTGTTGCTGTTTGGAGGAGCTTGCTGTGTGCAATTGGGTGCCAAATTTACAACATTTCAAAAATACTTCATTGGCTGTAAAGAACTTTAAGAGGACTAGTCATCATGAAATGTGCAATGCAAATAAAAAGCTTCTTCTTTAATATCGCAAAAAATCTAAATTTTCAGAGAAAGCTCAGTAGTTCAGCAGGGGTTGTTGATCAAATCACCACCTAAAAACTCAGTTACATCTCAGTGAACTGGGTATTATCTCTTTATGGGTATGAAATAGCCGTATAAAACTGAACAAGGGAAAGTTCTTGTCAAGTCAGTTGGTTTTCAGCTTCCGATTTTGGTAGTGATGGGGTGGACGGTGGCATATGGGGTGGACAGAGCCTGCGTGGAATTGTGAATAATATAATGCAATGTAACAATTTCTTTAGTAATGTGCATTTGCACTAAATCCTGAAGCTGCGGTCAGATTTAAAGAAGTAATGAAACTGAATGCAGACAATTCACTGCAAAATTTAGTCTGTTATATAGGATTCCACACTAATAATCTGAAAAGCTAAACTTGATATTAGCCCATTATTCTGTTACAAATGCTTGAGTTGCATATTAAGGCCATTTAATTTAGAAAGCTTAGTTGGTTTCTCTTCTGTCATAGAAATTAAATATTGTGCCTGTCTGCATGTAGTTGAAGTTCTGAAGTTTTGTGAGTCAGTAGTAAAAGATCAGAATTCATGCTAGGTTTCATATTGCACTTGTTTTGACATAAAATCATGAACGTTTAGATTTTGAACTCTCCGTTGCAGCTTTTAAACTGGTGAAATGTTTCGACTTGTCACCTTAACGCTTCCTATTCATTTAAGACAGTACTTTAGCAAAAGTTCAGCAGTTGGAAAAACTCAGTTAACAACCATCCAGGACTCTTAAGAGTCTGATTTGTATTCAGTTCTGTTTCCCAGAGTTGAAAGGTGAAGTTGAAATTCACTGAGCCATCTTGTCCCCCTACACTGCATCTTCCTGAGAGAAAGGGAAATGCAGTTTTTTTGCAAAATATGCTAGCAGTGCAGTGTACCATTTGTTTTTGTTGGCGTTCAACTCGTGACTGAGATTAAATTGGAATGCAGTGCATAATCTGTTTGAACCTGATGAGTTTTTTTGAAGGTTAAAGGTTGGCCATGTCAACTTTTTTGGTCTGGTTACAATGCTGGTAGGGGAGGTCATCATGGGTTGCTTCTGCAACTAGAGATTTACAAGTCATAAACAAGTTTAAACAGTTGTTTTTGATCGTTTCATTACCATTCAATTTTGCAGCATGAACTTTGCAGGATTGAAATAGAGCCTTATAAATCCATCATAAACAACTCAAGCACATAAAACAATTAAATAGTTTGAATGTCATTTCATTGATACTTATATTGGTCAAGTAAACTATATGGACATTGATAGAAAGGATTTGCAGCAACATTTGTTTTTTCAGTATAAAAGTAAAATACTGCGGTTGTTGGAATCTGAAACAAAAACAGAAAATGCTGGAAAATCTCAACAGGTATGACAGCACCTGTGGAGAGAGAATAGAGCCAACAGAGTCTAATGTTCTGACGAAGATTATGTAGACTTGAAACGTTAGCTCTGTTCTCTCCCCACATACCTGCTGAGATTTTCCAGCTTTTCTGTTTTTGTTTGTTGTTTCAACAATTGATAAATAATTGCAAATAGAAGACTGTTACAAAAAATAAAAACCTGAGAACTAAATGCATTTTCCTTTGGAGAAAATGTATCTTCAAATCAATACTTAGCAAGTAAAGTCTGCAAATACAATCTTTATAACAAAAATAGGCCTTACAGTTGATGGTTTGTATTCATCTTCAAAAAGACTTATCTTTCGGCAACACTAAGTACTGGACTTTCGGTCAGGAATATTTTCATTGGAAATTTGCGGAATGGCCAATGTATTAAAAAAAAACTAATGCACACAAAAGTAGTTAATTTTGTCACCATTGGCTACATTATGCCAGCTGTTGAAAAACTTTGCTTGGTATATTGTGATTTGTTCACTTTGTTTTACATTATTTTTAAATACTCTCTGAATTCAAGTATTGACTATGCTGAATAATACCATTCTGGAGTGAAGCAAATTGATAGCGTTTTACTTTTACATTTGTTTTGTGACATTCTTGATGTCATTGTAGTGTTATTCCTATTAAAGTTCCTTCATCAGTCGCAGCTGGATCAAAGCAGTCCGAGAGGTTCAAGAACACTGTCATGAAATCTTTCTTGATAGCCATCTTTGATTATTATTAGGTGGTCTGAGATTTTCCACTTGTTGATTTGCATATGATATTGTTAGAATAATTATTTATTCTGTTGGGAAAACGATTTACTTAAAAAAGAGAACTGTTAGTAAACAATTTTTGTTATACAGCATAATTAAACAAGAAATTCACATTTATTACATAGATATAGGCAGCATGTTAACATCCCTTACATCACCATAGATCCGGGTTCAATTCCGGCCTCATGTCACTGTCTGTGGGGAGTCTGCACATTCTCCCTGTGTATGCATGAGTTTCCCCCGGGTGCCTCAGTTTCCTCCCGCAGTCCAAAATGTGGATGTGGTTAGGTTGATTGGCCATGATAAATTGTTCCTTTAGTGTCAGGGGGACTAGCAGGGATAGAGCCTGGGTGGGATTGTTGTTGGTGCAGGCTTCTTGAGCCAATTGGCCTCCTTCTACATTGTAGAGATTCTATAGTGAAGTGCCGATCTCCGTAGCATTAGGGACAGTATCAAGCAGAGCACAATGGAAGCGAACATCCATGGAAGATATCATATATACCATTCTGCATATCTGTTCGTTTACGTCACTGGCATTCCAACAACCATGTAGAAATCTGTTGTGCTTCTTTACCTATTCTCTGAATCACAAGTGTGTGACTCCCGATGATGTAGCGGGGGAAAAATAGATTCCTTTTTTATGAGTTGCTCCTTAAATTATAGTTTATAATATTGCTATAATCTCTGCGTTGTTATTGAAGCTTATTCTGTTTTATTTTCAGCATTGCTGGCAGCGTGGCTGAGAGTTATGATACTGAAAGCGGGTTTGAAGATGCAGAGAACAATGATGTTGCAAACTCAGTAATTCGTTTCATTACCAGATTTATTGACAAGGTCTGCACGGAGAGTGGAGTCACACAGGACCACATCAAGAATCTGCATTGCATGATACCAGGTTAGAATATTAAGTATCCTCTATTATCAGAAAGCCAAGAATTGGATGGAGCTGGCAAGAAGATAATTTCTCTTCCTATCTGATTACCAAAGGCAGATACAGACAGGTTGCTAATTTTCATTTAGTATTCAAATGTTTTATAGTTTCATTATAAAGGATTATTCCGTTAACATCATTCTAAATACAGATTTCTTAATTTTGTGTTAAAATTAGACTTTTGAGGACTTAGCCATCAACCTCCTTGAATAAAGCCATGTAGATATCTGTTAGGGTTGTCCATTTGTGTTTTGAGTCACAGGTTCACTGTAGAAAATTTGTGCACAGGTGTTTATTGTAAGTGCTTATCAGTTAACTTATAGAGACTTACATTTGACTAAGCAACACTTGTTGATATAACCCCCTTCAGTTTCTCTGTGGACATGACATATCCTGCTGTTTCTTTGCCTATATTTACCAGGTTCCCTTGGATTTGATTTTCTTGTAAAGTAGCACAAAGTCAGATATGTAGTCAAGCTAGCTAACAATCAACTGACTGACTAGGCTTGAGGGGGCGGATGGCCTCCTCCAACTCCATTTTTTTATGATTTAAAGGTTGCACTCTGCAGCAGATTACTTGTTTTATGTAAATCACTTATCTAGTCAATATGTAAATGATTGACTGAGAAAATGTTGATTTGAATACCTTTCCAGGCTATCAGTATGATCACCTTATTTCCCATTGGCATAAAAACAGTGCAGGTCACCATGAAATTTTCAGACTTCCTATGATTCAATTCTCAGAATTATCTGTCAAGATAGTGTTAGTGAGAAAGATGCATGATTCCAACCATGTAGTGAACAACTAGCATGCACTAATTTAAATTAATAGCTTAAGTAAAGAGGAAATTAATATCAATGTAAGTCCTGATTTGACTGCATGAAGCAGTGGCTTAACTAAAAGATTTTTATCTGTTGACTTAGAGCCCACAGCTGACAAAATCTGAAACTCCCTTTGGAACTATGTAGCTATTACTTCTAGTCAACCTTAATGGAGGTCATATTAAGAAGTGAATATCAATGAATTTACAAAGGAAGTGTTATAAGAATGCAATAGATTTCATGCTCGTCCCAAACCATTTTAAATCGAGTGTTGTTCAGTACCACATCTTTGGTGTTTTTCACATCATGACAATATTGTGCCTTGAAGAAATATATTTTGTCATATTTCTGCTGAAGGGTATGTTTTTGCTTCAGCTGTGATTATGGTGTTGGTTGTCTACAAATCATGAGTGGGTAGAACTGGGTTACAAAGCGGAAAAAAACAGACAATTGGAGTTTGAATTTGAAAAGAGCAGTAGCTCTTTTCCTCCCTTTCTGGAAATTGAAGTCTGAATCTGCTAGAAAATAGATATCTCTCTCTAGAGGTCTGCAAAAGGCAAGAGATATTTTCTCCCTCTGTCTCTCATTGGAGTTTGGCTGTGTGAAGACAGATTCTCTTTTGGAGGCTGCTGTCTGAAAGTCAGAAGATGGGTGTTTGTCTGTATCTCTGTCCAGATAGGTTAAACGGCTGAAGGACTAGGAATTCATTTATGTCTTGCTACTGATTTTGAAGAGGAATTTACATCTGTGGGATGTTGCTTAAATTGAAACTAATAGAAATAGCTAGCAGTTAAGAATCATACCTTATCTTGCTTGAGTATTTATGCTCATTCTTTGTTATATTTTAATTCTATTGTTAAATAAAGTCTGTTTTAATAAAGGCCTCCTAGCGGATCAATAGAATTACATCTGGAGTGAAACAGCTTATGCACGCAGTACTGTCAAAATCAAAAATAGTTGGGGTCTAGGCTGATTTCATAATATACCTTGAAGTTTCTGAATTCGTTCCTAACAACATGGTGTTCTTTTTTCTGTTGCTTCTGATTTGGTTATTTGTTTCTTTGGCTTGTGGAAATATATTATGCCTCTTTTACATCCTTAAAGTCAGTAGAGAGGCAAAAATAGTCAACATCACTTGAAAATCAGCAGAAACTAAACAGTTTTAATTGTACAAGTGCTTTAGCTGACCAACAGATTTATTATTTATTTAAGGAATTGTTATTATTTATTTAAGGAATTGTGGCTATGCATATCGAGACACTTGAGGCTGTTCACCGGGAAAGCAGGAGACTTCCACCAATACAGAAGGTAAACATAAATACTCCTTTCAGACAGCATGTTATTATCCCTACTACATTTAGAAAGAACTTAGACAAAGGTATAGGTTTACCAAAATAACTGAATCCAACATGATTATGTTATTGTTAGCTGATCTTAATATCTGACACAAGAAGTAGTAAGAGAAAATTTCCTTTTTCTGGCTATCTAAATCATTAACTTTTGTTTTCTAAACCTTCTCTGCCTCCTATTGTTAGATTTTTTTCTCCTTATTTCATTTGCTCCTTTCTTTTTGTTTCATTCACAATTACAGTCGTTTCAGTTTGGCTTGTACTTAAACTTCCTTATTCTTTGCTTTCTTCTTTCCTTTCAGATTGGTGCAAGTAAATAGGGCCCAAGGGTAATCTACACTTTTCATTAATCACTACAGCACCAATTGGTCTGTTGGACTGCAAAATAATGTGTTCTGCTAGTCATGGTTCAAATATCAGGATACCAGACCAATGATATTTTTGATTTGTTGCTGTTGGCCATATTAAATACACTATTTTGTGATCAAAAATTTTTTATCATCTAAATTATTTCACACTAAAATTATTTTATCAATTGCAATGTCAAATATTTCAAAGGAATTTTATGCCATAAATCCTGTTTAAGATTACATTTTCAATCTTAACCAAATCACTGGCTGAGCATGCTTTAATTCTTTTGCCTTCATCCACCAATAATTGGTAAACATTCTACTACAAAATTGACAATGTTGCTTTCAAATTGCAGTTTTGTAGGCCATTTAAATATTTTTCTCTTTGCTCAGATGTCACTGATGTAATATCCCAAAAGTTAACACTGGATATCGGCATATTTTTAAAGCAATTCATATTTTAATATTTGCAGGATGAACTACTAATGTCTTAAGAAAAATGCAAGTAATGTTGCAATATTCTTTGAATTCTTATTTGGGGATGTCTTTGAAAACCTAATCAGATTAGATTCTTGCAAAATAATTTTCGGTTTTATTTAATTTTATGTAACAATAGCATGGTTTGTATCATTGTAATGCTTTGCATTACCAGGGCTCATCTGCCTCTTCTACAAATGAAATTATTTTTCAGACATTTTCTCAATATGAATTTTTTTAAATAATTATTTTGCCATTGGAAATTTGCGTTTAATACTGCTCTGTTGTATTTATAGTCACATGTAGAGCAACCCTGTAACCCTTTCTTAAAAAAAATGCACTTAAAATGACAGCATGATCTTAAACAAAAGTGAGATATCTTTAATATCCCAATGGTACAATTAACACTACCTGTGGAATATTATGAACCCATCCCAAACTTGGAGAAGACTAGAAAGCTAAGCCTATAGCCTGACATTTGTGTAGAAAAGCTTTGGTGAGTGAGTGGTAGAAAAATACTGGACATTGTAATGCAAAAGGAAGAGGCAACTTGGAAGCAAAAGTTAAAAATAAACATGAAGAAATACATTAGAAAAGAAAAGCTCAGACCAAATTTACACCTTGGTTATAAGAAGTATTCCTGATATTTCGCAACGTGTTCTAACGTGTAAGTTAATCTGTTCCTTTGACTTTATACCTTGCGGTCAATGAGTAATTTACTGTACTCCTCTATTTCTAATATTAGTCCTACAAGAAACTTACAAGGATTGGAATGTGAATTAACTTTTAAAGCCAGTGTACGTGTAAGTTCTGGAGCTTGAAAATGAGCCAGCATAGAAAAGGGGAGAAAATGCTGAGGCTTGTAAGCAAAAACTAAAAGAGATCCGATAAAGCACATAACTAGGATTGTGGAAGATTAAGCTCAAGTTACTACAGCCACTGAGAGGTGAAATTATTCAGTGGAGATCAAAAATAGGGCCTGGCTGGAATTGTGATTGGCGCAGACTCGATGGGCCGAATGACCTCCTTCTGCATTGTAGGGATTCTATGCAACTTGTAGCCTATACTCAACAGGATGTAGTTAAACTAATGAAGACCACTAACTCAGTGACAGAGACAATCATGTAATGGAAATGGCTAACAATGTTCAAAACGGATTTCAAGCACTTTTGAGAAATGGCCATGAAAATTAAACTCCTTGGATATGACTGCAGCAAAATAGATTAGTTCCGAAAGATTAGTCTGAATATTGTGCTATAACAAAACACCAAAATAACTTCAACATAAAGCACTAAGAATGAAGTTTTTCATCAACTTTATCTGGAGCTGCTCAGTAACTAGTTGGAAGCTTAAAACACAATTGTGAATGCAGAAGATTACTGACCAATATTTGGCCGGAGCAGCAGCTAGCCCATGGAATATTAATGGAACAAATAGTAGCCTGACTGTAGGCGAGGGAGGTTTGTGTTGTATTTCAACTTATTGTAGTCCAAATAATAGTCCATGTTCCAAACAGCAATTTTTTCCTCACTTTTAGGAGACTGATTGTTTCCCTCCAAAACTGTAGTGGGAATTCACTGTGGATCGAGATGCAATTTTGGATGAGTTACTAGACATTATTTGTCATATTCCAGTTCGTGGTCTGCTAGGAACTTGCTAATTTATCAAGAATTCAGTGACAGCAAAAAAAAAGAATGGAAATCTTTAAGACTGAATGGCCAGTTTGAAGCCAGCGGCACCAGCCCAATTCTGTGCAGAAAGATCATTGTAATGGATTGTGCGGTTTGAAAATCTTTTGTAACTGGAACAAAATAAACTATAATCACCAGAACTTTGAGGAATTAATGGTCATATTGGAAGAAATTCACAGTTGAAGACCTTGTTGCTTCAGTTGCATGAAGATACCAAAACGATTGTGCATGTAATCTTGACAAATAGTGTTAAAAATGCTTCTCAGTAGTGAACTGGAACTCCCATATATCTTTGTCTAAATCACATCTGTTGGACATGTTGGATGAGAGTTCAGTCGACACAATTTGTAGTAAAGTTAACGTAAAAGCCATTGACTGGATCCCAAGAACTTGCAGTTAGCCTGCGTTTTAAAAGATGTTATGGAATATGTTTACAAGTCACTTTAGTGAATACTGCAGATCTTTCCAAAAAAAACTCTTTCGAGTCTGGAGCAACGGTAACAAAGTGGTGAAATCATCAGTACTTACATACCTGAATATAATGGAATCTGTATTTGAAATGTGCAACTATTAATGTCATTAGGCCTGGCAACTGTTCAGCTACAAAAGATTAGCCAAAGTGATCGTCATCGACAAGAACCCTGCATGTTACCATTTAAATCATGGAAGACAATCCTTTCCCAAACTTGCAGCAGATCTATGGAAAAATCTTGGAAGTGACTATGAAAGTTATCAAAGTTTATGCAATAGATTGAAGGGTACAATCATTCATATGTTGTGAGAAAGAGAATCTTAACTGGGGAAAATCTATTTCAACTGAGCACCAAATTTCTAAGTATGTATACTTGGAAAAATTAATCTCTACAGGATGGTAGTTTGCACAAAAGAATATCACAAATTCTATCTCACCCTGCATTATAACAGAAGAATTGAACCTAAATAAAAACGTTTGAACTATTATGAGAGATACTACATTGACGAATGAGATCACAGGAATAATAAATGCTCAACAAAACTTAATCCTTATTTATTTGAATCAAAAATATCACGATATGATGTGGAGATGCTGGTGTTGGACTGGAGTAGGCACAGTAAGAAGTCTCACAACCCCAGGTTAAAGTCCAACAGGTTTATTTGATAGCACAAGCTTTCAGTGCGCTGCCCCTCCATCAGGTGAGTGAAGAGTTGGGTTCACAAACAGGGCATATATAGACGCAGACTTAATTACAAGATAATGGTTGGAATGCGAGTTTTAACAGGTAATCAAGTCTTTACAGGTGCAGACAATGCGAGTGGAGAGAGGGTTATGCACAGGTTAAAGAGGTGTGAATTGTCTCAAGCCAGGACAGTGAGTAAGATTTTGCAAGCCCAGGCAAGTCATGGGAGTTACAGGTAGTGTGACCTAACCTACATCCTCATATGTGCGGAACTTGGCTATCAGTTCCTGTTCAGTGATTCTGCATTATCGTCTGAATGGATGGACCTGTTGATACAGTAACTTTTCAACGTTGACATAACTATTGAAGATATCAACTTAACATTTAGATAAATGATGTCCAGTGAAAATTATGCTGCTAAATTTCCTGAGCCCCTAGTAAGTACAATTGCTTGAAAATGAAGTATCTCCAACACATCAGCTTTGAGTGAAAAGAAAAAGGATGTTCACTTAGTCCCATTCCCAAAAAAGCAGAATAAATTTCTCATAGTGAACAAAATGTCAGATTACGGGTGTGATGTTTTTCTGCATGTGGGGAAAGATTGAAAATGCAAACTTCTATGTAGCTTTGCAGGAAACTGAGTGAAAGAAAAAAGGATGCAAAGGGATGGAAAACTATTGCTCAGAAACAATGAGGCTTGTTTGGAAAAAATGTATCTGTAAATATAAATGAAAAGTAAAAGGGTAGAATGTTGTGAAAAAAGATAGAGGCTTAAAAACAAGCACTAAAATGAAAACAAGATGGAAAATGAAGATTAAATGATCAGGGATGAACTTTTTTTTATAAACAATGTTAAACATTAAGTTGAGTAAAATTGGGGTGAAATGATCATGTTGGCCCAACATTTAATGCCATATATTTATGAAGGGAATTAAATTGAAAAGTTATTATGAAAACTTAAATACTTAGGACACTAGTTGGCAACTGGACTGGTGATTGACCTAAAAAGGAAGCCTGAAATGCCAGGAATTGCTCACCAGCCACTACTTGGACCATAAAGCAATTACAGCTGGGTAACCTGACCAGGTTGTGTAGAAGCCTGTGGGATTCTCATGTCCGGTGTACGGTACACTGTGGTAGAATTGGCGAATCAACCTGTCGCTGAGGACCTACAGCCAAGGACTTGCTAAGTAGGTACTAATAAAATTTGTATTAAGCTTCCTGCTTAAAATGGTGAACATTTCCTATATTTGCTAAGAGAAACATATCACTTTTGTTGGTTCATTACACTGTAAAGTTTTCCTGGTGAAAGTTGTGTATTAATGTTTATCATCAAATTGATGCTTTGAGTATAAATTTAAGTCTCTTGGGCTGTAGAAAATTCTTTAATTGTAACCAAATGTATTCCCCAAAGCAAAATATGTTATGAACCAGAATCAAATATTTCTTTGTGATCCTTGTGGCAATCAACAGAAGGGATATGGTCTCTTGAGGTATTTATTTATATACTCGTTACAGTTTATCTTTCCAATACTTTTATAGCCCAAGATACTGCGGCCAGCTTTACTACCTGGTGAAGAGTTTGTTGGTGAGGGATTGCGTGTTGTTTTGGACTCGGACGGTCGAGAGGAGGCATCAGGAGGAACACTAGGTGGACCACACATTCTGCCTGCAGAGGGGGCCTTATTTCTAACCACATACAGAATTATTTTCAAGGGCACACCACATGATCCCTTGGGTAGGATTTTTAAAAATACTTTACAGTTATAACATTAAGTATTAAACATATGCATTTAATTAGGAAATGAGAAATTTATAATGCAGCACTGTTTTTTGCCAATAAGTTGAAAAAAAACCTTTGGCAGATTTTCACAAATTCTTGTGATTAGGATGCTTTTGCAATTGTAGTTTAACAATTGAAGGGCAGACCAATATTAGGAAGATGCAGCTCATTGACCCTTTGAATTATGGGTTAAATGTTATGCCATACATTAAATTGTTTTCTGGTATCCTGTTACTCATAAATTGGCGATTCTAATTTTGCCTTAGATTTGTGTGGCACCAAAATCTCCAATTTTATCATTTAAAGTGGATTTTGTTATCTTAACATTGTTACAATGTTACAAAATCGGTACCTAGAAGCATCCACACCATACAGATGATTTAATCTTGGAACTATCCACACTTAGCATTCTGGTATCATTTTACAGATTTGTTTCTTGGCTAGCTCCTCTTATTTCTAGAAGCAAGAAACTTTTCAAGGAGCCAGATAAATATAAATAGATAATCCCTTCAACATCTAGTTTCCTGGTGAAATGTATAGAAGTGGTTCTTCTTCAGAGAATATAAACAGGCTGCCTCTGAGCACTTCAGTAATTACTTTACTATCCTGCATTAAAATTAACACATGATGCTGTGTGAAAGCACAATTTGGCACCTAACATTTGGGATTTACTATCCTCTGAATTCTTAAAGCTGCACCTTTAATATATGTAGCCTTTCAAAAATAGGATTGCATGCCATAATTCTTTGGCATAGTGACATCTGCCTGAATGTAGATTGCGTATCATACCCTCTTACGGTGCATTTTCCAGCAGTGGAGGCAGCACGCCATTGGCCACCAGCAGGATCATCTGGTCCTGCCAATGTTTACGGCATTTTGCATGGCTCACCTGCTCCACCGCTGGGGAACACACTGCAGGGAGGATTGTCTTCAGCAGGACCAGAAGATCCCACTGGCAGGCAGCGCCAGAAAATCCTGCGCTATGTTTGCAACATCTGGAATAACTTCAAATTCATGTAAAATGGAGGCCTAAAAAGGGAAAAAAAGACTTGCATTTATATAGCATATTTCACAATCACAGGACATCCCAAATGCTTCACAGCCAAAGATGTGCTTCTGAACTATAGTCACAGTTAAAGTATAGTCACAGTTGTCACATGAGAAACATGGCAGCAAACTTACATGTAGCTAGCTCCTAGAAACGGCAATGTGATAATGACCACGTAATTTTCTTTTGTGGTGTTGACTGAGGGACAAATAAAGGCAGAGTTAGCTGAGATCTTTTATATCCACCTGTCAGTTTAACTCCTCATCCGAAAGATGACACTTTCATCAGTGCGACATTCCCTTAATATTGTACTGTTGTGTCAACATTGAATTTTATGCCCAAGTCCTGGAATGGGGCTTGAACCCATAGCATGCTGATTCAGGCAACAGACATGTGATAGTATCACAAGTTATTGTTCTGGAAGAAATAGTAAAAATATATGGACTAGCGTGAAGATAGCTACATTCAAAGTTTCCAATGTATTTACTTAGAAACCTGTTTTATTTATACGTGTTGTACAGTGGGCGAGCAAACAATAGTTCGAAGTTTTCCCATTGCATCAATGACAAAGGAAAAAAAGATCAGCATTCAAAACCAGCTCCAACAAAATATGCAAGAAGGACTACAGATTCGATCAGCAACCTTTCAGGTATACTTTGCCTGCAAATTTGTTCCAGATTAATCCATATAATTGTCACAGCACTGAAGACTATCACGTCCAAGCCAGCTCCCTGCAAGACCAATTTACTAAGTCCCACACCCAGCCTTCTCTCCCTCGCCCTTCAATATTTTTTCCCTTTGGTACTTATCCAGTTTAATTTTGAAAGCACAGATTGAACCCGCTATTGCCACCCAGTGCATTTCAGCTCATCACCACAAGCTGCAAAAACTCTTGTCACCTATGGTTCTTTTGCCATTCGCCTTACAACTCTGTTTCTGGTTCTTTACCCTTCTGCCATTGGGAAACAGTTTCTCTCCGTCTAGAACCTTCATGGTTTCGAACATCTCTATGAAATCTCTTCTCAACTTCCTCTTCTCTAAGGAGAACAACTCCAGCTTCTTGTGGCTACCTATATAATTGAAGTCCTTCATCCCTGGAACCACCCTTGTAAATCTTTTCTGCACTTTCTCAAAAGCCTTCAGATCCTCCCCAAAGTGTGGTGCCCAGAGTTGGATCAATACTCCAGTTGAGGCCAACCTCTCATTCCACTGAAGGTTTAATTAAAGTTCATAATAACTTCCTTGCTTTTGTACTCTGTATGCCTTTATTAATAAACTCAACTGATAGCTGGGGTAAGTGGGTTATCCTATGAGAAAAGATTGGGCAGGTTGAGCCTGTATCCATTGGAGTTTGGAAGAATGAGAAATGGTGTTATAAAATACTAAGGGAACTTAACAGGGTGGATGTTGAAAAGATGTTTTGCACATGGGAGAGACTAGAACTAGAGGACACAAGTTAAAAATAATTTAAAACAGAAGCAATATGAGAAGAAATTTTTCTGAAAGTTGTCAGTCTTTGAAACTAACTCTTCCAGTATCTGGTGAAGGCAGAGCCATTGAAATTTTTTTTAGAATATTAAAGATTTCCCCCATTTTTACAAACAATGCAACATGCCCTCCAGGATTGATAAGTACAGCATATTCATTTTTCCACACAGAAAAGATCAGCAAATGTCATTGCAATTGGTTTAGTTTATTATAATTCATTATAGTCATTGTAACTGGCACCTCCCTCCATATAGGTAAAGGAAGGATATTACACAGAGGACGGAATATCAGGATAAAAGGATAAAGCCATGAGCCCATGGCACAGTAGTGCAAACCCTCAGAATAACAAGGGCCAAACTGCATGGCATAATGAAGCCCTTATGGTGTCAGATACAAGCAGTTGGAGCCTAAAACCTTCAACCAATGAGAGGGTAATGCAGAAAAAGGGGAACATCAGGATATGGCCCCAAACCCAAGGCACGTCATTACAGTGTACACTCACACACAGCTTAAGAACGTAAGAAATAGGAGCAGGAGTAGGCCATCTAGCCCCTCGGACCTTCCCTGCCGTTCAAGAAGATCATGGCTGACCTGATAGTGGTTCCGTTCCACTTACCCGCCTGCTCCCCATAACCCTTAATTTCTTTTATTGATCAGAAATCTGTCTACCTGTGACTTAAACATATTTAATGAGGTAGCCTCCACTGCTTCGATGGGCAGAGAATTCCAAAGATTCACTACCCTCAGAGAAGAAGTTCCTCCTCAACTCTGTTCTAAATTGACTCCCCCTTATTTTGAGGCTGTGCCGTCTAGTTCTTGTTTCCTTTCTAAGTGGAAATAATCTCTCTGCCTTTACCCTGTCTAGCCCCTTCATTACCTCATATGTCTCTATAAGATCCCCCCTCAGCCTTCTAAACTCCAACGAGTACAGGCCCAATCTATTCAATCTCTCCTCATAAGTTAACTTCCTCATCTCTGGTATCAACCAGGTGAGCCTTCTCTGCACTCCCTCCAAGGCCAATATATCCTTTCGCAAATAAGGGGACCAAAATTACACACAGTACTCTCGTTGTGACCATCTCCAGTACCTTGTGCAATTGCAGCAAGAGCTTTTATACTCCAAAAGGAATAGTCGCATAATAGGAACAAAGCTATACAGCCTCACAAAGAGTTCAGATAAAACAGAACCCAGGTAACTAAACTTATCTCCAATCCCACAAGTAACAGAATGCTATCTATTAGGGACACCTAAACCTGTAATATAATTTCCACACCTTCTAAGCACAAATTTCCAAAATAGCCACTACTCTTGCCTACAAAGCCAAATAAAATAAAACACCGATAAAAGAGCAGCCATTTAGCCAAGGATTCTCACATCATGCTTGAGCTCACCACAAAACAAGTCTCAATCATCCCAGCCACACCTGACTGCCACTCAAGCTCCACCATCAACCACAAATTTTAACCCATTTCCCCATCAAGGAGACCCAGCTAGTTGGAAGAAGAATCATCAAGACAGGATCATCATCACAGACAGGATATCCTGGGGAAAGGTACAATCTTCCCTGCCCCAATAAGATGAGGGAAACCCCATACGATAAATCAGCCTAAATCAGCACTCCACTGACCCAGATGACAAAAGTAAACCTGAGCGAGAGAGCATTACACCAGGATAAGACCATACACGTGATCACAAACCATGCAGATGTTAAGTTGAAACACCAGTTCATGGTGGTGTAAAGTTTTATTTTTGGAATGGTGTCACGTTAAACCCACAGTGTGAATAACCAGCCCAGTTATCATGTAACAAGTGAAGACCATCTATTAGCTTAAAGACAAGACAAATACACATGAATGAAACTATAATATTCTAAGACAATTAAATATATGAATTACTAAACACACATTTTATGTAGAAGTCATCCCTTGTTCCAAGATATATCTGCAATTCCTGAACTCTTAAGATTTTCCTATTCCCAAACAACATCCAAATTAAGTAAATCATTAAGTAAAATCCATCTTAAAGTTATGATACAATACACACTAAAGATCAAGTCTGGGAGACATCTTTTCCTGCTCCAGTGAAGATATTTAAATTGCGTTTCTGTACTACTACAGCTCTAAGACTACTTAAACGTTAAAATGGCTTCATGGCTGTGAGATATTAAACTGGCCTGTTAGCTCTTAGATCTTAACTCCTCCTTGGCTGTGAGATCTTACAATGCCTGTCTCCCTGCTTCTGCAGGTGTTGGCAATTATACCCTGGCTTCCCTATTAATTATGACAATTGATGATAGTTTCATGGTCAAACATTACTGAGGCTCGCTTTCAATTACAGAACTGCTCAATTAGTACTCAACCATGCGTTCTGCTTCCTCGTATAGCTCTCCTTTTTGGTCCCTAATTGTCCTCACCCTTTCTCTTCTACCCTTTATTATTTACATGTTCATGGGAGACTTTTAAATTCCCTTTTAACGTTTGTTGACATTCTCTTATTCTCTTTTTATGTCTCTTTTTTCTTTTCTCACTTCACCTCTGAATTTTCTATATTCAACTTCTGTTAACAACCTGACATCTGCCATATAACACTCCTTCTATTCGTTCATGCTCTCTATCTCGTTCATCTTCCATGCAGACTGGCCATGGTTGCCCAGTCTTTCTCCCTGATTGAGATGTACCTTGACTGTACCCACACTAGCACCTCTTAATGATCTTGCACCAGAGCAGGAAAATACCTTTCTTGTTACTGTTACAGATAATTAAAGTAGCATTTGATGAAGAAGTGACCTCTGAGATGGTGGAGATCTTCAAGAAGCACATAGTGAAGTTTCGGTATCCACAGTCAGTCTTCAACACTTTTGCCTTTGCTGCAGGTCAGAATGCACCACAGATAATTTTGCCAAAACAGAAGGAAAAAAACACTTCTTTTCGGTAAGTTTGAGAAATTAGACGTATTCTGGGATCATTGTAAAGGCATTAAGGGTTTTGTTGTTGACATCAACATAGCTTAAATACAAACTGTAATCTTTGCGATCATGGTTGGGATTGGTGAGAATGGATGTGGTAGTAAGGAAACAGTTGCTTTGTTTGTCTACATTGGAAGCTATAGCAAATAATGTGAGAAATTAGAAGTTGAAAACTATACATTTCTTCATATTATATCAATCTGTATAGCAGCCATCTTGCATTTAACTATTGCCCAGGCCACAGTTCCGTCAATATATATCTTTATAACGAAGTGCACTTTAATATAAAGCTGTATATGGATAAACTTTAACAAAGCTATAGAGTAATCAAATCACAACAAGACCACAACAAAACTATAGAATGCAGGTCAGATCACTAACTCTACTGAGTTTAATATTGTGCTACTCTGGAGTGTCAAGTGGAGACAAATGCTTTCCCAGACGACTAAACCAATAAGCCAGGCTTGTCACTGTTCTACTGGCATTAGTCTTCCAGTAGCCAGCATAAAAGCAAGTTTACAGAAACCTGGGAATTACAGGAGTTGCCTGGTGACTAAAAAATGAAGAGGTAATGCAGCAAAAATGGACAGTAACCAAATGCATGTCAGCAAAACATAAATTGAAACTACACATTTGAAATAGTTATTTTGGCAATAATAAAATTAAAATTTTCATTAAGTTTTTATAATTTCAGGGGCTTGGTAAGAATAATATAATCAATGCTGGTATGTCGAAATCGAGAAAGACTTTATGATACATTTTCTTAACCCTTTGAGAATTATTTTCCAATGCAGCAGTTTTTTTAGCATCTGCTCCTATTTAGACTAGTGAAAGCTTCTGAAGTTAACTTTAAATAAATATTTTGTTTGTATATTACAGCCATCCTTACCTCAGCTATGCAAAATGTAACTTATTTGAAATAGATTACCAATTGGTTTTGAGACTTGAAAGTGGACAAACTAACTTAAACCAGCTTGCTTCTTCAATTCTGTTTCTAAATAACTAACCATAGAATGGTATGATATTTTGTAATAGAGGAGCCAATGGCTAGTGGAGGGTGTCCCCCACAGCTGATTGGAGAACCAATGGGAGGCTCTCATCATCTCCATGGGCAAGGCCCAATGCAATTTAAGTGCCTTCATTTAATTGGCTAGTGTCAGGTCTTCCATGCAATCAAACCTGTGGAATGAATATCCTGCCCCTGAGAGCTGTCAGCCAGTCAGAAACCGATAGCCCTCCACTGCAGTCAGTGCATTGGAAGAAGTGGCTGTCACTGCTACTAATGATCCAAGTCCCTGCCCGTGGATCCTTAGACATAGATGAGCAGGGTGGGATAACAATTGCAAGGGGAAGGTTGCCAGGGATGGACAAGGGGCAAGGGCTCAGAGACAACAATGGGCACTTTCAGAGGTCACCCTGCCACCCTTTCCAATTCTGGGTACTGAGCGCCAGACAATGAGGGACTCCTCGCCTACAAGACCACAGGCAAACCAGACAGGGTTTGTGCATCAGCATTTAGGTTTCAGGAGGCATGGGGAGCCATGCGAGTCCTTTTCAATCCCTAACACACCTTTAGATCCCAGTGAACTGCAATAATGAGCTTCCATGACAGCCTGGCAGCTGTGGGATTTCCACATTGAGCCCTTCCCACTTTCAGCCTAATTGGGGTTAATTTTCTCAATGCCAGGCATCCACTGTGGATACTTCTATCTTATCCACCCAGCACTTCTCAACCCTCTTTCCGACCCCTGCAATCATGCCCACTTCAGCGGCTTCACTAATTTCTGCCCAATTGCTCGGGCTCTTGGCCTATTGGTGTAAAAGTGGCATTTCTGAAGATAAAATCAGAAGGACCAACAAATATAGAAAAAAAGGGGTTGACCATTCAGCCCTTCGAGCCTACTCCACCATTCATTGTGATCATGGCTTAACCTCCAACTAGGTAACCTGTTCCTGCTTTTCCTCCCATATTCTTTGATCAGCTTTCTGTAGTCGTGAATTCCACAGGCTCACCACTGTCCGGGTGAATAACTTTCTGCTAATCTTAGTCCTAAATGGTTTATCCTGTACCCTTAGACTGTGATCCCTGGTTCTGGACTCCCTTACCATTGGGAACATTCTTCCTGAATTTACCTTGTCTTGTCCTGTTAGAATGTTGCAAGGTTCTATGAAATCCTCTCCTCATTCTTCTAAATTCCAGCAAATATAATCCTAATCAACTCAATCTCTCCTCACAATCAGTCCCGCCATCCTAGGGATCAGTCTAGTGAACCTTCGCTGCACTCCTTTTTTAGCAAGAACATCTTTGCTTAGACAAGGAGACAATAACTGCACACAGTATTCCATGTGTGGTCTCACCAAGACCCAGTACAATTGCAGCAAGATATCCCTGGTCTTGCACTCAGATCCTTTTGCTATGAGGGCCAACATACTATTTGTCTTTTTTTACTGCCTGTTGCATGCTTACTTTCAGTAACTGGCATACAAGGACATGTTGCACATTCCACTCTCCTAATTTATGGCCATTCAGATAATCTACCTTCCGGTTCTTATTTCCAATTATTTATTCATTCACATTATGCTTCATCTACCATGCATTTGCCTACGCAACTTGTCCAAATCAGACTGAAGCATCTCTGCATCCTCCAAGCACTGATTATATTATTCTTACCAAGCCCCTGGAATTATAAAAACCTTAATGAAAAAAAATTCTATTATTGCCAAAATAACTACTTCAAATGTGTAGTTTCAGTTTATGTTTTGCTGACATGCATTTGGTTATGGTCCATTTTTGCTGCATTACCTTTCACCTAGCTTTATGTCATCTGCAAATTTGGAGATGTTACATTTAGTTCCCTCATCTATTTCATTATTATATATTGAGAAGAACTGTGTTACCCCACTAGTCACTGCCTGCCATTTGAAAAAAATGCCTGATTATTCCTACTCTTTGTTTCCTGTCCCCTAGTTTTGTATGCATCTCAATACACTACCCCAATTCCATGCACTTTAATTTTACATGCTAGTCTCTTATATGGGACTTTGTTGAAAGCCTTCTAGAAGTCCAAATAAACCACATCCACCAACTCCCCCTTGACCAACTCTACTAGCCATATCCTCAAAGAATTCCAGCAGATTGTCAAGCATGATTTCCCTTTCATAAGTCCATATTGACTGTCCAATACCGCCACTCTTTTTCAAGTGCTCTGCTATTAAATCTTTTATAATGGACTGTAGCATTTTATCCACTACCAACATAAGGCTGAATTCCTTGAGTTCTCTGGAAAGTAGATTATCAGGTCCTGGGATTTATTGACCTTCAATCCCATCGATTTCCCCAATACCCTATAAATACTGATTTCCTTCAGTAACTGCCTCTCACTAAATCCTGTGTTTCCCAACATTTCTGGTGTGTTATTTGTGTCCACCTTTGTGAAGAAAGAACCAAGTATGTATTTAGTTGGCCAGCTCTTTCTTCCTTCTCCATTATAAACTCCCCTGTTCCTTACTGTAAGGGACATTTGTCTTCACCAAGCTATTTCTTTTCACATACCTATAGAACTCTTGCATATTTCACGTATATAAGAGAACTAAATTTATTTGAGGCATTCAGTACTCAGAAGAAAGTTCTGTTTAGTTTTATAGTCAGTGACCTTCTCTATACTGAAGTGGAAAGTGCATACTGTTTTTATAATAGCTTTCATTGTAATGAGCAATAGCCAGAATTAAGTAACATTGCATGTAAAATTATGCTTTAAAATTATACCGAAAACTTGTAAATTCTTGAAGTCTGGTTGGCAGTTTTTTATAGTTGACGCAATATTTGTCCCAGAACTGGAAAAAACAGTGCTTCAATATATGTTTACTGATTCTTTCTGAAATGATTTATAGCACCCTTTCCAAGAATATTGTAAAAAGTGCAAAGAAGGCTGGAAAAATGACTATAGGCCGTCAATATACAGGGAAAAAGAAACCAATTGTTTTAACAATAGATGAAAGAGGCAATCGGTCGGGCTGGAATGAGGAAGATGATGTTTCAGGTAAGATGGAATATATAAATTAATGAATAAAATATGGCAGATGTGGAAAAATCGGAGGTCATTCACTTTGGGCTCAAGAAAGATAAACTAAAGGGTGACACAATGGTTAGTACTGCTGCCTCACAGCACCAGGGACCCGGGGCTCAATTCCTGCCTCGGGTAACTGTGTGGAGTTTGCAGGTTCTCCCTGTATCTGTGTGGGTTTCCTCCAGGTGCTCCGGTTTCCTCCCACACTCCAAAGATGTGCAGCATGCAAGTTAGGCAATTGGCCATGCTAAACGTATCCTTAGTGTCAGGGGAATTAGCAGGGTAAATGTGCAGCATTATGGGAATAGGGCCTGGGTGGCATTGTGGTCAGTGCAAGCTTGATGGGCCAAATGGCTTCCTTCTGCACTGTAGGGATTCTATAATTCTATATTTTCAAAATTGTGCAAAATTAAGAACAGTAGAAGAGGAAAGAAATACTGGCGCTCAAGTTCAAATCTTTAAAGGCCAGTAGAAGGATAGCAATGAAAAATGTGAATGGATTTATCAAATTTTTCTCAAGTGGCTGGATTAGAAAGAGGAGAACGTCCTGCTTCAGTTGTATAGAACTTTTGTTAGATCCCATCTGGAGTACTGCATTCAGTTTTGGACACTGCACTTCAAGAAGGATATATTAGCTTTGGATGGGATGCAGCACAGATTCACCAGAATGACACTGGAACTTAGAAAATTAAAATTATGAGGATAGGTTGCATTAACTTAACCTATTCCTTTAAGTATGAGAGGTTGAAAGATGAGCTGATTGAAGTGTTAATAAGCTGGTGTCGATATGAAGAAATTGTTCCTTCAAGTGGAGGAATTGAGTTCCACCTTGAATAATGGGCAAATCTATCTTACAGAGTATCAAAACCTGGAGCAGTATTTTAAGTCATGCAAGGAAATAGGATGGACTAAAAGGTTAATTGGACCTAGGGTCCCATGGGAGGGAAGGGCAGGGGAATGGAGGGAAAGAAAGGACAAATTTGCAAGGCGGGGAGGCAGCAATGGTGGAGTTAGAAGAACGCAGGATGTGGAATTTTCCCCCATCATGGGAATCGCAGTGGGTGGGACTTGAACCATGCAAAGTCTATTGATCTTGGGCAGTATTTTCCAGCTTTTGGGTGAGCACGACCAGAAAATCCCGCCCAGGGAGTCGGAACATGATTGAGGAAGAGAGAGATGGTGGATAGGTTATCAGACATGGAAGCTCTCAGTCTGGAAGAGACTCAGCAGTTTCAGTTCATTGTTAGGGGTTGTGGTTTGGAGAGAGAGATAGGTTGTGAATTATTAGAGGCAGTGGTTATCTACTTAAGATTAATGGCTCAGAATTTGCTGTCAAAGTAATGGCATTGCTAATAATGATTGCCTGTAATTATGTGCATATGCGACAACTTTAGGCAATAGGTAGATGTGAGATGTGGAAATCAGAAATGTGGACAAACTGGTAGAATTATAATATTCCACTGTTAGCTTTGTGAAAGGGCTATCTCCTTAATTGGCTGCTCATTTAACCACATTTCGCAGTATGAAGTTCCTTAAAAGGAAATATAACTTTTTTAACTTTGTATTTTTGTTTGTCCCTTTTTTTTCTTTCTCTTGGTTTGTCTTTCTGTACAGTGCAGTAAAGATTTACTAGGATGCTACAGGGACTTGATAGTTTGAGTTATAAGAAGAGGCTGGATTGACTGGGACTTTTTCCCTGGAGCATAGGAGGCTCAGGAGATCTATAAAATAACGAGGGGCATAGATGAGCTAGATAATCAACATATGGAAAAGTGTAAAATGATACATTTTGAGATGAAGAATGAAAATCAGCAATATGAACTAAAGAGTAAAAGAAAGAAAGAACTTGCATTTATTTAATGTCTTTCAGACCACTTGATCATATCACTTTACAGCCAATGAAGTACTTTTGAAATTTAGTTATTGTTGTAGCATCAGAAAGATAGATGCCAAATTCAACACAGCAAACTCCACAAAAAAGCAATGTGATAAAGACCATGAAATATTTTTGTGATGTTAACTTGAGGGATGTTTATTATCCAGACACCGGGGATAACTTCCCTACTCTTCCACGAAACAGTGCCTTCTAAACAGGTCTTTTAAATTCACTCAAACAGACAAATAGCGCCTCGGTTTACTGTCCCATTTGAAAAGCTCCATCTCTCACAGCACAGCACTTAGTACTGCACTAGAATGCCAGCCTTGATAGTTGTGCTCAAGAGCTGGAGTTGGACTTGAACCCAAAGCTTTGTAACTCCAGAGGGAAGCCTGCAATTCTAAAGGGGGTGCAGGGTCCAGGTGGTATGTATGTGCAAATTGTTGAAGGTGACAAGGCAGGTTAAAAGAACAGTTAATGAGACAAAACTGAGGATGTTGTGGTGAATCTTTATAAAAATGGTTTTGTCTAAACTGCAGTTTTCTGTTCAGTTCTGGGCACCACTCTTTGGAAAGATATGTCAGCATTTGACAGGATTCAAAAAAAAGTAGTTTAAAAAGTTTCCACAGATGAAGGACTTCAGTTACAAGGATAGATTAGAGTTTCTCAGGATGTTTCCCTTAGCGAAAAGAAGGGTGAGAGGTGATTTGATATAGATGTCTAAGTTCTTGGTTTAGGCAGAGTAAGTAGGGAGAAATTATTCCCATTAGTGGAAAGGAGCCCCAGTTTAAAGTGAATTGGCAAGAGAACCAGAAGTATTACAAGGACAACCATTTTTCATGCAGCAAAATGAATGTACTGCCTGAGTGTGTGATGGATGGAGATTCAATCATGGTTTTCAAAAGAGTGTTAATTATCTGAAGATAAATAATATACAGGACTACAGAAAATGTGACTAGTTGAGTTGGTAAAGCAGAGAGCTGGGCAAGGACAAAAACAGGGAAGTCCATTTGGCGTCCTTTTGATGATTCAATGTTTGATGCCCTGCCACCAGAAACTTTTGGCCTTTTTTAATCCAAAAGGTTCCAATAAAACAATACAAACCTTCTAACAGCAACAAATGCACTTTTTTTGAGTCAGATGTTGTTGCTTGTTTTCACAAGAAGTACTGTAGATAATGGTCTGGTTTTTGCAGTAAAAATAATTACTTATCTATCTATCAGTGCTCACTGGTTTGAAAGTATGGACTGAAGAACAATTTCCAGGGACCATTTAAACACAATTTATGAAATTGCCCCCCTCCCTCCAAAAGTTGCACAATCTTGACAAAAAGCTTGGCATTGAACTACATGAAACAGCATGAAACTGCTGTAATTACTAAATTTGGGGTTTTCCTATTCCAATACAAGTAAATTTATGACATTGTGATAAGTTTTAATTACTGCCAAACAACCTCCCTTGCACAGAAAATTAAGTTTTACAGGGTTAGGGTTAGTGTTGAATCTCATTCTTTCTCATTTTTATTATTGGAGATTTTATATCTCTTTTAATTCCATGTTTCTTTCCCTCTTTACTGTTACGTCTGTACACTGATAAACACAACATTCAATCCATTATAACCAAGCTCCAAAGCTGCATGGATCTCCAAGAAAGTGCGTGATAATTTTAATCTATCTAAACGTTAGCCTTTGAAATATACTTTCAGCTTCAGAGTTGAAAAGAGCAACTTTGCCAAAGAGTATATCTACTAGGTTAAATAACTAATGTTAATGTTATATATATCAGGAACAGCAGAGGTTCTAGTACTGATCCCTGGAGATTAAGTGGCATTATATACCCTTCATATTCACAGTGTCACTTTCCCTTTTATTCTGTGGGCTTCAACACTGCTGGAAAGCTTATTATCTGCACTTTCTCAAACACTTTTGGAAATCTGATCCCTGGAGATTGGTTCACTATTTTGGGTCCTCTATTTTGGAAAACTTCATTGTTTGGCAAGCCAAAAACAACTGCCTGATGCAGCAACATTTAGCCTCAATACAGAAATTCTTTTCCTCACCTCCCAAATGGAACAATTTACTCTTTCTGTTGTGAATCTTACTTCCATCAGAATCATCCTGTGCTAGTGACTGTTGATTTCCAAAAATGTTTGAGAAAGTGCAGATAATAAGCTTTCCAGCAGTGTTGAAGTCCACAGAATAAAAGAGAAAGTGACACTGTGGATATGAAGGGTACATAATACCATTTAATCTCCAGGGATCAGTACTAGGACCTCTGCTCTTCCTGATAAATATGCCTATAGACATAGGTGGATAAGGCACAATTTTAAAATGTTCAAGTGATACCAAACTCATCAGTATTATGAAGAAGGTCAGTGATAGACTTCAAGAGGACATAGCCCGGCTTGTCAAATGGGTAGACATGTGGCAAACAAAATATATTAAGTGATACATTTAGGTCAGAAGAAGGAAGAGAGGCAATATAAAACAATGGATACAATCCTAAAGGAGTTTCAGGATTAGATCTGAAGTTATCCGTGCACAAATCATTGAAGGTGGCATTATAAAGGCATATGAGATCCTGGGTTTTATAAGGAGAAGCAGAGAATACAAACGGCAGGAAGATGGAGTGAGCCTTTATAAAACAGTGGTTCAGCCTCATCTGGACTATTATGTCCAAATCTTGTCACCAGACATCAAGAAGGATGCAAAAACTTCAAAGAGGGTCCAGAAAAGATTTGTGAGACTGGTCCCTGGGATAAGGAACTTAAGTGGATACAAAGTAGAAGCTGGAGTTGTTCTCATTTGGGAAGTGAAGTCTTAGAACGGATTTCATAGCAATGACGGCTGAGAAAAAACTGTTTCTATTGTCGGAAGGGTTGAGAATCATAAGAACATAAGAAATAGGAGCAGGAGTAGGCCATCTAGCCCTTCAAGCCTGCCCCATGGCTGATCTGAAGTGGATCAGTTCCACTTTCCCGCTTTCTCCCCATAACCCTTAGTTCCCTTGTTTATCAAAAACCTACCTATCCGTGACTTAAATATATTTAGCGAGGTAGCCTCCACCACTTCAACGGGCAGAGAATTCCAGAGATTCACCACCCTTTGAGTGAAGAAGTTCCTCCTCAACTCTGTTCTAAACTGCAACCCCCCCCTTATCTTCAGGCTATGCCCTCTAGTCCTGCTATCCTTTCTAAGCGGGAAGAATCTCTCTACCTCTACCCTATCCAACCCTTTCATTATCTTATACGTCTCTATAAGATCCCCCCTCATCCTTCTAAACTCAAGGGTATCAGAATCAGAAGGGTACTGAAAATGGTGAATGACCAACATGAAGAATAAACCCCTTTTGCTCAAGAGGTTAGTATCTGGAATATACTGCCTGAGTTGGTAGTGGAGATGGATGTCATGGTGCTTTTCAAAGGGGAATTGGATAAATACCTGACGATGAAGGAAATACAGGGGTCTAGCTGCATTGCTCGTGCAAGATAGCTGGCACAGACATGACAACCTGACTAGCCTCCTGTACTTTCACCATTCTGTGATACTATGTTTAGGTTATCTTTATAATGGTTCAATGATATGGTAAAAGAAATATCGATGAAAATAAAATGCTTGCAACCGTGCCTGTTTCTTCCAGTATTATCTTTGCCAGATGGAGTGTGTTAATTATCTTGTTATATTTATTTGGAATGGTACACAACAGGACTTATCACAATTCCTATTTTTTAATTCATTTTATGGGATGTGCGCAGTACTGGTTAGGCCAGCATTTATTGTCCATCCCTAGTTTCTTTAAAAGTTTATTTATTAGTCACAAATAAGGCTTACATTAACATTGCAATGAAGTTACTGTGAAATTCCCCCAGTCGCCACATTTTGTTCAAGTCAATGCACCTAACCAGCAGTTCTTTCCAACTGTGGGAGGAAACTGGAGCACCAGGAGGAAACCCACGCAGACATGGGGAGAATGTGCAAATTCCACACCAACAAGCTGGAAATTGAACCCAGGTCCCTGGCGTTGAGGCAGCAGTGCTAGCTACCATGCCGCTTAAATTTCCTTACCTGCAGTCAATCTTTCAACGTTTGTGTCCAGGAAATTATTATTAATTGCCAAAAACAATCACCACACGTGTATGAATAAAATATTTTACATTTTTTAAGTTGGCAGTCTTCCTATCCAAGAGTTTGCTATTCGGCTTGGATTGTTTGCCAGTTCCTTTTGTTTGAATTGCAACAAATAGAGAGATGACTTCTAGCACTGCACATTTTGATGCAAATTTCTTATTTCTTTTTGTGCTGTCCAAAAGAACATCAAGGAATACTTAGCATGATTTGGACAAATGCACAGAACTGATTTTTTTTTTAAATTGGATTACAATTTATGTTAGGATAGATTTCCACTTTATTCCACCTGAAAAATGCTGATTTCAGCCATATTTCTTCCCATACCACACTACTCTGGAAGTTTCTTGAGCTTCCCCAAGGCATCCAAAGTAAACGCACTTGCAGGGTGGCCATGAAGTGAGACATGAGGAGACACTCCAGCAACTGTGAGGTATCCCATTGGAGGGCCACCTAAAAAAACTGGTTTTAGAGCTTGCACTCGTATTACATAAGAACATAAGAAATAGGAGCAGGAGTAGGCCATCTAGCCCTTCGAGCCTGCCCCGCCATTCAATAAGATCATGGCTGATCTGTCGCTGCTCAGTTCCACTTTCCCGCTTTCTCCCCATAACCCTTAATCCCCTCTCCTATCAAAAACCCATCAACCCGCGTCTTAAAAATATTTAGCGAGGCAGCCTCCACCACTTCAACGGGCAGAGAATTCCAGAGATTCACCACCCTTTGAGTGAAGAAGTTCCTCCTCAACTCCGTTCTAAACTGCCCCCCCTTTTATCTTGAGGCTGTGCCCCCTAGTCCTACTGTCTTTTTTGAGCGGGAAGAGTCTCTCCACCTCTATCCTGTCCATCCCATTCATCATCTTATACGTCTCAATGAGATCTCCCCTCATTCTTCTAAACTCTAACGAGTACAAGCCCAGTTTATTCAGCCTCTCCTCATAGCTCAACCCCCTCAACTCCGGTATCAGCCTAGTAAACCTCCTCTGCACTCCCTCCAAGGCCAAAATATCTTTGTGCAGGTGCGGCGCCCAAAACTGCGCACAGTACTCCAGCTGCGGCCTCACCAATGCCCTATACAGCTGCAGCAAGACCTCCCTACTTTTATATTCAATCCCCCTCGCTATGAAGGCCAGCATCCCATTTGCCTTCCTGACCACCTGCTGCACCTGCAAGCTGGGTTTTTGCGACTCATGCACAAGGACCCCGAGGTCCCTCTGCGCCGTTGCCTGCTGCAGTTTTTCGCCCCATAAGTAATAGTCCTTCCTACCATTCTTCCTACCAAAGTGGACCACCTCACACTTGCCAACATTAAATTCCATTTGCCATTTCCTGGCCCATTCGCCCAGCCTATCTAGATCCTTCTGCAGACTCTCCACACCCTCCGCACAATTTGCCGTTCCCCCAATCTTGGTGTCATCAGCAAATTTCGACACCCTACACTCGGTTCCCTCCTCCAGATCATCTATATAAATGGTAAAAAGCTGAGGCCCCAGCACCGACCCCTGGGGCACTCCACTAGTCACCATCCGCCAATCCGAATAGCACCCGTTGACCCCCACTCTCTGCCTCCTATTTGACAACCAATCCTCTATCCACGCTAACACCCTACCCCCAACTCCATGTCCCTCGACCTTCTGCAATAACCTCTTGTGAGGTACTTTGTCAAACGCCTTCTGAAAATCTAGAAAGACCACATCCACCGGCTCTCCTCTATCCACCGCCCTAGACACATCCTCATAGAACTCCAGTAAATTTGTCAGACACGACTTCCCTTTAATGAAACCGTGCTGCGTCTGCTCTATCAAGCAATTCCCCTCAAGATGCCTCGCAATTTCCTCCTTAATGACAGATTCTAACATTTTACCTACCACAGACGTTAAACTAACCGGCCTATAATTCCCCGCCTTTTGCCTGGCACCCTTCTTAAACAACGGCGTAACATTAGCCGTTTTCCAATCATCCGGCACTTCCCCGGAATCCAGCGACGTCTGGAAAATAACCACCAAGGCATCCACTATCACCTCCGCCATTTCTTTCAGAACCCTCGGATGCATTCCATCCGGTCCTGGGGACTTGTCCACAATCAGCCCCTCCAGTCTGTCGAGCACCACCTCTCTAGTAACAGTAATGTCATTAAGACCCTCTAGTCCTACCACCTTTCCATCGCTAACACCCGGCAAATTATTCACGTCCTCCTCCGTGAAGACAGAAACAAAAAGTTTATTCAATACCTTAGCCATATCCTCATCCCCTACCACTAGGTCCCCTTTCTCATCCTCTAAAGGACCAACATTCACCCTAGCCAGCCTCTTCCTTTTTATATATTTATAAAAACTCTTGCTATCCTTTTTTATATTAAGCGCTAGCCCAGCTTCATAGTTTCTCCTACCCTTCTTTATCAACTTCTTTGTCAATCTTTGTTGACGTTTAAACCTCTCCCTATCCTCTTCTCGCCCACTACTCTTAGCTACTCTAAATTCCTCCGCTTTTAATTTAACACTTTCCTTCACCTCCTTCGTTATCCACGGCTTATTACCTCTCTTCCTACTATCCTTTTTGACCATCAGAATAAATTTCCACTGAGCACCAAGAAAGATCTCCTTAAAGATCCTCCACTGCTCCTCAACAGACCCTCCCTCCAACGCGCTCCCCCAGTCCACATTCGCCAATTCTTCTCTCATCCTACCGTACTCCCCTCTATTCAAACAGAGGGCGCGTGTCCGGGAACCCACTTTCTCCTCCTCCCTCTGCACCAGAAACTCCACCATACAATGATCACTCTCCCCAAGAGGATCCTTCACCACAAGGTCCCGAATTCTACCCGCCTCATTACATAGCACCAGATCCAAGATAGCTCGCTCCCTCGTCGGCTCCAACACACACTGTTCGAGGAAACTATCCCGGCAGCATTCCAAGAACTCTTCCTCGAGCCCCCCGCATCCAACATGGGTCGACCAATCAATATGCAGATTGAAATCCCCCATAACTACGGCCGTCCCATTCCTGCACGCCGCACTTATTCTTTATGGAAAAGCCATTAAATATTTTTCAGATGATTTCTACCCCTAGCTGATCTTCATTAGTAGCCGGGAGAGCTTAATGACAACAGCCAACAGCACAGATGCAAGTTTCTCAGTTCCTCTTTTACTGTACGTGTTCGGTCTGAAAGACATTCTGATTGGGTGCATTGACCCAAACAGGCACCGGAGTGTGGCAAGTAGGGGAATTTCATAGTAACTTCATTGCAGTGTTAATATAAGCCTTAGTTGTGATTAATAAATAAACTTTATGATGGATCCCTTGAGGGATACTTTAATATCTCTGTACCAAAATCATTATTAACAAAATCAATGTATTTGTGGTTACTGTAGTAATAGTATGATATTAAATATGAATTTTACATGTCTGTAAAATGCAGAAGATCTTCTAGGGTGAAACACGTAGACAAAAAAAATTGTGTCACTGTCTCCACATGGCTTTCATTCTAAATCTTTATTCCCTTTTCTGTGCTCTTATTTTCTGCTTTTTTTTGGCACTAAGCCCAGCCATGATCTCGGCCAGCATTTGGATGTGCATGAGACACACAAATAGCCTTGTTGGACAGAAAATTTGAGAGATCTTTGTGTGTAGAATAGAATGTTTTATCACAGATGGAACCTGCTTTCATATCTCTATGGGCAGCATGTTAGCACAGTGGCTAGCACTGCTGCCTCACAGTGCCAGGGACTGGAGTTCAATTCCAGTCACAAATGAGTGTTTGTACGTTCTCCCTGTGTCTGCATGGGTTTCCTCCAAGTGTTCCAGTTTCCTCCTGCGGTCCAAAGATGAACAGGTAAGGTTGATTGACCATGGTAAATTGTCCCTTAGTGTCAGGGGGTTTAGCAGGGTAAATGCGTGGGGTTACATTGTTAGGGCCTGTAATTGTTGAATTGTTGGTGCAGGCTCCATGTCCGGCTCGCTCCCAGTGTCAGGATGTTTATTCACTCACTCCCACCTACTGAATGTGGGTGAGAGAATGTGTTGGAAAACGGGGTTGAGGATGACTGGGCATTCTGAGCCTGGAAGTGAGCCAGATGCACGCATGTGCGCATGCGCACGTTCTTACTAACTCACTTCCTCCCTCATTCTCTCACTTTTTCTCTCACTCTCTCACCCCTGGCTGTGAGTCCCTTCACCCCTACACCCAGGCCCCTTCATCTTTCCCCTCCACCTTCGCAGCCCAGCAACCGATCTTTCTCTTTGGTCCAGTCAGCGCCTCTCTTTGGGCCCCCACAGCCTATTCTCTGTCAAGGCCCTGCATTCTCTCTCCGTAGCTTCACTTTTCTTCCTTCCCTCATTCACCTTCACTGGTCCTCCAGTCAGAGATTGTTTCCTATACGTGCTCTGTTTCGGCTGAACAAATGGGCCTATCAACAATAAATGTAGGAGAGAAGCAATCTCTGATTGGAGGAGCAGCATCTTGCAGAATCTTCAACCTCAGGCAGTTTGAACAGTGGCTCAGGGAGCAACACAGAATGGTTTTGGGAATCACAATCTAGCCTTTAGGCCACAAGCTGGACAAGCCTGCAATGTAACAATATCTCATCTTTCAATAAGGCACTTCCCCAATACAAAATGAAGTTCACCTATTTCAAATCATTATCATTGGTAGCTGTTGGTAATAATTCAGTTATTCCCATTTATACCTCCCCAATTTCATTGTTTGTCCCTTTACTATCACTGTCCCCTTTTGTCTTGTATCATCATTCTTTTGTCATCGACTCACTACTGCCTTCCACACGATCACAGAATTTATGTTCTGTTCTCACCTTTGCTTTCCCTCTTCCACCATCACCCCTTTTCCCCTGCCTGTTCTTGCTTGAAACCTGTTTCAATGCAAACATTTTCGTGGTGGTAAGTCATTTGCCTGAAATGTTAACTTAGGTTGTATTTCCACAGATTCTGCCAGACTTTCTGAACATTTTTGGCACTTAGTTTTTATTTCACGTTTCCAACATATACAGTACTTTGCTTATGTTGTTATCTGTGTGATTAGTAATATTCTCCATTTTTGTACATCATAGCTTCAGATGATGGTGAACTTCCCACAAGTAGCACTTTGAAAGCTTCAGAAAAGTCAACCATGGAACAGTTAGTAGAGCGAGCGTGTTTCCGAGACTATCAGCGTCTGGGTCTGGGAACTATCAGTGCAAGCTCATCTCGTTCAAAGACAGAGCACTTCAGGATAACTGCTGCCAATAGGATGTATTTGCTATGTAGAAGGTTAGTGCATTTAAGTCTTTGCAGTCACAAATCAATAGCTAGATCATGTCACAAAGGCACTCTGGTGAACTGAAGCGTGGGCTCCACGCTATCAGTGAAATACGCAAGAAAAAATAAATCGAGTCAAAATATTTAAACTAAAGAATAGCTGGCAACAACAAAGTTAGTTTCATGCAAAGTTGATACAGTTTCAAGTAGCACTTAAAGGGATTTTGAGACATGTTTACAAGTCAATTTAGATTTTTTAAAAAACTTGTCAGCTAAATTAACCGATGCATATTGAATTATTTGAAGAATAGAGTGACGTTTCTGTACCAAAATCATTGACAGAGGATGATCAATACATTTGATTCATTCAACCAATGTTATCAGCATGTGCACTTTGCAGCAGTAGTCACTGGACAATGATGAAGAATGAGAACCTGCAAATTATTTTTTCCCAACATCCCTAGCTTAGAGACACTGGCAGAATTGACAACACAAAATAAATATCTTGTTTGTAATATTTTAATGAACATTGTGGGAATCTGACATTCTGGTAATAATGAAGGGCAAAAAAGGGCAGGACTGATCCTGACTTGAAACGTTGGCTCTATTCTGTCTCCAGAGATGCTGTCAGACTTGCTGAGATTTCCCAGCATTTTGTGTTTATGTTTCAGGCTGTAGCATCTGCAGTATTTTGCCTTTCATCAGGACTGATACTTGCTGTATGGATATGATTCTCTAAATATTCCTGAATACAAGGGGTTCAAGGAAGACAGGAAAGAGCGGTGACAGTTTTAGTTAGGGAAAACATTAGAGTCTGGGGAAAGTGTCTTAGAAAGGTAAGGAACAGAATCTACTTGGTTAAAGCTAAAAAAAACAACCATTATGCCATTAGATGTACATTATAGGCTACCAAACAATGTGAAAGATCAAGAGGAACAAATTTACAAGGAAATTACAGAGGTATAAAAACTCTGAAGTTGGGTGATTTTAAATAGACTTGGATTGTAATAGTGTAAACAGCAGAGAGGGGACATAGTTTCTAAAGTGTATTTGTTCAGGGCAGTTTTCCAGATCAGGAACCAAAAGAAAAGATGCTGGAAAATCTCAGCAGGTCTGGCAGCATCTGTAAGGAGAGAAAAGAACTGATGTTTTGAGTCCAGATGACTCTTTGTCAAAACTTTGTCAAAGTTCTAGATCAGAATGTTTCCAACCCAACAAGGAAGGGGGCATAAAAATAAAGTGCTGGAAAAACTCAGCAGCCCTGACAGCATCTCTGTGGAGAGACACAGAGCTATTATTTTAAGTCTGCATGACTCTCTTATGTCTGGTCTAGAAATTTTGGGTACAGTCAATATAGTATATTGTCATGATGGGGAAAGTTAAGACAAACAATCCAGAACTCCCTGCATGGTGAAAGAGATGGAGAGTGAGATGAAGCTGAGAAAGGGTATGTATAAAAGATGTCAGGTTGATGCTACAAATGAGAACTAGCTAAATACAGGAAGTTCAGAGGGAGAATGAAGAAAGAAATAAGCGAAGCAAAGAAAGAGTGTAAGAAGAGACTGGCACCTAACATAAGGAATTCAAAAATCAATGGGTATGTAAATTGTAAAAGGTTAGTAAAAAGATGGGTGTGGCTGTCAAGGACCAAAAATGCTGTGTAAATATTATCTTGACTTTCCAACAAGTTTCGACAGGGTCCCATTATCTTCCAGCCTGTCAGTAAGGTTGATGGGAGGTCTTAGGCCAAACCAAGTGTGAGTCTAAGGAGCAATCAGCCAAACCTATTAAGACAGGAAAACAATGAACAGAGGCAGACCAAGGAGTGGAGCAGAGCTAAGACATCGCCACAATCTGAAACACAAGCACAGGAGCTAGCAGTGCAGGTTGTTGGTAATCAAAGCAGGTGAGCTAAATCTGAACTAATAAGTTGCTGGAACTGGGACCTTGATTGAAAGGTATGGAAGGGATTGGTGGGACCAGATCTGAGAGGGAGAGATTGGGCAACTCTGAAATCAGTTTGAGATTAGGCCCAGGAGCACTTAAGCCTTCCATAAGATACAAGGCAGAGTGCTAATTACTAACAAAAATCTACACAACATTATTCAATGATCTGAAGTAGATGTTGGACCACTATAACACAGAAAATTGAGCACAACTGATTTCAAGGTTGAGTCAGCAAAAGGCCTGGCATTTCTGTGAAAGCCTTTATCATCTTGGTCACCAGAAATTGTCAGACAGTTGATGTGAGCAATCAGGGAAAAAATAATGTTGAGAAATATGTTATTTGAATGGTTATTTACTTTGCTTGGAGTAAGTGATGAGGAGATGTGGACTATATTTCCATCCTTTGCACTCAATTCAGGTTCAGGTTTATTTTTCATTCATTATTATTCTTTCAGACTTATCAATATACAAAATTAGAGCTTTTTTATATGACGTTTGATAATGGATTCACTGTTGTCATTATTGTCTTTGAAACTGTTCACAACTTAAGGATATCATACGTACGTAGGTTAGCACAAAGTGGGAGCCTGTCACTCAGGTTCCGGCACAGGTACCCACCCCACGCATTCCCTCACACCCTCACCCTTGCCCCCTGAGCCAGTAGTCATGGAATCACAGAGTCATAGAATCATACATTGCAGAAAAGGGCCTTCAGCCCATTGCGTCTGCACCAACGATAATTACCACTAAAGTCATGCTTATCCCATTTTCCAACACTTGTCCCATATCCTTGAATATTAAGATGTTTCAAGTGCTTATCCAAATACTTTTTAAAGGTTGTAAGGTTTTCAGCCTCCACTACCTTCCCAGGCGATGCATTCCAGATTCCCACCATCTTCGGATTTAAAAACAAAATCTCAAATTGCCTCTAAATCTCCTGCCCCTTACCCTAAAACTATACTCCCTCATGATTGACCCTGTCCATACCCCTCATAATATTATTCATCTAAATCACATCCCCTCTCAACCTTCTCTGCTCTAAATAAAACAATCCAAGGCCTGTCCAATCTCTCCTTGTAGTTCAAATACTTCATCCCAGACAACATCCTGATGAACTGCCCCTTATCCCTCGAGTGCAACCACGTAGTGAGGTGACTAGAACGATGCTCAGTACCCCAGCTGTGGCCTGATCAACATTCTGTCCAGCTCCAACATTACCTCCTTGCACTTATACTCTGTGCCATGACTGATAAAAGCAAGTGTCCCATATGTCTTCTTAAGTATCCTATTGATCTGCTGTGCCGCTTTTAAGAACCTGTGAATAACTTCCCCAAGATCCATTCATTCCTAATGTTCTGTCATTCATCAATTTCTTCCAAGTTTATCAATGCACTTAGGATTAAATATCATCTGCCATTACTCTGCTCATCTGACCAACCCATCTTAATGTCATCTGCAACCTTACTTATCATTTCCCCCCACTTTATCATCTATATCATTTATGTATATAAGAAACAATAAGGGTCTCAAAACTGAACCTGTGGTACGCCACTGGTTATCGATTTCCAGTCACTCAAGCAGCCTACTACAAAGCCAGTTTTGGATCCATCTCACCAAATTTCCCAGAATTCCTATTTGTTTCAAACTTCTCAGTCAGCTTCCATGTGGAACCTCATAAAAGGCTTTGCTAAAATCCATATAAACTACACAAACTGCATGTCCTCATCTGCACACTCGATCGCATTTTCAAAAACCTCTATTAAATTTGTTTGGCATAACTCTCTCTGACAAAGCCATGCAGACCATCCTTAATTAAGCCATGCCTTTCTAAGTGGAGTTTATTTCTCTCCTTCAGAACTTTCTCTAATAGTTTCCAACAACTGAGCTAAAACTCACCTGTCTATAATTTCCTGGTTTCTTTCCACCACCTTTCTTGAAACCACTTTAGCAATCCTCTGGCACTTCCCATGTGGCCAGAGAAGAATTAAAAATTTGAGTCAAAGCCCCTGCAATTCCCTGCTCCCCTCTCACAGTAGCCAGCAATGCAATTCATCCTGGGGATTTGTCCATTTTTAAGCCCATCAGAACCTCCAATACCTTTTCTTCTCCTATGTCAAGCTGTACAAGTTCCTCACAGTCCTTTTTCCTGAATCCTGTATGTACATTCTCTTTTTCCTGAGTAAAGACCTAGGCGAAGTATTCATTCAACATCCTTCTAATGTCCTGCACCTTCACACACAGATTGCCCCCTTGATCTCTAATGGACCCTACTGGTTAATCTCAATGTATTTATTGATTACCTTAGGATCAGCAAGAATTTAATTTTTCCCACTCCATTTAAAGTTAAAAAGTTTAAACTTTATTTATTAGTGTCACAGGCAGCCTTACATTAACACTACAATGAAGTGACTGTGAAAATCCCCTCATTGCTACACTCCGGTGCCTGCTCAGGTACATTGAGGAACAATTTAGCATGGCCAATGCACCTAACCAGCACACCTTTCAGACTGTGGGAGGAAACCGGTGTACCCGGAGGAAACCCACGCAGACACAGGGAGAATGTGCAAACTCCACACAGACAGTGACACAAGCCAGGAATTGAACCTGTGTCCCTGGTGTTGTGAGACAGCAGTGCCAACCACCGTGCTGCCCCATTTGAAATCCTTAAAAAAAAGTTGCAGATTGTTCAATTAGCTGTAACTTTTTTTTAACAGCAATCTGATTTGTAACATTTCATGAACAATAGAACGGGTCCAGCAAAAAAATTGTGTTTTGACTACAGATTGTGGGAGTTTGTGGTAGTGAGACTGTCCAAAACAAATCTTTCTGTAAGACATGTCTCCATCTCAAATCTCCCTGTCTCAGATTCATTGAGCTGTGACTCATTGAGCTAGAGTACAAGTTTGAGAACCTCCGATACCTAAGGAACAGTTTTATCCTGAATATTGCCGCAATCCAGGGGAGAAAACAGTTTCAGGAAAAAGGGAGGGGGTTGTGATTGAAGGGCGCCACACGGTAGATATTGATGTTGTGAAAATTGTAATAGTAAATTACATATACAAATACGAACAGTGTAAATTGATTAAGCACAAAGATACTCACCCAGTGCAGTGGGGGGCCGGTGGGGAGGGAAGGTCCTAGTCCTGGCCAAAGTGGACATTAACAGGTCCAGGCAGAGGGCTGTCAAGGGGGTCATGTGATACAACTGTCTGCCCTTCTTCTGTGGCTATGTTCGCGGCCAGATGGACTTGGAGAGGGGACACATAGTGTTAACTGGTACACTCCAAGACCTCTGTGACCGGTGGACACTAGGTTGCTTAATCACCCAGGACCAATATTTTGATTTCACTTGAAAGCTTCTTTTTGATGTTTTGTTTTAGCTTGAGTGCCCCACCAGAGACTGTCACCTAATTTGTTTAGTTTACTGATCTTTTTCTTAAATCAAAATTATGTGAAGAAAGACTTTTGGGACACAATGTTTGTTAGGAAGGAGACAGGCATATGTAATGTTGCATTCTATAGATTTTCACAGTAACTTCATTGCAGTGTTAATGTAAGCCTATTGGTGACATTAATAAATAAACTTAAAGATTGGTATCTGAATTCCTACTTCACCAATCTGGCTTCAGAATGAAGGGATTTTGGAGAAATTGAGAAGGAGACCCTGCAAACATTGGTTCTGTCCACCAAATACGATATACTTGCTACCTGTGAGGACACGGAGAAAGACTGCAGGGAGGACAACCGCAATGCAGACAAAGGCACTATGACTCAAGCCTGTCCCAGTAAGGAAAGAGCAAAATAGAAATATAGTAACAGGGGCCTCTGTAATGTGAAGAGAGAGCATCTCTTGCAGTCAAGAACTAGAACCCTCGGCAAGTTGACACCTGGTTCCAAGGTAAAGGATATCTCAAGGTGGCTGGAGAGGAGCTTGAAAAGAAAGGCATTTAATCTACTTGTTGTGGTCCATGTTGGAATAAGCAACATAAATAGGAGTATGGAGGAGATCCTGTTGATAAAGTATCAGGAGTTGGGCCCCACGCTAAAGAGCAGAATCTCAATGGTTAATAATCTTTGAATTATTGCCTGAGTCACACATAAGGTGATATTGAAGAAGACATGTCAGGAGAACTAACAAGTGGCAAAAGGGCTGACCTGGTCTTTTGGCTGAGAGGTCTTTTTCATACCAATACTAAAGAGGACTGACAACAAATTACAGAAGGACATTGATTAACTTGCAGAATGGAAAAATAATGGCAGATGAAGTTCAGCAAATAAATATGAGGTAGCATATTTTGGTAACAAGAATAGGGAAGCCACTTATTACTTGGAAGATGCAAGTCTAAGTAGGAGCTCAGAGTCCAAATATATCAAAACTGTAAATTCTGCCACAGGTTAGCAAGGCCATTTAAAAGGCAAACCAAAGGCCAGGATTTATTTCGAGAGGGATAGAGTTGAAAAATAAGAAAGTTATGCTCAACCTGTATCGAACCTTGGTTCAGGCATAGTACCACATATAACTCTAGTTGTCATGTTATAAAAAGCATATAGAGGCACTGGAGAGAGTGAAAAGGTGCAGAGAATGATATCAGAAATGTATGGGTTCGTATTATCAGAAAAGCCTCGACAGACTGAGTCTCTTCGATCTTGAATAAAAAGCCTGAAGGATGACTCAGTAGTAGTTTTTAAAGCTATTAAAGATTTTGGTCAAAAAAGTACAGAAAGAACATTTATTTTTTGTGGGGAAGAGTATAATGAGAGGCCATCATTACAAAATGGTCATGAAGAAATCCAATAGGGAATTCAGAAGAAACTTTTTCACCCGGAGTAAAAATGTGGAAATAACTACACAGTGAGTGATCAAAGTGATAGATATAGATCAATTTAAGGAGAAGCTATAAGAGAAAGAAAGGAATAGACAGTTATGATGGTAGACTTAGCTGAGAAAAAAATGGGATAAGGCTTGAGTGATGGAACATAAATAACGGTGTGAACTGGTTGGACTTGATATTCAATCTAATCCTATATAATGATTGTTGAATGCTGTTATATGATTTTTTTTTAATTAGGTAGAATAAAGTGTTGGTGCAAGTTTTTTAGGGAGTCTGGGACATTTGGCAAATCAAATCTGGAATAGGAATTAAAAAATGCAATGTCAAAAATATTTACTGGTGCTAAGGAAAAATAAAGAATTTGCACGTGTACATAATGGCTTTCTTGGCCTCAGTATGTGTTGCAGTCAATTTAGTTTCTTTGAAGTATCGTTTTAATGTATAAAGCAGCTAGCGGGAATGGCCCCATTTTCACCCCTCTCATGATTTTATGAGATCCAGGTTTTCAGCGAGGTCAGAAGTGGGCAAGGGACTGATTCATTTACTTAAATGCATACAAATGCTGTTTTGCATCTGCTTAGCGAGCCCAGTGCTCAATCATCCAGGCTCGCTTGCCTTTATGGACGAAAATACCTGCTCCCCATTAACAGGGAACAGTCGTGTTGGCTTTGCGGTGGAACCGGAGGCCGTTGAGGCCCCCTTGGGGAGGCTGAGTGCAAGGGGATGCCCCTTGGGCAGTGCCAGCCTGGCACCTGTGCACTGCCCACTGGGCACCTTGTTACGGGACAATGCTGGGAGCAGGGCCAATAGTGGTGTGCTAGGGCAAGGGGCCAGTGGGGGTTAGGGACTGTGGAGGACAGGCCAATGGGGTCAATCCAAATGGAGGCGGGCCAATGGGGGGGTGGAGAGGATTGGTGGAAAGGGAGAGGGGACCACAATCGGTCTAGGCGCCAGGGGCTGCATCTTGAGCCATGGGTCCCAGCGAGTTCACTGGTTGTCACTCCATGAACTGTCTTAAGTGTCTCATTTTTGTCAGAATTGAGTCACAATTGAATCACAAAGCCCTATCTCGATTTGTATAATTGTGTAACCAGAGGTCTATCAATATGACCTGAATCATATATGTTAATTCAGTCTTTCAAATGCAGATCAAGCAAATGTTTGATGAGACAATGACTTGTATGGATTTTGAAACACAGCGGGACAGTGGTGGCAAATATAGTCAGGTATCATAGTACCATGGTCTTAGGACATGAGTTTATTTAATATATTCAAGGCTGATTTGGACAGATTTTTGATTGACAAGGAAGTCGAGGCTCATAGGGGTCAGAAAGGAAAGTAGCGTTAAGGCCACATCAGATCAGCCATGATCTTGTTGATTGGCGGAGCAGGCTGATGAAGACAACAAATGGCTTAACTCCTTTTTCTATGGTCATCATAAGGTGAATAAGCAGGATGGCCATTATAATGGGAATAATTTAGTTAAAAAAATAATAAATATAGTTTTTATTTACACATTAAGAAAACAGCAAAGCTAGCTCAACAAAGCAACAATATTCTGAAACTTTTTTTATAACATAAATGTTCTACTTCACAACATAATTACCTTTACAAATGTTTTCTGTGAAGAATGATCTGTAGACCTCAAAACATGAGAATAGACTTTATTTTCCCTATGATTCCTGAATTTTAAATCAGTTCAGACCAATGGGATGAAAGTCTCTTGTCTTTATGATGGTTTTAGATTATTACTTTCCTGTTTTCTGACCAGTCTGTTTCTAAGAAAATTTCTGGTTTTAATTTTTAACATAAACCCGACGGCAAATGTCCAATTTTCTCATTTTAGACCAGATATTATATGGGGTTAAAATGAAAATATCAAAACCAGACCAATTTAAATGATTCCAGTGATACCAGCAATAGTGGGAGGGGAGCAGCTGATTTCCAGGATTTAATGGTGCAATTTCAGAAAGCACAGCTACTGAAGAGAGCTGGAAAATAGACAGGAATCAGGAAATATTGCACAACACAGAGACAGCACACACACATGTTTATAGCAGTGAATGCTAATTCTGTCTGTTCCAGACCTAGCTACTATAATGGTTCAGGTCAGAAACTCCAAAATGTTTTATGGAGCCTGCCTGGATCTTATGTTTTGCATCTTGAATTTGGCAAGTGTAAGCATGATATGTTTCATCTCAGCTATGATTCAAATGACCATCATGGAACTTTTATCAAACAAAATTTATTTAAGAACATAATTAACATATATGGGAAAAAAATTAGCAACAGTTTTTATCAATCACAAACAAAATAACCATGACGATATATATCCCTCATCAAATGTATCTAAAATGTTCCAATCAAACAAAACCAATGCCATGGACAAAACCTTTTAAACAGGTTCAACACAGCAAAGACCAAAACTCATGTAATATTGGACTTGAATCCTTTGGTTAGAGAATTGAAGACTCTGTCTTATAAGTTCTATTGATCCTCTTGTCACATCCAGAACAGTTTGAAGTTAGAGCAGCTTCCCAGAACCCCAGGTAGACTGTGGTCAAGCCACCAATAACAGATTATCCCCTTCAGAAAGGCAAGACCTCTTGTTTTCACAATTTCCAAATAGAACAGGGGGGGAGAGAGAGAGAGAAACACTTCTTTTCACCTTGCTGTCCCTTCTTAAAAAAAACTAAGACTTGCAGCTGAGAACTGAAAATGAAAGAGCTCCTGTCACCTGACCTGCCAACCAGTTTTTCTCCTAACAATGCAGAGTCATAAACACCCCAGTAAAAATAAACAGTTTAAGCAGCGATGAAAAGACTCCTCCAGACAAACTAATGCCATAATGAGAAAACAACTGAAGGCAAAAAGGCTTGCTTACAACTGTAGAAAACATGATTTAGAAAAAGAGCCTCTAAAAGATAGACTAACATCACACTGTAGTTATCCAAAATTATTGATGCTCCTTCACTCTTTCCCCATATTTATCCTTCTTAAAAAATGCAATGATTTTTGCCTCTGCTGTTCTCTGTGAAAAATAAATTAATATTTTAACAATGTGTGTGTGGACGTTTGTCCTAACTTCTATCCTCACTCATAAAATTGATGACTCCTATGCAAATTGAGTGGTATGCATACTGCGGCCCAACCAATGCTTTGTAAAAATGTATTAATTCCTTACTGTTTCATTTTATGCCTCATGTATAAAACCCAAAATGGTTCTCTTTAAGTTTTACCTACCGACACTAATTCGTCGAGGAATTATGCATTTGAGCCTCTATGTCTCTTTGTTCATTCAGACCCTTCAGTGTCTACAGTCCAGACCATTTAGCCTAACATACTTCAGAGGGAAATTGCTAGGATCCATTATTAAGGAAGTTCTAGCAAGATATTTAGAAAATCATAATTTGATCAGGTAGAATCAATATGGGTATGTGAAAGGGAAATTGTGTTGACTAATTTATCAGAGTTTCCTGAGAAAGCAACAAGCAAAGTGGACACAAGTAAAACTGTACTTGGATTTCCAGAAGGCACTTGATAAGATGCCACATCACAAGCGGGAGATAATGTGTTAGTATGGATAAGGGATTTGTTTGCTAACAGGAAGCAGAGAATAGAGATGAAATGGTCAGTTTTGGGTTGGCAAACTGTAACTAGTGGATTGCTAGAAGAATTAGTCCTGGGGCCTCAACTATTTACAATCTACGTCAATTATTTGGATGAAAGGATCACATGTATGGTAGCTAATTTTGATGATGACAAGATAGGTAAGAAAGTAAGTTGTCAAGAGAGGGTGAAGAATCTGTAAGAAGATACAGACAAGTTAAGTGAGTGGCAAAAAATTGGCAGATTGAGTATTGTGAGAAAATTTGAACTTGTCCACTTTAGCAGGCAGGATAGAAACAGTGGGGAAAGATAAATAGCACATAATCCACAGTCTAAACAATCAGGCAGTCTGCTTTGTCTTGGATTATGACATTGAATTTATTGAGCGTCCTTGCAATTTTCATTCATTCAGCCATGCAGAGAGTATGTCATCGCATTCCTAATTTGTGCCATATAGATGGTAGGTGCATTTCTGGAAGTGAGTAAATTACCCATCTTTGACTTGGTATTGTATCCATGGTGTTTATGTAATTGATCAAGTTAATTTTCTGGTTAGCAGTGAGCTCAGAGTGTTGATAGTGAGGATGTCTAAGATGGTGTTGCTGCTTAATCTTGGGTTAAGTGATTAGGTTCTGTCTTGTCAGAGATGTTAGCTACCTGCTAATTGTGTCACACAATATTACTTGCCAGTTATTAGCCCAAAGCTGGGTGATGCCCAGCTAGATCTTGCTGAATGTTCACCCAAGGAATTGTGAATGGAATTGAACATTGTGCAATCATCAACAAACAGCTTCACTTCTGACCTTATGACAGAGAAAATTTCATTCATGAAGCAGCTGAAGATAGTTAGAGAGTGCTGCTCTTTGGAACGCCTATCGCAATTCCCTGGAGCTGAAATGATTGGCTTCCAACAACTGCAGCCAGTTGACTTCTGTTCCAGATATGAAATGAGCTACTGGAGAATTTTTCCCCATCTCAGTTTTAGTTGGATTTCTTAGTGCCAACACTTCTGCTCTGACAGTAAGACCAGGCAATGTCACCTCACCACTAGAATCAGCCACATGCCCTTGCCTGGATTAAGGTTGTAATGAACTTGGGAGTTTTGCATTCCTGGCAGAACATAAATGTGCATCATTGTGCAGATTATTGCAGATTAAGTGCCTCTTGACAGGTAGTTCACAACATTTTCAGCCCTTTTCTCATATTGAGAATAGGCTGATAAGGTGGTGATTGGCTGGCTGGATGGATTTAACCTGTCTTCTGTGAAAGCAATATATTTGGTCAGTCTTCATTGTGGTTCATTGTGTGCTACTGTTGTAGCTTACTTGGACCAGTTGGATATATTCTGGACAACTGGTCTTCAGTATTATATCTGATAGTTAATAGTTCAGATAACTTTCATTAAGTCCAGTGCACTTGACTGTTGTTGTTGTAATGTGAAGTGAATCGAATTTGCTGAAGACTGGCAACTGTTTATGGTGGGGACAGCAGGAGGAATTCAAACAGAATTGTTAACTTGGCACTTCTGTCTGAAAATTGTTGCTAATGTTTCCGGCTTATCTTAGGTGCTGGTCTCTGCCATCTGTGTGAACATGTGAGTTTATGGTGCCACCTCCTCATTTTATTTGTGCATGGTAGGACTGAGAAACATTGAACTGATCTGTTACTTATGCGATTGTTCAGCTGTCTATTGCATGTTCTTTCACTGGATAGCATGCACTTGGCAAGGTGTTGTAACTTAACAAGTTTTGCCTATCATTGTCAGACATATCTGGTACTGTTTATAGCATATGCCCTTCTGCGCTTCTCAGTGAACCAGAGTGGATCACCCAGCTTGAAAGACATAGCGGAGTGAGGCATAGGTGAGGTCAAGAAGTTACAGATTGTGTTCCACAGTTCTGTTGTGATTGCCAGTGTCTCATTTGAGCTGCTAAATCTGTTAATCTGTTCCACATGGCACATTGATGATGCCACATGACATTGATGAATGTCCATCACTCTGAAGATGGGATTTGGTGATCACAAGGAAAATGCGATGGTGACTGCAACTAACGCTGTCATTGCCAGGCTAAATGTCTGTAACTGATCTGCCTTGGTATCAATCATAATACTTGCAAGGTTAAGTCTAAAATTAGTACATCTAAGAAATTGTATTAGGCCACATTTTTCTTACTCTGCAACTGTACAGAGTGCACTCACAGCATATGCAGTTGCAGTGCCTAGATCCAGTGCAGACCTAACTATGACAGAACACACATTATTCTTGCACCCCCTCCCATGCTGCTCTGTGTCCCCTCCTGTTCCCATCTCCACTCCCTGCTCTTCCTCCAGTTCCCAGGGAATTGTGAGCAGGTGGGGGGAAATGGGCACACAACAGTGACATCACCAGCTGAAGAAACGATGCATGCACCGATTAATGGAGTGAATGCCGAGTTCCTGTTTCTGTTTGGCGGTTATAATTAGTGTGTTAAACAGATATGGAATCCCTAGCGAATGGTCTAACACTGCCATCTAGTGGATTTATTAAGACCATATTGTTGCCTTTTTGTTACGAGTTTTTTTTAAGTATGACATGTAAGTACACTTCATAAATCTATAGATTCTAGGCAAATAAACGAGATTTAGTCTGCTATTTGGAAACCAGAATAGTTAAACTTCTTGTACGAGGCACATGCATGGTAATTTTGAATTCTGAAAATAGATGGATTTATTTGATCAGGTGGGAAGTTAAATTGTTAAGTTTTGAAATGTGATTACATTGAGTCTGCTTACTTCCATTTTTAATGGAGGCAGGACAAGGGGCAGCAGATCAGTCCACTCTCAGAAAGCTTGTTGGTCATTGAAATCTTATAAGGAAACTACCTACCTTAATTTTAACAGAAAACCTGGTAGGTCAGAAGGGGTTGGTCTGTCTGGTAAGTGCCATTCTAGAGCTCCTGTAGTCCAGGGGAAGCAGGAATGTTTTCACTAGGCTTCACAAGGAAATCTATAAACCCTGATCTCTCTCATGTCCCATTATCCATCACGATTATCATGACCCTCCAAACCTAATTCCTGGAAATCTCTACAGCCAGCAGGTACAAAGCTCATCTCTTCAATTACTGCAGCCTTTTCTGGGGTATCCAAGTCTGTCAATCAGATCAGCTTTCAGCCTGCAAATCTGGTAGAATGGACGTTTCTTATTCATAAATACTTCTTTTGGCAGAGAAGACTAAGTAAGAATTATTTTCAGGTAGATATTATTCAACATTGTATACCATATACAAAAGATATACATAAAGCCATACAAAAATTTAACAGTACTGAGCAATTTCTCTCACAGAACAAGCACCAAAATATAATTTTGTTTTGTATTTAATTTGTGTTGAATAATTTTTTTGTTGACCATTGAACCTACAATGATAGATTATCCATAACATATTCATTTTTTTAAATGTAGTTATCCTGGACTTGTGGTGGTACCTCAGACTGTATTGGACAACAGCTTACAGAAGGTTGCACGTTGTTATCGACACAACAGGCTGCCGGTTGTGTGTTGGAAACACTCTAAAACAAAGGCTGTTCTGCTGCGCTCTGGCGGATTCCATGGAAAGGGAGTTGTGGGGCTCTTCAAATCCCAAAATCCACACTCAGCTGGTGAGATCCCTGTTTGATAAGTATAATTGCATTTTTAATTTTAAAACTTTAAAAGTAGCATTGTCAAAGTATTTATTTAAAATAAAATCTAATGGTTCAAAGATAATCATGTTATTTAGAAAATGCATCTTGCAACTTATTATTATTGTTTATTTGTTAAATGTTAAGATATGAGAACAGTTTCTTTTTCGGTATATAGAAGCCCAAATTATTCAATCATGTGTTTTTATTACAAACCATGTTCTCTTGCTTTTATCTTATCAATGATTTCTGTACCATATATCTCATTTTAAGTGGCCAAGCACAGTTAAGCACGATTGCCAAATGTATTACTTCATCAATCAGTCGGCAGGAGTGGACATATCTGTGCTGTAGGACATCATGTTCTTCCTGGCATGATAGGGCACCCAGCTTGCATAACAAATCTAAGTACATAAGCAGACAGTGGATTGAAGTTTTGATGGTTGTATTTCTTAATCTGGCAGATAACATAGCATAAAAATAGACTTAAATGCTATTGTACTAGGCTGCTAAAGGCACGTTTATTTTCCAACATCTATTTAAGTACTTAAAATTATTTGTATTAGTGATCATTAATTTAGCCTTGTAATTTGATATCTATCATGCAACTAATATTGATTTGAATTTTCCCTGTGAGCCTAATTTCATTGTCAATGACAATGGATTTTCTGTCTAAGTGATATAATAGATGTATATATTTTCAGTAAATATTCACTGTTTCCTTTTCTAAATTGTCACATTTGCTGTCTTCTGGCACCATCCCTATATCTAAGGAGAATTAGAAGATTGTGGCAAGATTATCTGCAATTTCCATTTTTACTTCCTTCAGTGCCTCCCCTCTATTTTTATCCTATCCAATATCAAAATTCCCTTCTCATTTACTATTCCATTGACAAGTGTCCTCTTTTGTAAAAGCAAACATGCAAAGTATTTCTTTAGTACTTCAAACATACCCAGTGCCTCCATGTTCCATCCTTTTTTGGTCCTGAATTTGGGTCCAACCTTCCTTTGACCACCCTTTTGTTACTTAACTTTTTAAGAGTTTTTTTGGGTTCTGTTTTACATTAGCTGCTTATCTATTCTCATGCTGTCTGTTTGCCTCTTTATTGACTCTGTTACATCGTTGCACTTTCTGAATGCATCTTGGTTCTCCACTGAATTAAAAGCCTTACGTTTTTCATAACTTCTCATCTTGAAAATAAATATGCTGAGGAGCTATAGATTATGATGCCCCTCCTTTTCCCTTTGTAGAAATGTGACTTATCTGTACCTAAACTAACTCCTCTTTGAAAGTCTCCCACTGTTTTGCCTGCTTATTTTATGATCCAAGTCTACCTGCAATAGATTATTTTTCATTTCTCTGAAATTAGCCCAACTCCAGTTAAGTACACTTGATTTTTCCTTGTCCTTTCACAAAACTATTTTGAACCCGATGATATGACCAGCAAATTTGCCTTTCTCATTGGGCTGGAACGACGCTGGTCAAGAAAATCTTCTTATACACATCAGTTCTTCTGCTCTTCGACCTTTAACGTTGTTCCTGTCCCAGTATGTATCAGAACAATTGAATTTCCCCATAATTATTATTACTCTACACGCTATTATTATTACTCCATAATTATTATGACTCTACACCTGTTAAAAACCTGTTTAAATAAGTTTAAAGCACTTTTATATTGAGAACTTACCTTGCAGAACTGTTTAAATCATTTAAAAGCATTTTTGCGGGCTTTTTGTATTTACCACTTTAAGAATTCTAAGGGAGTGGATTGCAGGGAGTTGTGGGGGAGCAGGCTTTAAAACAGCGCCAGGTTTAAAAGGAGGCCTGGTGTAGACAGTGGGCAGCGTCGGAGCGGGCAGTGGAGTGAGTGGGAAGCAGAGTGAGCTATTAGGGCTTAAGATCAAAAGGGCTTGAGAGAAAAAGGGCCAGGTAAGTTCGTGTGGAAATTTTCAATATTACTACAGTGAATAATGGAGGGGCATGTGATGTGTTGTTTCTGTATGATGTGGGAACTGGTGGACCCCAGGGTCCTTCCCAGTGACCATGTCTGCAGTAAGTGCAGGTTGCTGGAGGAGCTCCAGCTCAAGGTAGATGAGCTGGCCTCTGAGCTACAGACACTGAGGCTCATCAGGGGGAGAGCGGGTGCTATTGTCAATGGGGTGCAAGTGACATCCACACCCCCCCCCCCCGCCCCCCCCCCAGACTGGCTAACTCTAAGAGTCAGGAACAAGTGGGGGATGTTGAGCGGAGGAAGGGGGATGTTGAGCGGAGGAAGGAGGGTGGAGAGTGGATGCCTCAGCTTCTCAAGCTGCATAACAGGTTTGAGGTTCTTGCTTCCAGTCTGGACGAGAACGAGGGAGGTGAGGTTGGTGAGCAAACTGCACACGGTACAGTGATACAGCAGGACATAGGTGAAGAGAAGGTGAAAAGGAATGTAGTAGTAATTGGGGATAGTGGGGTGAAGGGTATTGACACTGTCCTTTGTCACAATGACAAAATGCACAGAAGGGTGTATTGTCTGCCTGGTTCTCAGGTCTGGGATGTCGCATCTGGGCTGCAGAGGAACCTGGAGTGGGAGGGTGAGAATCCAGTCGTTGTGGTACATGTGGGTGCCAACAACGTAGGCAAAATGCGAACTGAGGATCTGGGGAGGGAGTATGAAAAGCTGGGAATGGAATTAAAAAGTAGGACTGACAAGATGGTTATCTCTGGGCTACTGCCTGAACCGAGTGCAGACGGGCGTAAGGTTGATAAGATTAAGGAAGTGAATGGGTGGCTCAGGGATTGATGTGGGAGGAATGGGTTTGAATTTATGGGGCATTGGCATCAGTATTGGGGTAGGTGGGACATGTTCGGGTGGGATGGGGTTGATCTGAACCGTGCTGAGACCAGAGTCCTGGCGAATCATGTAAATAGGACTGTAGACAGGGCTTTAAACTAATTGGGGGGGGGGTGCGAGGATAGGTGACATTACGGGGGCTAAAGTTAAGGAGACGGTACAGGTAAGGGAAGAGGCCGAGGATGTCCCAATAATAAAGGGAGTAGGGGGCGTGAGTATGGTTTGGTGGTGTTCTGGCAAATAGGGTCCAGGTGAAGGCTGGGATGAAGGCGCTTTATCTGAATGCATGAAGCATTCAGAATAAAGTGGATGAGCTGGTGGCGCAGATCAGCACAAATGGATATGATCTGGTGGCCATTACAGAGACGTGGCTGCAAGGTGACAGGGACTGGGAGCTGAATGTCCAGGGGTATCAAGTGTTAGGAAGGATAGGCGAGAGGAAAAGGGGGGCGGCGTAGCTCTGCTGATTAAGGATAGCATCAGGGTGGTAGCAAGGGATGATATAGGAACCAAAGAGCAGAAAGTGGAATCGTTGTGGGTGGAGATTAGGAACAGCAAAGGGAGGAAGACGCTGGTGGGTGTCGTCTATAGGCCCCCGAATAATGATCTGGAGGTGGGGCGGGCTGTTAACGCGCAAATAAGTGCGGCGTGCAGGAATGGAACGGCCGTAATTATGGGAGATTTCAATCTGCATGTTGATTGGTCGACCCATGTTGGACGCGGTGGGCTCGAGGAGTTGTTCTTGGAATGCTGCTGGGATAGTTTCCTTGAACAGTGTGTGTTGGAGCCGACGAGGGAGCGAGCTATCTTGGATCTGGTGTTATGTAATGAGGCGGGTAGAATTAGGGACCTTGCGGTGAAGGATCCTCTTGGGGAGAGTGATCATTGTATAGTGGAGTTTCTGGTGCAGATGGAGGAGGAGAAAGTGGGTTCCCGGACACGCGTCCTTTGTTTGAACAGAGGGGAGTACGGTAAGATGAGAGAAGAATTGGCGAATGTTGACTGGGGGAGCACGTTGGAAGGTAGGTCTGCTGAGGAGCAGTGGAGGATCTTTAAGGAGATCTTTCTTGGTGCTCAGCGGAAATTTATTCCGATGGTTAAAAAGGACCGTAGGAGGGGAGGTAATAAGCCGTGGATAACGAAGGAGGTGAAGGAAAGTGTTAAATTAAAAGCGGAGGCGTTTAGAGCAGCTAAGAGTAGTGGGCGAGAAGGGGATTGGGAGAGGTTTAAATGTCAACAAAGATTGACAAAGAAGTTGATAAAGAAGGGTAGGAGAAACTATGAAGCTGGGCTAGCGCTTAATATAAAAAAGGATAGCAAGAGTTTTTATAAATATAGAAAAAGGAAGAGGCTGGCTAGGGTGAACGTTGGACCCTTAGAGGATGAGAGGGGGGACTTAGTGGTAGGGGATGGGAAAATGGCTGAGGTCTTGAATAACTTTTTTGTTTCGGTCTTCACGGAGGAAAACGTGAATAATTTGCTGGGTGTTAGCGATGGAAAGGTGGTAGGACTGGAGGGTCTCAATGATATTATTGTTACTAGAGAGGTGGTGCTCGACAGACTGGAGGGACTGATTGTGGACAAGTCCCCAGGACCGGATGGAATGCATCCGAGGGTTCTGAAAGAAATGGCGGAGGTGATAGTGGATGCCTTGGTTATTTTCCAGACTTCGCTGGATTCCGGTGAAGTGCCGGAAGATTGGAAAGTGGCTAATGTTACGCCGTTGTTTAAGAAGGGTGGCAGGCAAAAGGCAGGGAATTATAGGCCTGTTAGTTTAACGTCTGTTGTAGGTAAAATGTTAGAATCCGTCATCAAGGAGGAAATAGCGAGGCATCTTGAGGGGAATTGCTTGATAGAGCAGACGCAGCGCGGTTTCGTTAAGGGGAAGTCGTGTCTGACAAATTTATTGGAGTTCTATGAGGATGTGTCTAGGGCGGTGGATAGAGGAGAGCCGGTGGATGTGGTCTGTCTTGATTTTCAGAAGGCGTTTGACAAGGTACCTCACAAGAGGTTATTGCAGAAGGTAAGGGGGCATGGAGTTGGGGGTAGAGTGTTAGCATGGATAGAGGATTGGTTGTCAAATAGGAGGCAGAGAGTGGGGGTTAATGGCTGCTATTCGGATTGGCGGTTGGTGACTAGTGGCGTGCCCCAGGGGTCGGTGCTGGGGCCTCAGCTATTTACCATTTATATAGATGATCTGGAGGAGGGAACCGAGTGTATGGTGTCAAAATTCGCTGATGACACCAAGATTGGTGGAACGGCAAATTGTGCGGAGGGTGTGGAGAGTCTGCAGAAGGATCTAGATAGGCTGGGCGAATGGGCCAGGAAATGGCAAATGGAATTTAATGTTGGCAAGTGCGAGGTGGTCCACTTTGGTAGGAAGAATGGTAGGAAGGACTATTACTTACGTGGCGAAAAACTGCAGCAGGCGACGGTGCAGAGGGACCTCGGGGTCCTTGTGCATGAGTCGCAAAAACCCAGCCTGCAGGTGCAGCAGGTGGTCAGGAAGGCTAATGGGATGCTGGCCTTCATAGTGAGGGGGATTGAATATAAAAGTAGGGAGGTCTTGCTGCAGCTGTATAGGGCATTGGTGAGGCCGCAGCTGGAGTACTGTGTGCAGTTTTGGTCGCCGCACTTACGCAAGGATATTTTGGCCTTGGAGGGAGTGTAGAGGAGGTTTACTAGGCTGATGCTGGAGTTGAGGGGGTTGAGCTATGAGGAGAGGCTGAATAAACTAGGCTTGTACTCGTTAGAGTTTAGAAGAATGAGGGGAGATCTCATTGAGACGTATAAGATGATGACTGGGATGGATAGGATAGAGGTGGAGAGACTCTTCCCGCTCAGAAAGGACAGTAGGACTAGGGGACACAGCCTCAAGATAAAGTGGGGGGGGGGGTTGGGTGGGTGGGGGGGGGTGGGGTTTAGAACAGAGCTGAGGAGGAACTTCTTCACTCAAAGGGTGGTGAATCTCTGGAATTCTCTGCCCGTTGAAGTGGTGGAGGCTGCCTCGCTAAATATTTTTAAGACGCGGGTTGATGGGTTTTTGATAAGCGAGGGGATTAAGGGTTATGGGGAGAGGGCGGGAATGTGGAACTGAGACATAACAGATCAGCCATGATCTTATTGAATGGCGGGGCAGGCTCGAAGGGCTGGATGGCCTACTCCTGCTCCTATTTCTTATGTTCTCTATACAAAAATTTATTTATTAGTCACAAGTAGTATTACATTAACACTGCAGTGAAGTTACTGTGAAAATCCCCTAGTCACCACATTCAGTTACACTGAGGGAGAATTTGCCATGGCCAGTGCACCCAACCAGCACATCTTTGGATTGCAGTACCGTCATTTATCCTTTGATAATCAATTAATTGGGTTGGTATTTTAAACGTAACAAGATTTCATTTTTCTTCCTATTAGCTCCTGTGTCTTCAGAGTCATCAAGTAGCATTGAACAAGAAAAGTACCTACAAGCTTTGCTGAATGCAGTACCTAGCTTCTCCAAAATGAATGGAAGCAGCACACTTTCTGGTCATCCCAATGTCACCTTTTCTCCAGGTGCAGTTGCATGAAAATTGATTGCGGTACGGAGTGCTAGGGACTGAAGGGAGTTACTTAACTTCAAGATATGATTTTCATTGATTTTGAACTCTGTATAGAATCATAAAATCACGACAGTGCAGAAGGAGGCCATTCGGCCCATTGAGTCTGCACTGACAACAATCCCACCCCAGGCCCTATGCCTACAACCCCACACATTTACCCTGCTAATCCCTGTAACCTGCACTATGGGCAATTTAGCCTGGCCAATCAACCTATCAAGCACATCTTTGGACTGTGGGAGGAAACCCACACAGACGCAGGGGAAAATATGAAAACTCCACACAGACAGTGGCCCAAGCCGGGAATCAAACCCAGGTCCCTGGAGCTGTGAGGCAACAGTGCTAACCACTGTGCTACCATGAGGCCCCTGTATGATAGCTAATTTTTAGTATTACTATAAATGATATATACTATCAGTTTAAAGCTCATTTATTAGTATCACAAGTGGGCTTACATTAACACTGCAATGAAGTTACTGTGAAAATCTCCTAGTCTCCACACTCCTGCACCTGTTCGGGTACATCGAGGGAGAATTTAGCATGGCCAATGCACTGAAGCAGCACATCTTTAAGACTGTGGGAGGAAACCGGAGCACCCTGAGAAAACCCACACAGACAGTGAGAATGTGCAAACTCCACACAGACAGTGACCTGAGCCGGGAATCGAATCCGAGTCCCTGGCTCTGTGAGGCAGTAGTGCTAACCACACACTGTGTCATGCTAAAGTTTTTTGTTTTGCACTCATCTTACATAACTATCTTGATGAGTGGAAAACAAAAAGCTTTGATAATATTTCTCTGTTTTCAGCAATCCTCAGGTTCTATACAACTACTGACCAGTTTTTATTCTGTTTATTTACAAAGAATGTGAGGAGGTTGCTTGCTTCAATGCCTTTGTAATTCTGCACAATACCACAGCCTTCTACACTGAGATGCAGTTTTCCCTCCAACATTCACATGTTGATGCCAACAGCTGACATGGAGGATAGGTGACGTACAGTGGGTTTGAGTTACATGACGCCACTCTGGATGTCTTGCAGTGTTGAAGAGATATTTCATTTAATGGAGAGACTTACTCCATTCTTCTTTATCAAAATGCCTACTGATAGATATTTAAAAGCCAGTTTCCAAAAGCACAGCAATTCATTTTCCTTTGTTTATCTGAAAATGTTAGTCGCACGACTCATTAGAACTGATTGTGAAACCTTGCTTTAAAACAAATACTGTTGTGTATGCATTTTTTAAATGTTTAAATAAGCCCAAAATTGTGAATACACAATTTAGTAAAAGGGTGAGGAGGATTTTTTCATAATCTGTCCAGTGGAAATTGGCAATCATAAAGGGTAATGAAGTATATAAAGCTTTGAATGCTAGACAGCTAGAGAAATAATGTTGAATTGATCAAAATAGGCACTCAGTCTATACTACTAATGCAACTTAACTATATACTTCCAACATCAACTTATTTTAATACTTGCAGTCCTTAAGCTTTACTTGGACTTGTTTAGTCTTGTAAATCTGCTTATTTATAGACTTGTCATTTTAAGTATTGAACAATTTTATTAAGGATAAAGATATTTTAAGAGCTCAGTTTTCCCTTGCCACTGTTCTTATTTCATTTGCTCCTTTTTCTGAAAATGTATGCTGAGTATACATTGAGCTATGTCTCCATGGTGCCAAGCATCCTTTCATATTTTACCCAAAAGATGTTTGAGAATAAGTATTAAGTCAGGCATCAAAGACTTTATCTTGTCTCACCTTACCTCCATCAAGTGGCGGCATGGTGGCACAGTGGTCAGCACTGTTGCCTCACAGTACCAGGGACCCGGGTTCAATTCCCACCTTTGGTCACTGTCTGTGTGGAGTTTGCACAATCTCCCCGTGTCTGTGTGGGTTTCCTCCGCATGCTCCAGTTTCTTCCCACAATCCAGAAATGTGCGTGTTAAGTGGATTGGTCATGCTGAATTGCCCTTTATTGTCAGGGGGACTAGTTAGGGTAAATACATGGGGTTACAGGGAAAGGGCCTGGGTGGGACTGTGGTTGGTGCAGACTTTATGGGCCAAATGGCCTCCCTATGCACTGTAGGATTCTATGATTCTATAAGAATGAAATGTTGGATATTGATCAGGGTTAGTAACTTTGACCAGTTTTCTCCTTCCTGGCCCTAGGATATCTGAAATGAATTTGAATGTTTCTAAATTTAGATCAGCTAATTTTGCGTGGATTGTGTAGCAAACCCCAGGCATTCCTGGTCTGTATGACTTCGCTGCTGAAAGTATAATCCTATCAAAGGAGTTTTTTTAATTCCCTCTTTATAAAATTTATTTGAGTGAATCAAATTCAAACTATAAACACTTTTTTCCAGATACAGCCATTGACAAACGGTCCTCTCGAACAACCAGTGTTGTAAAGCAGATGATCCCACCACATTTGGATGTGCATCTCCCAAATAGTTTTACACGTGGAGGTTAGTGCTGTTATATTCTAACCCTATTTCAAAGTTCAGATTCAAGAAGTTAAGGAATTCGTAAAAGTTCTTTCCTTGCCTTATTAAGTTGGAGACTTTGAAATATAATCTCTGAACATATAAGTACAACTCTCAACTGTGTTAACACAGATTATTTTCCCCATAGAAATGAGCTCCTGATCTCAGCCCCTCTCCAATGGGAAAGCATAAGGGAGACTAAATCAGTGCTTCTGTTGCAGCTAAATAGTATACTGCTCCTGGCAGCTGAGAGCATTATTCAAAGTAGGTCACCTGCAGGTGGAACATATCTCAAGATCATTGGAGCAAGAAGAAAAGAATTCCCCCTATAAAGAATATTTACCAAAAAAAAGTACAAAATCATTTGTTATTTCCTGCATATTAATTATATTTTTATTTCTGTATTTAAATAGGTTTATTTAGCGACACATTTATCAGAATGTCCCAATAATAAAGGGAGTAGGGAGCATGAGAAAGGTTGGTAGCGTTCCTTCAAATAGGGTCCAGATAAAGGCTGGGATAAAAACACTTTATCCGAATGCAGGAAGCATTCGAAACAAAGTGAATGAGCTGGCGGCGCAGATCAGCACAAATGAATATGATCTGGTGGCCATTACGGAAACGTGGCTGCAGGGTGACAGGGACTGGGAGCTGAATGTCCAGGGGTAGGAAGGATAGACGGGAGGAAAAGGGGGGAGGGGTAGTTCTGCTGATTAAGGATAGTATCAGGGTGGTAGTAAGGGAGGATATAGGCGCCAAAGAGCAGAACATGGAATCGTTGTGGGTGGAGGTAAGGAACAGCAAGGGGAGGAAGACGCTGGTGGGTGTGGTCTATAGGCCCCCAAATAATGACCTGGAGGCGGGGCGGGCTATAAACACACAAATAAATGGTGCGTGCAGGAATGGAACAGCAATAATTTTGGGGGATTTCAATCTACATATTGATTGGTCGACTCATGTTGGATGCGGTGGGCTTGAGGAAGAGTTCTTGGAATGCTGCCGGGATAGTTTCCTTGAACAGTGTGTGCTGGAGCCGACGAGGGAGCAAGCTATCTTAGATCTGGTGTAATGTAATGAGGCAGGTAGAATTAGGGACCTTGTTGTGAGGGATCCTCTTGGGAAGAGTGATCATTGTATGGTTGAGTTTTTGATGCAGATGGAGGATGAGAAAGTAGGATCCCGGACCTGTGTCCTCTGTTTGAACAGAAGGGAGTACGGTAGGATGAGAGAAGAATTGGCAAATGTAGAGTGGGGGCGCAGATTGGTCGGTAGGACTGCTGAGGAACAATGGAGGATCTTTAAGGAGATCTTTCTTGGTGCTCATCAGAAATTTATTCCGATGGTGAAGAAGGATCGTAGGAGAAGGGATAATCAGCTGTGGTTAACGAAGGAGATAAAGGAGAGTATTAAATTAAAAGCTGATGCGTTTAGAGTGGCTAAAAGTAGTGGGTGAGTAGAGGATTGGGAGAGGTTTAAAAATCAACAAAGAATGACAAAGAAGTTGATAAAGGAAGGATAGACTATGAAGCTAAACTAGCGCTATATATAAAAAAAGGATAGTAAGAGTTTTTATAAATATGTAAAGAGAAGGAGGCTGGCTAGGGTGAATGTTGGACCCTTAGACGGTGAGAGGGAGGACTTAGTGGTGGGAGATGAGGAAATGGCTGAGGCCTTGAATATGTTTTTTGCTTCAGCCTTCACGGAGGAGGACGCGAATAGTTTGCCAGGTATTAACGATAGAAGGATAGTAGGAATTGAGGGCCTGAATAAGATCATTGTCACTAGAGAGATAGTGCTTGATTGACTAGCGGGACTGATGGTGGACAAGTCCCTAGGACTGGATGGAATGCATCCCAGGGTTCTGAAGGAAATGGCGGAGGTGATAGTTTATGCCTTAGTGATTATTTTCCAAACCTTGCTGGATTCCGGGGAAGTGCCGGAAGATTGGAAAATGGCTAATGTTACGCCGCTGTTTAAAAAGGGTAGCAGGCAAAAGGCAGGGAATTATAGGCCGGTTAGTTTAACGCCTGTTGTAGGAAAAATGCTTGAATCCATCATCAAAGAAGAAATAGTGAGGCATCTTGAGAAGAATTGTTTGATAGAGCAGACGCAGCACGGATTCGTTAAGGGGAAGTCGTGTCTGACGAATTTATTGGAATTCTATGAGGACGTGTCTAGGGCGGTGGACGGAGGGGAACCGGTGGATGTGGTGTTCCTTGATTTTCAGAAGGCATTTGATAAGGTGCCGCACAAAAGGTTGTTACAGAAGGTTAGGGGGCATGGAGTTGGGGGTAAGGTGTTAGCGTGGATAGAGGTTTGGCTGTCAAATAGGAGGCAGAGAGTAGGTGTCAATGGGCGCTATTCGGATTGGCAGTTGGTGACTAGTGGAGTGCCCCAGGGATCGGTGCTGGGGCCTCAGCTATTTACCATTTATATAGATGATCTGGAGGAGGGAGCTGAGTGTAGAGTGTCGAAATTTGCTGATGACACAAAGATAAGTGGAAAAGCAAATTGTGTGGAGGGTGTGGAAAGTCTGCAGAGGGATCGAGATAGGCTGAGCGAGTGGGCGAGGACCTGGCAGATGGAATACAATGTTGGCAAGTGTGAGGTTATCTACTTTGGCAGGAATAATGGCAGGAGGGACTACTACTTAAAGGGCGAAAAGCTGCAGCATGCTACAGTGCAGAGGGACCTGGAGGTCCTTGTGCATGAGTCATAAAAACCCAGCCTACAGGTGATCAGGAAGGCAAATGGGATGCTGGCCTTCATAGCAAGGGGGATTGAATATGAAAGTAGGGAGGTCTTGCTGCAACTGTACAGGGCACTGGTGAGGCCGCAGCTGGAGTACTGTGTGCAGTTTTGGTCGTCGCACTTGCGCATGGATATTTTGGCCTTGGAGGGAGTGCAGAGGAGGTTCACTAGACTGATACTGGGGTTGAGGGGGTTGAACTATGAAGAGAGGCTGAATAGACTGGGTTTGTACTCGGAGTTTAGAAGGATGAGGGGGGATCTTATTGAGACATATAAGATGATGAAGGGGATGGATAGGATAGAGGTGGAGAGGTTCTTCCCGCTCAGAAAGGACAGCAGGACTAGAGGGCACAGCCTCAAGATAAGGTGGGGGGGAGCAGTTTAGAACAGGGTTGAGGAGGAACTTCTTCACTCAAAGGGTGGTGAATCTCTGGAATTCTCTGCCCGTTGAAGTGATGGAGGCTACCTCGCTAAATACATTTAAGACGCGGGTAGATAGGTTTTTGGTAGGCAAGGGGATTAAGGGTTATGGGGAGAAAGCGGGAAAGTGGAACTGATCCACTTCAGATCAGACATGATCTTATTGAATGGCGGGGGCAGGCTCGAGGGGCTAGATGGCCTACTCCTGCTCCTATTTCTTATGTTCTTATGTTCAGTTTATCGAAGAATAGGGGTGCTTTCTGAGCTCAATTTTCAGTCTTAATACATATATGTGCATAAGCAATTAAGAAAACGATTCAGCATACAGGGTCTCAAACACATGTCCCTTCATTCTGTGCCATTGGATAGTGGTGTCTGTGTTCAGGAGACCACCCTGCCATCCCAAAGGTAAGCTATTTGGAAAAGTGAAATCAATTATGAAAGTTCATATAGATGTCAATGAGAGAAAATTAAGGAGCATATGGGTAAATGCCCTAAGGAGCTTCACAGGAGCATTATCAAATTTAAATAACTGGAATGTGTGCCTTTAGTTTTACCATTCTACATGTGAATATTAGAAGAACATTTTATTCGGAAAGAAGAGAACAATATAATTTTGGCAATTACATTTTAAGGTATAAAATTAGGATCTTGAAGTTTTGAACTTGCGTTTTTTTACTATCTCGGTATGCCTGTATAACTAAGATGCTGCCAAGGTTTGGAAGCACAGCCAGAAACATGTCAAAGTTTGATCTGGCCTCTCTGATAAACTAACCAGTTGTAACATGAATGTTCTGATTCTCAAATTGATAGAAAGTAACCTTTGAACATAGTTTTTAACCAGTTGAAGATAGCTCTTAGTTGGTCGCATGGCAGATGGACGTCACGTCCTTAAATTCACACAAATAGACCATGTATATTTTGGAAAAACAAAATGATTCTTAAAAATTGTTAATTTGAAGTTGAAGTAGTATCATAAAAAATAAGATAAAGAATAAAAAATAAGATTAAAGATGTAGGCAAGACAGACAGGCAGACAACATTGGGCCAGAATTTTGACAGCACTATTGTTCCATCCAAATTAAGGCAATGTGGGACTTCCACCTTAACTAATATCATCATAAGTTGTTGGAAAATACCCAGAGGGGAGGCAGAGATCCAATGCTACAGCAGAATTTAAAACCAAAGAGACAACGGAAACATTAATTACTGGAACAGTAGCTTTGTTTTCACATTACTGGACAAATAACCTAGCGGCATGGACTAATGATCCAAAGACAAAAGTCCAAATCCCACCACAGCAACTGGGGAATTTAAATTCCCCTAATAAATTTGGAATAAAACGTTAATGCTGCCAATGAAACATCCATATTGTAAAAACCCATCCTAGTTCTTTAATGTCCTTAAGGGAAGGAAATCTCCTTAAATGCGATAGTAATGTGGCAGTCTCTTAACCACCCTCTGAAATGCTTTAGCAAACCTTTCAGTTGTACCAAACTGCTACAGCAAAGTACAATAAGAACAAAACAGGACAAACCATCTTGCATCAACCTCTGTACTGAACTTGTACATGGAAAGGCACACCTAGTCAAACCTAACTGCAAAGTCTCCTAACTAATATCTAAGGACTTTCAGGACTTGGAAGGGGCGCTGGAACAAAGAACAAAGAAAATTACAGCAGAGGAATGGGGTCTTTCGCCCTCCAAGCCTGCATCGACCAGGCTGGCTGTCTGAACTAAAGCCCCCACCCTTCTGGGGACCATATCCCTCCATTCTCATCCTATTCATGTATTTGTCAAAATGCCCCTTAAAAGTCACTATTGTCTCTGCTTCCACTACCTCCCTCGGCAGCAAGTTCCAGGCACCCATCACCCTCTGTGTAAAAACGTTTGCCTTGTACGTCTTCTATAAACCTTGCCCCTCACCCTTAAACCTATGCCCCTTAGTAGTTGAGTCTTCCATCCTGGGAAAAAGCTTCTGACTATCCACTTGGTCCATGCCCCTCATAATCTTGTAGACTTCTATCAGGTCACACCTTAATCTCCATCATTCCAGTGAAGACAAACCAGGTTTCTCCAACGTCTCCTCATAGCTAATGGTCCCCATACCAGGCAACATCCTGCTAAATCTTTTCTGTACTTGCTCCAAAGCCTCCACATTCTTCTGCTAGTGTAGCGACCAGAGTTGAACACTATGTTCTAAGTGCGACCTAACTAAGGTTCTATAAAGCTGCAACATGACTTTCCAATTTTTAAACCCAGTAGCCAGGCCGATGAAGGCAAGCATGCTGTATGCCTTCTTGACTACCTTTTCCACCTGCATTGCCACCTTGTGACCTATATACCCAGATTCCTCTACCTATCGATAATCTTAAGGCTTCTGCCATTTACTATATATTTCCTATCTGTATTAGCCCTTCCAAAATGTATTACCTCACATTTGTTCGGATTAAATGCCGTCTGCCATCTCTCTGCCCAAGTCTCCAACCGATCTATACCCATCTGTATCCTCTGATGGCTCTCATTGCTATCCACAAATCCACCAACCTTTGTGTCATCCACCAACCTTTGTGTCATCCACCAACCTTTGTGTCATCCACCAACCTGTGTGTCATCCACCAACCTGTGTGTCATCCACCAACCTGTGTGTCATCCACCAACCTGTGTGTCATCCACCAACCTGTGTGTCATCCACCAACCTGTGTGTCATCCACCAACCTGTGTGTCATCCACCAACCTGTGTGTCATCCACCAACCTGTGTGTCATCCACCAACCTGTGTGTCATCCACCAACCTGTGTGTCATCCACCAACCTGTGTGTCATCCACCAACCTGTGTGTCATCCACCAACCTGTGTGTCATCCACCAACCTGTGTGTCATCCACCAACTTACTGATCAAACCAGTTACATTTTTCTCCCAATCATTTATACATATTACAAACAGCAAATGTCCCAGCACTGATCCCTGAAGAACACGACTTGTCTCAGCCCTCCATTCAGAAATGCACCCCTACACTGCTACCCTCTGTCTTCTACAACCGAGCCAGTTCTGTACCAACCTTGCCAGCTCCATACATCCTCACCGTCTACACCAGTCTGCGATGAGGGACCTTGTCAAAGGCCTTGCTGAAGTCCATGTAGACAACATCCACTACCCAACCCTCATCAATCATCTTCATCACTTCCTCGAAAAACTTGATCAAGTTAGTGAGGCATGACCTCCCCTTCACAAAACCATGTTGTCCCTTGCTAGTATGTCTACCTGTTTCCAAGTGGGAATAAATCCTGTCTCAAAGAATCCTCTCCAATAATTTCCCTGTCACCTGATGTAAGATTCACCAGCCTGTAATTACTTGGATTATTCTTGCTACCCTTCTTAAACAAAGAAACAACATTGGCTATTCTCTAGCCCTCTGGGATCTCCCCTGTAGCCAGTGAAGATACAAAGATTTCTCTCAAGGCCCCAGCAATTTCCTCCCTTGCCTCTCAGTATTCTGGGGTATATCTCATTAGGCCCTGGGGACTTGTCTATCTTAATATTTCTCAAGAACCCCAATACCACCTCCTTTTTGACCTCAACATGACTCATACCAACTGCACACCCTTCCCAGACTCATCATCCGCCAAGCCCTTCTCTTTGGTGAATACTGAAGCAAAGTACTTATTTAATATCTCGCCCATTTCCTCTGGCTCCACACATAGATTCCCTCCCCTGTTCTTGAGTGGGCCAGCTCTCTCCCTGACTACTGTCTCGCTCTATATATGTAAAAAGAGCCTTGGGATTTTACTCAATACTGCTGGCCAATGACTTTTTGTGACCTCTTTTAGCCCTCATTTATCCTTGCTTAAGTTTTTTTTTTCTACTTTCCTTGTATTCCACACTTGCTTGTGTGTCTGTAGCCACCTAGCCTTGACAATTGCTTCCTTCTTCTCTTTGACCAGGCTCATGATATCTGTCATTATCCAACGTTCCCAAAACTTGCCATACTTACCCTTCACCCTTACAGGAATGTGCCGGTCCTGAATCCAACTTACACTTGAAAGCCTCCCACATGTCAGATGTTGATTTGTCCTCAAACGTCTGTCTCCAATTTACATTCTTCAGTTCTTGCCTAATATTGTAGTAATTAGTATCTTAATTTGAGGACTACACTTATCTTTATCCATACCTTAAAGCTTACTGAATTGTGGTCACTGTTCCCGAACTGCTCCTCTACTGAAACATGGACCATCTGGCCTGGCTCATTTATAACAAGTTATAAATAAGAAGTAATAATGTAACAAAGTCATTGTCACGGAATAATACCTTTCAGTTCATAGCATAGGCCCTTCCGTTATTTCCCTGGCTGTGCCCTTTCCAACTGGCTGGACAAATCTACCACATTCAAGATGGCGTGAACTGAGAGTCCTTTAGACTGATGCCCGACCTATAATGTTCATGACAACAGATCAAACATGGGCAAGGAAACCTGCTGATTATGCTGCTTTAGATAATAAGTCAGTAGCCCTCCGTATTGAACTGCACTTGAACATCATACAGGATGGATAGGTGCACAGAATATACTCTGGATGGGGGACTTCAATGTCCATGATCACAACTGCCCCAGTGGCACCACTACTGATTGAGCTTGCTCGAGTCCATGAAGGACTAAGCTGCCAGATTGCAGCTGGTGATGGGAGAACCAACATGAAGAAAATGCCTCCTTAAGCTTAGTTATCCTTAATCAACCTGTTGTATATATATCTATCCATGACTTTGTTGGTTGAAGTGACCACCACAGAGTCATTATGAAGATATAGTCAAATCTTCACTGTTAAAACACCCTCCCTAATGTTGTTTCCACTTATTCATTCATGGGATGTGAACACCACTTGAAAGGCCATAAATTGTTACCATTGTTAATTGCTCTTGAGAAAATATGGCACTGGCATCATGCTAAACAAGATAAATCCAGAATAGATCTAGCAATTCAAAACTACGCATCCATGAGGTTCTATGGACCATCAGACAGTAGAATTGGGTTCCTCCACAATCTGTAATCTCGTGGCCTGGCATATTCGAAATCTACTATGTTACAGACAAGAGGAGCTTTAATTTAAATAGCCCTAATATCTCCACTCGCCGCCTACCTGCAAACAGAAAGGTGTTCTGATTTTGCTTTCCTCCTTTATAAGCAGTAATGTATTTCCCAATGCCTCAGTAATATGAACAAAGAACAGTACAGCACAGGAACAGGCCCCTCGGCCCTCCAAGCCTGCACCGATCATGTGTTCCTAACTAGACCATCCGTTTGTATCCCTCTATTCCCAGTCTGTTCATGTAGCTATCTAGTTAAGTCTTAAATGATCCTAACATGCCTGCCTCAACCACCTTGCTTGGTAGTGCATTCCAGGCTCTCACCACCCTCTGTGTAAAATTCATCCACTGCGTATCTGTATTGAACCCTGCCCCTCTTACCTTGAACTTGTGACCCCTTGTGTTCGTCACCTCCAACCTGGGAAAAAGCTTCCCACTGTTCACCTTATCTATGCCCTTCATAATTTTATACACCTCTATTAGGTCACCACTCATCCTCCCCCTTTCCAGGGAGAACAACCCCAGTTTACCCAATCGCTCCTTATAGCTAAGACCCTTCATACCTGGCAATATCCTGGTAAACCTTTTTCTACACTCTGTCTACAGCCTCCACGTCCTTCTGGTTGTGTGGCGACCAGAACGGGATGCAGTATTCCAAATGTGGCCTAACCAACGTGCTATATAACTGCAACATCATATGCCAACTTTTATACTCTATGCCCCATCCAATAAAGGCAAGCATGCCATATGCCTTCTTCACCACCTTTTCCACCTGTGCTGCCACCTTTAAGGATCTGTGGATTTGCACACCCAGATCCCTCTGTGTGTCTATATTCGTGATGGTTCTGCCATTTATTGTCTAGCTCCCCCCTGCATTAGATCTACCAAAATGCATCACTTCGCATTTAACTGAATTAAATTCCATCTGCCATTTCTCCACCCAATTTTCCAGCCTATCTATATCCTGCTGTATTCCCTGACAATGTTCATCACTATCCACAACTCCAGCAGTCTTTGTGTCGTCCGCAAACTTACTAATCAGACCAGCTACATCATCTTCCAAATCATTTATATATATCACAAACAGCAGAGGTCCCAGTACAGAGCCCTGTGGAACACCACTAGTCACAGACCTCCAATCAGAAAAAGACCCCTCCACTGCTACCTCCTATGGCCAAGCCAGTTCTGTATCTGTCTAGCTAGTTCACCTTTGATCCCATGAGATTTAACCTTTTGCACCAGCCTGCCATGAGATACCTTTTCAAATGCCTTACTAAAATCCATGTAGACGACATCCACAGCCCTTCCCTCGTCAATCATTTTTGTCACCTCCTCAAAAAACTCAACCAAATTTGTGAGGCATGACCTCCCTCTTACAAAACCATGATGTTATCGCTAATGAGACTATTCGTTCTAAATGTGTTGAGAGCCTATCTCTAAGACTCTTCTCCAACTGTTTCCCTACCACAGATGTCAAGCTGACTGGCCTACAATTACCCAAGTTATCTTTGCTATCCTTCTTAAATAACAGCACCACATTTGCTATCCTTCAATCCTTTGGGACTTCACCTGTGTCCAATGAAGAAACAAAGATTTCTGTTAAAGGCCCAGCAATTTCATCTCTTGTCTCTCTCAGTAATCTAGGACAGATGCCATCTGGCCCTGGGGACTTGTCTACCTTAATGCATCCTAAAACACCTACCACTTCCTCCCTTGTAATTGTGATATGTTCTAACGGGTCTACATATCCCTCTGAGACAGTACCAATCAATGTGTCCCTCTCCTTTGTGAATACTGATGCAGAGTATTCACTTTAGGATTTCACCTGCTTCTTTGGGTTCTAAGCATAATTCCCCTCCTTTGCTCTTGAGAGGTCCGACTCTTTCTTTGACAACCCTCTTGTTCCTAACATATGTATAAAATGCCTTGGGATTCTCCTTAATCATGTCTGCCAAGAACATTTTATGACCCCTTTTTGAGTGCTCCCTGTTTGAGTTCTTCTCTGCTTTCTCTGTATTCCTCCAGTGCTTCATCTGTTTTTAGCTGCCTGGACCTTATGTATGCCTCTTTTTTCTTTTCGATTAGACTCACAATTTCTGTGATTATCCACCGCTCTTGAATCCTATCTTTCCTGTCCTTCCTTTTTACAGGCACATGCCTGATCTGCACTTGTATCAACTGCTCCTTAAAAGACTCCCAAATGCCAGATGTGGATTTACCCTCAAACAGTTTCTGCCAATCTACAGCCACCAAATCCTGCCTAATCCAGCTGTAGTTAGCCTTCCCCACCCCCCCCCCAGTTCAGCACCTTACCCATAGGACAACACTCATCCTTTTCCATGACTATCCGAAAGTTTACAGAATTGTGGTCATTATTTGCCACATATTCCCCCACTGAAATTTTGATAACCTGACAGGGCTCATTTCCCAATACTAGGTCCAGTATAGCCCCCTCTCGAGTTGGACTATCAACATATTGTTCCAAAGAACCTTCCTGGACACATTTTACAAATTCCTCCCCATCCAGATCCCCAACCATCAGGGATTTCCAGTCTAAATGAGGGAAATTAAAGTCTCCCATTACAACAACCCTATTTTTTCTACACCTGTCCAGAATCTCCTCACATATCCATTCTTCAACTTCCTGTGGGCTGTTGAGAGGACAGTAATATATCCCCAGCGTAGTAACTGCGCCCTTCCTGTTTCTGAGCTCTACTCACAGTGACTCGTCACATGATCCTTCCAAATTGTTCCACCCTCTGTACCACTGCAATATGCTCCCTAACCAGTATTGCTACTCTCCCACCTCTTCTAGCCCCTCCTCTGTCTCGCCTAAAACACTTATACTCCGGAATATTCAGCTGCCAGTCCTGTCCTCTTTTTGACCAAGTCTCTGTCGCTGCAACCACATCCAAGTTCTGTGCATGCATTAAGGCTCTAAGTTTATCTGTCTTGCCTCTAACACTCCTTGCATTTAAGCAGATGCAGTCCAGACCTCCAGGCCCACTGAGTTCATCCTCCTCTAGACTGCTCTTCCTCTTAAGTAGCCTTGCCTTGGCCCCATGCTCGTCCCCAGTCTCTACGTTTGCTGACCTATCATTCTGATTCCCATCCCCCCTACCACATTAGTTTAAACCCATCCGAACCATACTAGTAAACCTTCCAGCCGGGATATTGGTGCCCCTCCAGTTCAGGTGTAACCCTTCCTTCTTGTACAGGTCCCATCCTCCCTGGAATACTTCCCAGTAATCCACAAATCTGAATCCCTCCCTCCTGCATCAGTTCTTTAGCCATGTGTTCAGCTGCACAATCTCCCTGTTCCTAGCCTCACTAGCATGCGACACGGGGAGTAATCCAGAGAGTGCTACTCTAGAGGTCCTGTTTTTTAACCTTCCAGCTAACTCCCTAAATTGCTCTTGCAGGATCTCCCTATTCTTTCTGCCTACGTCATTTGTACCAATGTGGACAATGACGTCTGTCTGATTACCCTCCCCTTTTAGGATGCTTTCTACCACTCAGAGACATCCAGGACCTTGGCACCAGGGAGGCAGATTACCATCCTGGAATCTCGTTCGCACCCACATATCCAAAACGGCATACTTATTTCTGAGGGGAACAACCACAAGGGATCCCTGCACTGACTACTTCCTCCCCTCCCCTCTCCTGACTGTCACCCAGCTAGCAGTGTAGTTAATACTGTAACCCTATAGCAAACTCAAAATAGGGTAAACCTAAAGGTTTAGTTTATTTGCACTTGAAAATGCAAGACTAGGATTACAATGTAGCGTCGTTTTCACTCAGTAAAAGAGGAGGATAAAGAAAGAAAGAGTCACAGGGCAAAGACTGCATAATGAATTATAGTTTAATTTAACTTCAGAATCAAAGTCCAATGGCATATTCCTTCACAGAGGTCAGCAGATTGAAAGCTGATGTTGGATAATTCCCTAGTAGAGATGACTTTCATGATGAGATAGGCTTGCGATGATGTATTAGTCTTGTCGGCACTGGTACAGAATTCCAGTAGAAACAGTGTAGATGGGGCCAGGCGTTCAAACCAGGACAGAGCCCTTCTTGGTGTTGATGCTTGGTTGATGGCGGATCGCAAACTGATTTGCAGAACTGATTTGTTTCTCCCTGCTAAGGTGAGTTGGGGTATGTTCGTGACACATGACTCCCACCTTTCTAGTTTGGATTTGGCAAAAGGTATGTATTTCTTTGTCTGTGTTTGTGGGATTATTACTGTTCCAACAATTAAGAATTTGAAAGGAAGTTGTCCAAGCAGACTAGAAAACTGGTCTGGTTGGGCCTGGCTTATGAAATGCTCTTGTATAATTCCCTTTTGAACTTGCTCTCTGCAGCCCACATGGTCTTTAGAATCTCTTCAGAGATAATGAAGTGTCAGCTTGTCTAATACAGCATTGTATTGCTTCAGAAGTTCCCAGCTAAGGTTTGCATGGCAATTGCCCTGCAGTGGGAACCGAAAATGTGATTTAAATCTCAAACTTTGGATGGTTCCAATTCGGTTACATCAATAGTTAACCAAAAAATATTAAAAGGAGTACAACCACTTCTAACTTCTGAATAACTATCTCCACCGTCCCGGCCTCTACTCCATCCGTCTGAAGTATTTTGGGTAATGTATTGCATACAGAGATGCTGAGGAAGTTCACACCATAGTGTGAAGTCTTAATCCTTTTTCAATCACTGCCCTGTAGCCAGGAAGCCACTTTTAGTCCAGAATGTGCTCATAGCAGCACCAAGAAAACCTAAAGATGAGATGCTAATCTGATGAAGTTACAATACAGGATTATGTGCATGCTGAACGTGAGAAGCAGCATACTATGGGCATATGCAACCCCACATTTGATCAAATTAAAAATCAATAGTCGTGCAAAATTCAGTCATGAATGGTGGTGAATAATTAAATGACTATTGGGAAGAGAACATTTGATGAAAACCACCAGTCTCAATAATAGTGAAGCCAAGCACATAAATGTAAGAGACAAGGCTGAAGCACTGCAACCATTTTAGCCAGAAGTATCCAGTGGATGATCCAGATTGGTCATCTCCTGAGGTTCCCATACCACCACCACTGCCAGTCTTCAACCAATTCAGTTAGCTTCACGTGACATTAAGAAATCGGGCACACTGGGTACAACAGTGGACCCGGACAACACTCTGGCTATATTGCTGAGCTGCTTCAGAACTAGCCATGCCTATAATCAAGTTGTTCAGCACAGCTACATCAGTGGCATCTACCAGACCAAGTTGTAAATTATCAGTTATTTCCTGCTACAGAAGTCCCTCAGATTGCGTCCGAGGCTCAGCTAGTTTCAGCAATCCCTTCATCAAGCAGTTTGTGCCCAGTGCAGCAAAGCCTGGACAAATATCTTTCACAATACACAAATTGCACCTAATCAGCACATCTTTGGACTCTGGGAGGAAACCGAGAGGAAACCCATCTTTGGACTCTGGGAGGAAACTCATGCAGAAATGGGGAGAATGTGCAGACTCAACGTTTTAAAAAGATGTATCCTGATTTGAGCATCTCGCTCACATGGAGACATTTTAGAGGACCTTTGATAGATGGAAGAGGCCAGCAAAGGACAGTGACAATGCTGAGAAGGATTCAACCCAGTCCAGCACTGCTTGGAACAGCTTGCAGACTACAGCCATCTGCACCAAGCTCCCTGACAGAGTGGATTCCAGGCAGGCGTTTGTGAACCCTTTACCAGATCTTCAGGCCTTGGAGTCTGTTAAAATGGTATAATGGTAACTAGCTTCTGAGAGCTTTGGAGGAATATCTCTCAGGATCTGCAGATATAACCAAGGTGATCAGACCAGCCTGCTTGCTGATTGGTGGACACTTGGGCCCAAGAATAAGTGCAAGTTGATTGGCTCAAATACATCTTCACAGTACCACCTTATTTCCAATTGACGGATGATTGGCTACACAAACTCTGTCCCTCAGACATCTGCTTAAGCACGTGGCAGCAGATCAGGCCAGGCTGTCATACAACCGCAGTTGTAATACAGCCTATTGAGACGTTCTCCCCGTGATAGAAACCCTGAGATTAGGACCATCTCATTCCTTAGGAGCTCATGATATCATTTGTGATGCTCAACAGCAGTGATCAGTTCATTGGTAGAGCGTAGGAAAAACCCTGCATAAACACACTGGTAACAAGAAGCATTTACTCTAAAATGGTAAAACCACTTTGTCATATAAACCCAGTCTACCAAAGCAAATCTTTTAAAAGATGTTAGGAACATTATGCAGTGGGAGACAGTGTTTTTTCCATGTCTTGTTACCAGACCATTGTCTCCTTATATGCAGACTTCTTCTAAGACGTAGTAAATGGCATGCTCTGGTTGAAGGGTGTCTGTAATTTAGCATTTTCTTTGATGCATTTTTATCATACTGATTCTTGTATGCCTATCCTAAATCTATTATAAGAACATAATATTCAATGTGAACCTGAGGTTAAGGGCTCCTTGATAGAGAGGTTGGAAACACTTAAAACTGCTGGAAGATAACTTGCAGAATCATTTTCTACACTATTGAGGAACTTCTTTTAAATATTGAATCAAAGTTGATCTGTCACAAAGTATTTACAACACAGAAAAGGGCCATTTGGCTCAATGGGTCCATGCTGGTATTTTTGCTCCACACGAGTCTCCTCCCATTCTTACTCGATAAATCCTTCTTTTCCATTCTACTTAATGTGTTTGTCTAGCTTTCCTTTAAATGTTTCTACATTATTTGCTTCAACTATTCTCTGTGGTAGCAAGTTGCACATTCTTACCACACTCTGGTCAAAGAATGTTTGTGAATATTCAAAGCAAATAAACTCAACCATTTCACAATTTGATAAATCATAAATCATGTCCCTTTTTATAGGATTAAATCAGGGCAATCTTGGCATAAACAGCAGAATTTTTGGAACAGAGCTTTTTCTTGTATTATTCTGTAGTTTGCACAAATGGAACACATTTTTTACCAAGAGACAATTGTCCCAGAATTTAGAATGTATTTTGGAATGAATGTAACTGAGTTATTTAACTTGTCAGAGTTATATAACTTGTGCCCCAAATGTTGATACGCTATTCAAAACTACCTCTCAAACAATGTCCTATAAATTCAGGGCCAATATTTTCCAAACTATTTTCATTTAAAATCTAGTCCAAATATATGTACTATTTTATCAGCATAGGTTATTTTGATATGAAGCATTACTGATATAAAAGATATTTCATTATGGGCTGAGGGGCTGTAAAAATCATCAAGCCTGAGATTGTAGAATTACTTTAACAGTCAGAATTGGGATTATTAATATCCCATTTTGTTCATTTTACTTTGATATTTGGGTTCCTACAGTTGTAAAGTTTGTTGATGTTAAATATATAATTGTAAATTTTCACAACTTACTTTCTAAAATTATCAGTATAAATTTGCTGGTTTTGCAAAAATGCTTTTGATTGTTTCTGGATTAATATTGTTTAATATTGTGCTTAGAGCTACATCAACCAATTGTTTAGTTATTTAATAGTTATTAATTACAAAAATAATAAATTGGCCTTGTGGCAGTTAAAGTTTTTAAATAGAAATTGATTATGAATGTAAAATTCCTACCAATTTCCTACCATGACTCCAGAAATATGACAGAAACTGGTTGCACTAGCTCCTAGAAATTCTTGACTTGCCCTAAGCACTGAAACTTCGGTCCACCTTTCATTAGGCAAGTGATGGCTGGGAAGAACCAAGTTATGGAAAATCCATAAGTCTAAAATTCCTAGGCTGCAGTGTGACCTGATGTCATCGTAGTTTTCACCAAATGAATGGTGATTTACCGACCTCTATAAGGGTGTAAGTGGGTTGTACCAGTAGAATCCAGGGCATGCATGCAGGTTGTTTCTCCCATCCAAAGATTTCTACATATTTTTTAAAAGTACACCAACCCACTGTCTGCATCTTTAGAAGGATTTGAGAGATAGTGAACTAGACAACATTGTCCCTGCTCTGGCAGGTGGGCACCATAGTTTCTGGCAGGCATAGGCTGCCTCAGGGCTTTAATCTATTTCAGGGCTTTAATCTGTTGCCACATCCCTATTTTGTATATGATAATTGCTTGTAATTTTGGGGTCAATTTGATTTTCATGCTAAGATTTCTGAAAATTTTTTCTCTGTCATTGTTATGATCCACCAGTACTTGGGTACAGAGACAAGCTGTTCACTCATTCTCAACAAAAGAGTACCACTAAGGGAAGAGTCTTCAACCAAGGTACTGTGTTAAATTATGTTCTGTCCCGATCCCACTTGTGTTCTTCACTGTCTTGTTCAAAGATGGACTGATTTAATCTTTGGGCTATCTCTAATTTGTCTTTATTCTATTGTACTTTACTGAAAGTGCAATTTTCAGCAATCTAAAGGTTAATTCTTCAGTGTCCCTTGTGCATTCATATCATACTTTTCTACCACTGACAACATCTCCTCATTACCAGATTGGAAAGCCTGTCATTTGTCATAGTACAAGTCATGTGTCTTAGATTATGGTTAAGCCACATAAATATAAACAATGGTTTCCCAGCCAGAAATTCTTTTAGCAAATAAATATTACCAAACCACATCTGACACACATTGCATGCATTAAATAATTTCAAATTCTTTCTCTGCAGCATTTTGACATTTTTTGATTTGTGTAAAATATAGCTGCTTGCTGTTTTGTTCATGTATTGATGAAATGTAGAAACAACAAAACTGTTATTTAACTTAAATTATCCAATGCCATATTATAGAACATAGAACAGTACAGGCCCTTCGGTTCTCGATGTTTCTATGTCCAAAACCAAGATCAAGCTATCCCACTCCCTATCATTCTGGTGCGTGCTCCACGTGCCTATCCAATAACTGCTTGAAAGTTCCTAAAGTGTCCCACTCCATTTATCACAGCAGGCAGTCCATTCCACACACCAACCACTCTCTGAATAAAGAGCCTATCTCGGACATCCCTCCTGTATCTCCCACCATGAACCTTATAGTTATGCCCCCTAGTAAAGCTACGTCCATCCGAAGAAATAGTCTCTGAACGTCCACTCTATCTATCCTTCTCATCATCTTATAAGCCTTTATTAAGTCGCCTCTCATCCTCTTCCGCTCTAAAATAGAACATAGAACAGTACAGTAAATTATGGTAAGTTTCAACCTTACCTGCTGGCAGGTTTCTAGGCTGTGAGGAATGTGAAATTGAAGGAATGGAACTCCCTCTGGATTCTTGCCTGCCCTGACTACACACCATTGCACTCAGGGAGGGGTAGGGGAGGGGAGAGCAGGAATGTAATGGTTTTGGGTGGGAGGTCTGCCCTTGCCCTTGTTGAGGCAACTGAGTCACTTAAGGGCCATTTCCCACCCTCAAGACTTAATTTTTAGGCTGGTGAATTTATTGGCCTTAAGAGGGCAGTCTGAAAATCTGGATTTGGATCTAGGAAGGGAGGAGGCATTTCCATAAAAGCTCCTCCTTAGATTGGGCCCTTAAGGCCCCATGGCTGCCTGACCTCATGCCCTTCCCCAACTCTGGCCTCTTCCCCCTGAGGCCCTGATCGCTGCCTCTATGTCTCCCCCAGGCCTTCGCTGTGCTCCCCACTCTGAGATCCCTTGAATGTAGTTTGGCTTCTGGTGGCCGGACTTGGTCTCTTACGCAATTCCTGTTTGGTTCACTGAAGTTCTTATCACTTCAGAGATTGGAGAGCTACTAGCCAGTCAGATTGACCAGCAGCTCTCTGAGACAGGATTCCCTCCCAAGGAAGGACATAAGTCCCACCTACAGCCACTTAAAGCTCATTTGAACATTAATTGGGTGCAGAACACTTGGAGTCAGGGGAATGTGCTCCCCACCGACTGATCAGATGGTGGGAGGCAAGAAAGTGCCGTATGAAAAAATTCAGGCTTTGGTGTCTTAAATTAATTGCTTTTTAAGCGTAATTGCAACTGTTGTTTCAAGTCAGAGACTAAAGATATTCCGTGTCCTACCACCTTTTGATCAACGAGTTTCTCTGTATCAGGCTTTCCATTTTTTTAAACCAAAATTGAATATAAGCCAGTCCACTACAAGAATGTACATCGATAAATCTGTCCTGAATTGTGTGACATCACATAATATAAAATGTTTTTATCATATTAATGCACAGTTTTAATGTATTTAATATATTCAGAACCAAATAACTCCCCTTGCCAGAAGTTGGGCACCTCTGCAATGGTGCTGCCACAACCTGGAAACTCATTGCCACCACAAATGTCCTTAGCTCACTGATGTCATTGCTTGTTGTCCTGCCTTTTTCTTTCCACTGGAGTGGAGGTGAGTACAATGTGAGCTGACAGGGAAATCAGTGTTTCAGCAGGAAGCTGGCTTGAGGTTCCAGGCTATTGTCCTGAGGACAGAGTAAATGTAACCACCAGGAGGAAGCAGGCCAGGGCTGCTGCAGGGTGAGGTGACAAGGAAAGATTGGGGTCTGGGCCGAAGGGATTGAGGACTTAGCAGCGGCTACGTTGAAGGGTACATGATCACTGTTCCAGACACACAATACCAATTCTAAACAAGATATGTGTCAAAGAAAGCCATGCCCTCCCAGTGGTGTCCAGGGCTTTGGAATTTGTCCCCTGCCACCAACCCACTCCCAATGGGTTCACCCCCTCATGCGATGCCACCAGGATTCTGTTGACATCACCTGGAATGTGTCCTGTTGGAGTCAGCAACCCTAGCTCTTCATAGGTGAGATTTCCACCCTAGGATCTTGATGCAAGGGGAAGGCAATCCACTGACTTGTAGTTTGGCAGGCCTTCCCAAAAAGAGGCAGCATATACCTCTCACCAGGTCTCCAGCCGGTCAACAAAATTCCACCCAACATCTTTACCTTCATTCACCCCCTTTCTGCACCCCTCCCTCCCCAAATCCTTATACTCCAGGGAAATTACTCACGTATCTGGGAATATTGCTGGCATATGAAGGGGCCCAACAGGATGTGCTCTTTAGTTTATTGCAGCCATTAACTTTACCACATGATTCTCCTTGTCTTTGCTGTAATAGCCTTCAGTAAATGTTGACTTAGACTTTAACGCCTCAAAATATTGTGAAGCAGTAAAAGAAAAAATTGAAGCATTAACAAAACATATTATTTTTCCATTAGCCATTTGCCTTAGTCAGCATCTCAAACAATATAAAAATCATTTCTGACTGTTGAACCAAACTGTGATGTAGTCAATATACATGGTGGCAATTACTATGTTCCAAGTATGGAATCTGTCATGCAAGTACTAGCTTAGTGGTTCTGCCACTGAACTAATAATCTCGAAGCCTGAGCTAACTTAGGGAATGTGATTTCAATTTTTTTTTACTTAAACCTATAAAACTGATATCAATAAAAGTGACTATGAAGCTGACAGATTGTCGTTAAAACCTCAACTAGCTTTCATGTTCTTTAGAGAAAGTAACCCGATTGCCTTACCTAATCTGGCCTACTTGTGACTCCAGTTCTCATTTGCCATTTCAGTTGGACTAACAAACCACTCAGTTGTATCAAACTGCTGCTGCAGTTCTACAAGAAGTATCAACCACTTCAAGACAAGTAGGGATAGGAAATAACTGTCCGTGATACCTGCATTCCAAGAATTAGTTACTTCAGATCATAATATGATTCAGCTTTTGTTTTTTTTCAATGTCTTCATTATTATTTTCACTGTAAGATTTAGCCTCTCTGAAGAGCAAAAGGTGGGACTTGATATTCTTCCTAGGTTTACCAATATTAGCTGAACAGAGTTGAAAATTACATCTCTGCATGGAGTTCCATGGATGTTGCAGTTGAAGTGTGCGCACTGGAGAAATCCCACTATGCATAATTATGATTCACTGTAACAGTTAGAAATGTGCCTTTCTGAAGGTTATAACGGTAACTTATTTTTATTCAAATGATTTCAGAATAAGATGATCCATATACTATCCTCAGACATGGCATCATCGATTACTCCTGAACCTGCACCTGTAACATCCCAAACAGTGCCCTTAATTGCTCAATATTTAGGTAACGCCACATAAATTTATTTTGTTGGGTTTAGTTATAAAAAGACCACAAGGTAGGTTAGTATACTTAAACGAGGAACAGTTTATTTTATGTCTTTACAGTTGCACAGTCAATCCTAGATTGTCTCCCCCTAGCTCCACCTTGGGTCACCTGACCTACATTCTTAAAGGGGCAGTGCCCCCCCCCCCCCCCCCCGCGCAGACTACATATACAACAAAATTGTATTGACAACAATTGTCACTTTGTTCCTGTTATTTGGCTTACACATGATCAATAGGCAGAAAAGTAAATGCTCTGGTTTAGCTGCATACTACTGGAACAATTCATAGTGAACAGATGAACCATATTAAGAAGGACAGCAAAAGAGACTTAAAAATTTATCATTCACTTCAAACTATCTGACACTATAAACCTGAAGCTTGAAATATACTCTATCTTTTAGTGGCTATTTTCTACCAAGGCATCTCTGCCCTCCAGTCTGACTGTTTCCTACTGATTAGGAGAAAGTCAGGCTTGGATATAGCGTTCAAGATCCTTTAAATAAAAACTGAACTCTAGGACATCTTTTATGGCTGAAGCTACTCAAAAAAAAGTCTGCGTACACTAGAGTCAGAGTCAATAGCCAACAATTTATCAAGCTTTCCAAATTGAGCAAAATGACACATTAGCAAATTGGTGTAAAGAAAACCTTCCATGATAAAATATGATACAGTAACTTTTGCAAGCGTATGGTGGACACAGCTTGGGAAAGCAGCTAGCATCACTAAACATGTAAGGATAATTGCCAAATCTTAAGTGCCAAGATATTAAAATATACTGATATTAAAATATGACCAAAACTTCCTAGAGGTTTTAACAGGGAAAGTATTCAAGTGCCTCAGAGCATTTGAAAACAGTGTTTGCTCACATAAAGAGTTGGTTATTAGTGGGTAAGGAAAAGGTAAATTTACTTTTCAAAATTATTTCAAAAATGCTAATGCATAATCTTTAGAATCTTTTTTGAGGTAAGATTGTCATCAAATCTACATGTTTATTTCTGACATCAGAAGCGATGGGGCTTGATTATATCACCAATAATTTATTTATGGTCATAAGTTTATTTATGGTCATCAATTAAAAAGGCATTGTTCTTATGAGATTGATTTAAGCAACTCTGATATTTGGTAAGGACAGCAATTTATTTATTTCTGAGAGCAAACCAAAAATTATTTTCTTTGATCTACAGATTTTTTAAGTTCTTATTAGAAATGTACGTTGCTGCTTCTTTTCCACATCTGCAGATCGGAAAATCCAGTGCTATAATTTTGGAAATTATTATCTTCATCCCACTTAATGATATTGCTTTATTGAAGTGTGTCACAAGGAACTAGTAACCACTGTTAGCAGATGAATGCTGAATGCATTGGTATGATGTTCTACTGCCCATTATTTGAATTGAGTTGTTAAGCCGCTTAAATAAATCGATTAGTCCTGCTTTATAATAGCAGACAAGAAGTCCTATTGAGCTTTCATGCATTAAAATCAACAATAGTAATTTGCTACCAAAGACCTCATTAGCAGTCTTGTTTTCAAAAAAAAGTCTATTTAGTTTTATGTACATATGTGATGTTAGTATATCTCGAAATGAAGTTTTTTTCCTGCTCTTTAGGCATGTGGGCCAGCCTGCGTTCAAGTAATCGCTTCAATACTCAATTTTCAACCACTGATGTAGGAGCACGATTGGCAGGAAAAGAATCTCCCGTGACTGCCAGCAATGACAATTCTCTGCAGAACCAGCTTCTGAAACATCAAGCAGCACTATACCTGTTTGGGGAAAAATCTCAGCTAAGAGTAAGATGGAAACTGAATTTTACATACTTCCTTTATTTTCAGATGAATTTACCAGAATATAATTTTCTTAGTTTTATACCATCAGTCACACTTCCTTATTTTGTTGTTACTAAATTAACTGCAAAGTTAAATATGCAAATACAGACATTAATACAATATAGCATAATTGTTTTTTGTGTTCATCTCGCATATATATTCATAGTGTTTTAAATTGTAAATGCTTTAAGATGCACTTTTACTGATGTTGGGAAAGAGGTACTTGCCTAAATTATCTTTTTTAAGATAGATAGAAAATAAAGTAGAAAAGTGAAGAAACTATTAAATTCACCAAGCTAATATTTTTAAAATTGCTTTATTGTAAGGTAATGAATATGGTAATAAATGATAGGGTAAAGAATTGCACCTACAATTTATTATACTACTGGTTTCCTCCGAGGTTTTGCAATACTCATTACCTTGGACTACACTCACACACACCTGCAAAGTGGCTATAGAGTGACATTGACGTAAACTTATTAAAAGATCTCCAATATTTCTTAAGATTTTTCTTTATTTTTATGCTATTTTACTCCATTCAACTTTCTCTGAAATTGTCCAGTGTTATGCATCATCTGCAAACCAGACGATTAAAAATGTATCTATGCAAATTTGAAATAGTTTTATGTTTAACTTCCTTTAGCAACACTGACATGATCTTTGTCCTCAGGGCTTTAAACCTGACCTTGCAATTAACTGTGAGTTGATACCTGTGGATTACTGCGATATTCGTCAGGTGAAAGCCAGTTTCAAAAAGCTAATGAGAGCATGTGTACCCAGCACAATTCCTAGCGATGCGGACATGACCTTATATAGGTTATTGGGAGAATCTGAGTGGCTATTGCAGGTAATTCATTCTAAAGACGATTGCTCAGAACTAGTTAACCGATATATTTTTTCCTAACTACTGATCACTGTGGCACAGTTTTTGCTGAAACATTCTCCTCTTCTGAATAGTGTAAACGTGGAAAACATGTCAAAGTTTTCTGGCTTTCCTTCCTCCTCAGACGATAGCGTGCTTTTGGAACAAAATTCAACAGAGAATATATGCCTGATTATTGCAGGAACTGTTTTAAGTCACCAGGAAAAAGTAGATTTTAAGTGATTCTCTTTTCTTAAGGTTATTACCAAAAATCTGAACCTGATTATATTCGCCAAAATGTTCATCTTTGTCTAAAGCTGGATGTTATTATTCATTGAAAATAGCAAATGTATTACCTAATGTACCTGATGAATAGTACAGATTTATATCTGGAAGTGTACTTTTTTTCCTATTGTCTTCATAAATTAATTGGAATGTGTTCATTAGGATATCAGTACGGAGTAATGGTGGCGGGGTGGTATTTTTATTTTAGTTCTCCTTGAACTGTAAACACCCATCAATACTTTGTATATTTTCCCTTTGTCAGGAGAGGGAATTTTGAGTTACATATAAGCATTAAGAGATAGTGGGGATAATTTGAACTAACAAAGTAAGAATATCACACAGAAAGTGTATTTACAATTAGAACATTGAAGCTGAAGTGCAGTTGCTACACTGAAATGTCACTATACAGCAGAATTACTACATTAGATTTAATTATGCTTTCTCAGATACACAGAGTACTGCAACTGGCTGTGGTTATAGCAGAGTTGCTTGAGAGTGGTTCCTCAGTAATGGTAAGCTTGGAAGATGGCATGGACATTACAACACAGGTAACTTTATAAAATTATCATCTAAATTTTTCTTGTTATATCTTCTGTGATTTCCAATACGGCATAAGTTGAACCTGCTCCAGTTTTGTGCTTAAAGTTCAGAAAACACTCCAACACAGTTGTGTTTTTAAAATCAAGTAACCAAATTTCCAGCAGTTGGAATATAAGATATAGGAGCGGGAGTTGGCCATTTGGCCCCTCAAACCTGTTCTGCCATTTAATTTGATCACGGCTGATTTGATTGTTGCCTTAATTCCACTTTTCTATCTGTTCCCAGGTAACAGTTAAGAACATAAGAACATAAGAACATAAGAAATAGGAGCAGGAGTAGGCCATCTGGCCCTTCGAGCCTGCCCCGCCATTCAATAAGATCATGGCTGATCTGTCGTGGCTCAGTTCCACTTTCCCGCCCTCTCCCCATAACCCTTAATCCCCTCTCTTATCAAAAACCCATCAACCCGCTTCTTAAAAATATTTAGCGAGGCAGCCTCCACCACTTCAACGGGCAGAGAATTCCAGAGATTCACCACCCTTTGAGTGAAGAAGTTCCTCCTCAACTCCGTTCTGAACCGCCCCCCCTTTATCTTGAGGCTGTGCCCCCTAGTCCTACTGTCTTTTTTGAGCGGGAAGAGTCTTTCCACCTCTATCCTATCCATCCCATTCATCATCTTATACGTCTCAATGAGATCTCCCCTCATTCTTCTAAACTCTAACGAGTACAAGCCTAGTTTATTCAGCCTCTCCTCATAGCTCAACCCCCTCAACTCCGGTATCAGCCTAGTAAACCTCCTCTGCACTCCCTCCAAGGCCAAAATATCCTTGCGCAGGTGCGGCGCCCAAAACTGCACACAGTACTCCAGCTGCGGCCTCACCAATGCCCTATACAGCTGCAGCAAGACCTCCCTACTTTTATATTCAATCCTCACGTAGATCAAAATGCTGTGTGACCCAGCCTCCACTGCTTTCAGGGATAGAGAATTCCAAAGATTAACAACTGAGAAAATAAATTCCTTCTCAACTGTCCAGTTTTGGATTCCCCCTTAAATTTCTTAGAACAGCATGTTCTGAAACCAATCAGAGAACAAGCTACACCAGACCTGCTTTTGTGCAATGGGATGGGAGTAATTAATGATCTCATAGTAAAGGTGCCCCTAGGTAGCAGCAACAACAATATGATTGAATTTTACATTCAGTTTGAGGGCGAGAGTAGCGGGTTTGAGAGCATGGGAGCAATCATCACGCCTCGCCGGCTGATGGGCAGGGGGAGCTGGTAAGATCACACAAGAGTTGAGAAATCAGGTTCGTGCCCAATTTCTTGCCTCTTATGATCTTACCAGCACTGGATATCCGGCGAAGTCAACCTCGCGCCCATTTCCAGCATGAGGCTGAATAAATTATTTGAATTATTGAAATCTGTTTTTGCATGTAACTGACAAGCCCTGGACACAATTGGCCCAGTTCACATGCCTTTGTGGCCTCGCCAGGAGAGGTTCTCTCTGGTGGGAATCACAGCTGGTCCCCAGCATCATGGACCAGCCATGATGGTCTCGCCATTAGAATCAGAGACCATTGACGCCCCCTTGTGTGTGTGTGGGTGGGAGGGGGGGGTTCCCCTTGGGCAGTGCCAGTCTGCCTCCCAGCACTTGGCAATGCCAAGGGAGCAAAGCCTGAAGCAGTGGGGCCTTCTGGAGGCCCGGGTCTACTGGGGCCCAGTTGGTTGGGGGGGGGTGGGGCCTGCTGCACACTTTGCAGTTGATCAGAGAGAGAGGAGGGGTGTCCTTCTGTCATTCTGCAGTTGCTATCGGTTAGGAATTAAGGGGGTCCCCACTGCAACTCTGCAAGTGATCGTGGAGAAAAGAGGAAGACCCGCTGCCATTCTGTGGGCAACTGGTCGGGACAGCAGGGCTGCCACCCAGACCAATCCCCCACAGAGTGGCCAGGGCCTTCCAGTAGCTGGTGAGGGGGTGCTGGGTCAAGGCCAGCTGCAACAGCCTGTCAGGCAATTCTTATAATTTACCAGTTCATCAGTGCATAAATCTCTATGAATACTCTGACGACAAATCAAATATTTTGGTTTTTTTTCCCCCTCCCCAGGTGGTTTCTTTGGTGCAGTTGCTATGTGATCCTTTCTACAGAACACTCGAAGGTTTTAAAATATTGATCGAAAAGGAATGGCTGTCCTTTGGCCACAAGTTCAGCCAACGTAGTAATCTCACTCCCAGCAGCCAGGGAAGTGGTTTTGCTCCAGTTTTCCTGCAGTTTCTGGACTGTGTGCATCAGGTAAAGAAAACTTTATTTTTTTTCACCAATTTTACAGATAAATTTTGTGCAAGAAAATTGAAAGATGCAGAAATGCATCAAGCACTTTGAAGCCACATGAAAGCTTATCACTGTATGTGTACATATTATGATGTGGATATGCCGGCTTTGGACTGGGATAAACACAGTAAAAAGCCTAACAACACCAGGTTTAAGTAGGAGGAGAGGTAATAAGCCGTGGATAACAAAGGAGGTGAAGGAAAGTGTTAAATTAAAAGCGGAGGCGTTTAGAGCAGCTAAGAGTAGTGGGCGAGAAGAGGATTGGGAGAGGTTTAAATGTCAACAAAGATTGACAAAGAAGTTGATAAAGAAGGATAGGAGAAACTATGAAGCTGGGCTAGCGCTTAATATAAAAAAGGATAGCAAGAGTTTTTATAAATATAGAAAAAGGAAGAGGCTGGCTAGGGTGAACGTTGGACCCTTAGAGGATGAGGGGGGTCACTTAGTGGTAGGGGATGGGAAAATGGCTGAGGTCTTGAATAACTTTTTTGTTTCGGTCTTCACGGAGGAGGACGTGAATAATTTGCTGGGTGTTAGCGATGGAAAGGTGGTAGGACTGGAGGGTCTCAATGACGTTATTGTTACTAGAGAGGCGGTGCTGGACAGACTGGAGGGACTGATTGTGGACAAGTCCCCAGGACCGGATGGAATGCATCTGAGGGTTCTGAAAGAAATGGCAGAGGTGATCGTGGATGCCTTGGTGGTTATTTTCCAAACGTCGCTGGATTCCGGGGAAGTGCCAGAAGATTGGAAAGTGGCTAATGTTACGCCGTTATTTAAGAAGGGTGGCAGGCAAAAGGCAGGGAATTATAGGCCCGTTAGTTTAACGTCTGTTGTAGGTAAAATGTTAGAATCCGTCATCAAGGAGGAAATAGCGAGGCATCTTGAGAGGAATTGCTTGATAGAGCAGACGCAGCACGGTTTCGTTAAGGGGAAGTCGTGTCTGACAAATTTATTGGAGTTCTATGAGGATGTGTCTAGGGCGGTGGATAGAGGAGAGCCGGTGGATGTGGTCTTTCTTGATTTTTAGAAGGCGTTTGACAAGGTACCTCACAAGAGGTTATTGCAGAAGGTAAGGGGGCATGGAGTTGGGGGTAGGGTGTTAGTGTGGATAGAGGATTGGTTGTCAAATAGGAGGCAGAGAGTGGGAGTTAATGGGTGCTATTCGGATTGGCGGTTGGTGACTAGTGGAGTGCCCCAGGGGTCGGTGCTGGGGCCTCAGCTATTTACCATTTATATAGATGACCTGGAGGAGGGAACCGAGTGTATGGTGTCGAAATTTGCTGATGACACCAAGATTGGTGGAATGGCAACGGAGGGTGTGGAGAGTCTGCAGAAGGATCTAGATAGGCTGGGCGAATGGGCCACTTCCAACACAGTAACTGACCTTGAACTCTCTGCGTAAGCCTAGCTCCACCCAGTCAAATGACCTTAATGGTCAGCCAACCAACTCTGCAAAACCCCAGGGGCTCCACTGAAAACAACAGAATAGCATTAGTCCAGATTAAAACAAACATTCTGACAATTAGGATCAATTATGCTGCTGCAGTAACAGTGCAGCCACTTTGGTAGGAATAACGGTAGGGAGGACTATCACTTACGTGGCGAAAAACTGCAGCAGGTGACGGTGCAGAGGGACCTCGGGGTCCTTGTGCATGAGTCGCAAAAACCCAGCCTGCAGGTGCAGCAGGTGGTCAGGAAGGCTAATGGGATGCTGGCCTTCATAGCGAGGGGGATTGAATATAAAAGTTGGGAGGTCTTGCTGCAGCTGTATAGGGCATTGGTGAGGCCGCAGCTGGAGTACTGTGTGCAGTTTTGGTCGCCGCACTTACGCAAGGATATTTTGGCCTTGGAGGCTGATACCGGAGTTGAGGGGGTTGAGCTATGAGGAGAGGCTGAATAAACTAGGTTTGTACTCGTTAGAGTTTAGAAGAATGAGGGGAGATCTCATTGAGACATATAAGATGATGAATGGGATGGATAGGATAGAGGTGGAGAGACTCTTCCTGCTCAGAAAGGACAGTAGGACTAGGGGGCGCAGCCTCAAGATAAAGGGGGGGGCGGTTTAGAACAGAGTTGAGGAGGAACTTCCTCACTCAAAGGGTGGTGAATCTCTGGAATTCTCTGCCCGTTGAAGTGGTGGAGGCTGCCTCGCTAAATATTTTTAAGACGCGGGTTGATGGGTTTTTGATAAGTGAGGGGATTAAGGGTTATGGGGAGAGGGCGGGAATGTGGAACTGAGCCACGACAGATCAGCCATGATCTTATTGAATGGCGGGGCAGGCTCGAAGGGCTAGATGGCGTACTCCTGCTCCTATTTCTTATGTTCTTATGTAAGTCCAACCGATTTATTTGATAGTACACTCACTAGCTTTCGAGGTTAAGCTCTTCTTCAGGTGAATAGAGAGTCCTGGCCTCAGACAGAGCATATAAAGCACAGACAGTTTACAGATTACTGATTAGAATGTGAATCTTTACACCTAACCTGTTGTTCAAGTCCTAAAGTGGCCTACAATGTGAGTGGAAGGGGCACTGATCACAGGTTAAAGAGATGTGTATTGTCTCCAGACAGTACAGTAAGTGAGGTTTTGCAAACCCAGGCAAGTCACGGGGGTTACAGATAGTGCAACATGAACCCAAGATCCCTGTTGAGACCATCCTCGTGTGCGGAACTTGGCTATCAGCCTCTGCTCAGCGACTCTGCGCTGTCGTGTGTCATGAAGGCCGCCTTGGAGAATGCTTACCCGAAGGTCAGAGGCTGAATGCCTGTGACCGTTGAAATGTTCGTCAACGGGAAGGGAACAGTCTTGCCTGGTGATTGTCGAGCGATGTTCATTCATCCGTTGTCGTAGCGTCTGCATGGTCTCCCCAATGTACCATGCTTTGGGACATCCCTCCTTGCAACGTATCAGGTAGACAATGTTGGCCGAGTTGCAAGAGTATTTACCGTGTACCTGGTGGATGGTATTCTCACGTGTGGTGATGTCATCCATGTCGATGATCCAGCATGTCTTGCAGAAGTTGCTGTGGCAGGGTTGTGTGGTATTGTGGTCACTGTTCTCCTGAAGGCTGGGTCGTTTGCTGCGAACAATGGTCTGTTTGAGGTTACGTGGTTGTCTGAAGGCAAGAAGTGGGGGTGTGGGGATGGCCCTGGCGAGATGTTCGTCTTCATCAATGATATGTTGAAGACTCTGGAGAAGATGTCGTAGCTTCTCCGCTCCGGGGAAGTACTGGACGACGAAGGGTACTCTATCCACTGTGTCCCATGTTTGTCTTCTGAGGAGGTCAGTGCGGTTTTTTGCTGTGGCGCATTGGAACTGTCGATCTATGAGTCGAGCGCCATATCCTGTTCTTATGAGGGCATCTTTCAGCGTCTGTAGGTGTCTGTCACGATCCTCCCCATCTGAGCAAATCCTGTGTATATGGAGGGCTTGTCCATAGGGGATGGCTTCTTTAACATGTTTAGGGTGGAAGCTGGGTGTACATATTAAAGCAAGATCAACATTAAAATTAGTGTGTGAGTGGTTGCATTTGAAAAAAATTGGAATTAAAGTCACATTGACCCATAGATTAATCACATCTGCTTGTGTAGCACAGGATTCAAATACATTGCCAAACTAATTTATCATATTTATGCTGTGAAAACTTGCTGATTTGTTTTCTAATTATGTGCAGGTAGGGTTCTTTGGAGTGATTTTATGTCATCTTGGTGGGGGTTGCTCTTGGTGAACATTATCACATGGACAAACTTGACTTCCCCAATTGACTGGTAATTTGAACTGAAATGTTACTTTGCCCCAGAAATTAAGCATCACTAGGTTCATCTATTATCTGATAGAATCTGGCCGCTTCTGCAAAAAAAAAACTACCTGAAATGTCAGGCTATTCTTCAGATTCTGTCACACCTGTTGTGCATTTCCACCACTTTCTATTATTGGTTCAGGTATTTAGTTTCTGCATTTTGTGGCCCACATCATGTTTCTTGAATTATATTTTTCCTCTAGATTCATCACCAGTATCCAATGGAGTTTGAGTTCAACCAGTATTATCTGAAGTTCTTGGCCTACCATTACGTGTCCAACCGCTACAAAACCTTCCTGCTTGATTCTGATTATGAAAGATTAGAACATGGTATGTTTTAACCGTATAAATGTTGATAGAATACAGATAGTAGTAGGTGATGTTGACACAACTGAAGTAGACCAAGTCAAAATATCTGTTGGCTTTCCAAATTATTTTCGTAAGAGTTCTGAATTCTATGAATTAAGGCAATGAAACAAACTTTATTGTTCTCTCATTTGTACCTTGGAATTTTGCATGGCAGATATAGTAACATATTATTCACAAGTTAGTGAGAAAGAAGAGACTTACACGTGTAGAATTTTATTACGGCCTCAGGATGCCTCTATCTACTGGCTCTAGCACCAAGTAACTGGCCAAGCCTCATCTTGTATGCTGAGCTTTGCAATACATGCACACATAATGGCAGCCAATGTTGATGAAAATGCTGTAGATCATTGGATTTTTCTTCATTTTTGGCAAATCCTGTTACGATTCTCCCTCAACCTTGTTCTTTTGTACTTCTTGTGATCTAGTTGTCTCACAGAGTGATCTTTAATTGTTTCAACAACTTCAACTGCAACAATCTATTTGTCAAAACTCAATAATGCTCAACCTTTTGAGATAGTCTATCCATGGTTAGGCTTGAAGAACACATCCAGCAACTATATGAAAAAGTGTGGAGTCACAATTTTGTAAAACAGGCCACTATTCCAGATTACATAATATTTATTGAACATATTTTTGTTAGGTTGGCCCTGGTGGCAACACATTTATTCTCGAGTTATAAGGCTGTGGATTCAAACTCTGCTGAAGACTTGGGAGTACACAATCTATTAGCATTAAGACTGCAATATTGAGATAGTGTCAAATTTAGAAAATCTGTCTTTTGGATAAAATCTTAAATTATCTCTCTGCTCAGGCAGCTGAAAGCAATCCCATATAATGCATATTTAAAACACAAAAATGCAGAGATTCCTGTCAATGATTCTGTGCTTCCCTACTAGGTGAACTGTTGAATTTATTCCCCTAACTCCAGACTTCAAATCATTGAACACATGAAAAGTTGCTATTTTACACTCTTTTTTTTATCTTGCTGTATAAGTCCTTGTTGAATGAGCCTAGCTGACTTTTAAACGGAGTTCCAACTTCCTAATGAATCATCAACAGACTCCATGTCTCACAAGCTAATTTTTTATTTGTGGCACCGAAAGAGAAAATGCTGGAAAATTTCAGCAGATTTGGCAGCATCAGCAAGGAGAGAAAAGAGCTGATGTTTCAAGTCCAGATGACCCTTTGTCAAAGCTAAAAGGCATAGAAAGTGAGAGATATTTACAGGGTGAGGGAATGAAAGATGAGTCATAGCCAAAAAAAACAAGGGGTAAGGCTGCTAATGGAAATCATGGAGAGAATAGAAAGTGTGAAAGGTTAAATGGCAGAGAAGCTGAAATCAGAGAGTAAGCTGTGACAGATGAAGATGTGGGAGGAGGTGGGAAATGGGTGATAGGTAAAATTAAGAAAAAAGGGAGAAGGAGAAGCAAAGAGGGAGAAACGGTAAGGAAAATAGAGGGAAAGAGTGGGGGGAAGGAAAATAAAGAAATGAAAGATAGAGAACAGGTAAAAATTAAATAAATTGAAAATAAAGATATTGATGTGTGATAGAGCTGAATTTGATATTGGGACTGGAAGGGTGTAATGTGCCTACCGGAAGATGGAATGCCGTTCTTCCAGTTTGCGTTGAGCGTCACTGGAACATTGCAGCAGGCCAAGGACAGACATGGATGTGGGAGCAGGATCGTGTGTTAAAACGGTAAGCAACTGGAAGATCAGGGTCCTGATTGCGTACAGATCGAAGGTATTCAGCAAAGCGATCACCCAGTCTACGTTTGGTATAGACATAGAACATAACAGCGCAGTACAGGCCCTTTAGCCCTTTGGTGTTGCGCCGACCAGTGGAACCAATCTAATGATCCTCTAACCTAAACTATTCCAATGTTATCCATATGCCTATCCACTGACCATTTGAACGCCCTTAAAGTTGGCGAGTCCAAAACTGCTGCAGGCAGGGCATTCCACGCCCTTACTACCCTCTGAGTAAAGAACCTACCTCTCACATCCGTCCTATAATTACTATCCCTTAATATAAAGCTATGTCCCCTCATGTTAGCCGTCACCATCCAAGGAAAAAGGCTCTCACTATCCACCCTATCTAACCCTCTGATCATCTTGTATGCCTCAATTAGGTCACCTCTCAACCTTCTTCTTTCTAACGAAAACAACCTCAAGTCCCTCAGTCTTTCCCCATAAGACCTTCCCACCATACCAGGCAACATCCTGGTAAACCACCTCTGCACCCTTTCCAGTGCTTCCACATCCTTCTTATAATGCGGCGACCAGAACTGTACGCAATACTACAAGTGCGGCCGCACCAGAGTTTTGTACAGTTGCAACATGACCTCAAGGCTCTGAAATTCAATCCCTCTACCAATAAAAGCTAACACACTGTACACCTTCTTAACAACCTTATCAACCTGGGTGCCAACTTTCAGGGATCTATGCACATGTACACCGAGATCTCTCTGCTCATCAACACTATCAAGAGTACGCAGCAAATACAATAGACCAAATTTAAAGAGGTGCACGTGAAACGCTCCTTAACCTGGAATGAGTGTCTTGGACCTTGGATGATGAGCATGGAAGAGGTAAAGGGACAGGTGTTAGATCTTCTGCGATTGCATAGGAAGGTACCATGGGTGATAGGAGAGGTGTTGGGTATAGTGGAGGAGTGAACTAGGTTATCCTGGTGGTAACTGTCTCTGTGGAATGCTGACAGAAGGAGTGAAGGGAAGATGTGTTTTAGCTTTGCCTTTAACTATGCTTTTTAGCTTTGACGAAGGGTCATCTGGACTTGAAACATCAGCTCTTTTCTCTCCTTACAGATGCTGCCAGACCTGCGGAGATTTTCCAGCATTTTCTCTTTTGGTTTCAGATTCCAGCATCCATAGTATTTGCTTTTATCCTTTGCTTATATTTGTAGTATTTTGTTTTCTCCATTATGATTCACAGTTTTTTTTTAAGTTTATATTTCAACGTGTACCTTAACTGCATATGCATGCCCCAGTGATTTACTTGGCCCTCAGTAAAATTCTTGTTTAAAAGCAGTTAAAAAAATACTTCTTAACTGGAAGCAAATTTCAATAATTGTGTTTGCAATTAAGATGCACTGTGATCAGTAAGGTGGAAATATGATACTTTCCTCTCTTACTTCCCTAGCTCAGAGTAACCAAAGCAGTGGATGCAATATTATTGGATAAATAAATATCTAAAGGAGAAAAAAAATGCAGCGATGTGGGGAAACAGGAGAAGTTTGGGCCTGATTGGATTGCTTTTTGAAAGAGCTGGTGCAGACTTGATGGCCTAATCTTTTGCTGTTTTGTTCTATGGGCGGAATTTCCCCAAAGATGGCTCTCCCTAATGTATCACTCAGCTCACAGCCAGAAAAAAAAATGAAGTGCCGATTCCACAATGTCACATTGCCTGTCCTGCCAGCAATTTCAAAGGGGTACCCCATGTATAGAATCCTAGAACCCTACAGTGCAGAAGGAGGCCATTCAGGCCACCAAGCCCATACCAACAACAATCCCACCAAGCCCTAACCCTGTAACCCCATGTATTTACCCTGACACTAAGGGGCAATTTAGCACCGCCAATCCATCTAACCTGCACATCTTTGGACTGTGGGAGGAAACCAGAGCACCTGGAGAAAGCCCATGCAGACATGGGGAGAACATGCAAACTCCACACAGTTATCCAAGGCTGGAATCAAACCCGGGTCCCTGGCGCTCTGAGGCAGCAGTGGTAACCAAGAGATTAAAAAATAGAAATACTGCTGCCCAGCACTGAGTGTCCAGAGATGGGTTCTGCCTGCCCGGGTAGTGGGGTGGGGGGGCAATGACGGCAGGAAATCCCATCAGTGTAAACTGCATTTTGAGACTCCCACGGTGCTCACTGCTCCCACCACCTATCCTGATACCCAAAAACAGAGGGAGAAAAATATCTCCATGTGTTTTTTAAACTGATGACACAATCCTAGAGTGGCTTCACATAAAAAACAGCTCATTAAGATCTCATGTTCCATTGGTGGAAATGATTTCCTTTGATACTGCAGTTAAATTACATATGAAGTTTTGGCAATGGATGATTCCTATACATACTGATTCACAAAATTTGTATCTCACCCATTTGGTTTCAGTGTAACCTGAATTCAAATCTCCCTGGATCCTAAATGAATAAAATCAATTCCAAGGGAGGAAAGGAGAATTTAAACCAAGAGTAGACATTGATGTGAATTTAAACATTGGATCAAGAATATTCTGAGCTTTGTTGTCAAGATTTTTATTCATAAAGTATCTTGTGGATTGTTTTTCTTCTGTACAAATCACAATTTGAGTTAAAAGTAATGTGGATACTGATCCTTTTTACTAGGTATTTTGTTTGAGGACAAGGTGGACAAACAAGCAAAAAAAGGAATCTGTATTTGGGAATGTATTGACAGAATTCATAAGAAAGGACCAGTTTTCTTCAGCTATCTGTACAGCCCTGAAGAAGGGGAGGTATGTTATTTACATCATTGTACATTTAATAAGAACATAAGAAATAGGAGCAGGAGTAGGCCATCCAGCCCTTCGAGCCTGCCCCGCCATTCAATAAGATCATGGCTGATCTGTCGTGTCTCAGTTCCAGCATCCCATTCGCCTTCCTGACCACCTGCTGCACCTGCAAGCTGGGTTTTTGTGACTCATGCACAAGGACCCCGAGGTCCCTCTGCACCGTCACCTGCTGCAGTTTTTCGCCCCGTAAGTAATAGTCCTTCCTACCATTCTTCCTACCAAAGTGGACCACCTCACACTTGCCAACATTAAATTCCATTTGCCATTTCCTGGCCCATTCGCCCAGCCTATCTAGATCCTTCTGCAGACTCTCCACACCCTCCGCACAATTTGCCGTTCCCCCAATCTTGGTGTCATCAGCAAATTTCGACACCCTACACTCGGTTCCCTCCTCCAGATCATCTATATAAATGGTAAAAAGCTGAGGCCCCAGCACCGACCCCTGGGGCACTCCACTAGTCACCATCCGCCAATCCGAATAGCACCCGTTGACCCCCACTCTCTGCCTCCTATTTGACAACCAATCCTCTATCCACGCTAACACCCTACCCCCAACTCCATGTCCCTCGACCTTCTGCAATAACCTCTTGTGAGGCACTTTGTCAAACGCCTTCTGAAAATCTAGAAAGACCACATCCACCGGCTCTCCTCTATCCACCGCCCTAGACACATCCTCATAGAACTCCAGTAAATTTGTCAGACACGACTTCCCTTTAATGAAACCGTGCTGCGTCTGCTCTATCAAGCAATTCCCTTCAAGATGCCTCGCAATTTCCTCCTTAATGACAGATTCTAACATTTTACCTACCACAGACGTTAAACTAACCGGTCTATAATTCCCCGCCTTTTTTTTTGATCAACATTTTGCAATTCTTACATCTGTATAAAATTTGAATGCATACATTTTGTGTTTTCATTTCTAGTTCCTTTTAAATAATACAATAAATTCTTCTTTTATAGAAACATGTACTAAGGCCCTGCATAAACATTTCTGCTCTGAAGAAGTGGGATTACTACACAGGAGAGACACTTTCCAGTGGCCCTTCCTATGAATGGGACATGGTGACTGTAAAAGTGGGTGCTTCTGAGGAACTAGAGCAAACTGATGGTTCAGTCCCACAAACCCACAGAAAAGTAGTGTGGCCCTGTTACGACAATGTCAGCAAAGTTCAGCCGGATGCCATTACCAAGCTCCTTGAGGTAAGAACAAAGTGAAATTAAGTACTAATTACTTTCTTCGAATGGTTTTAAATAAGAATGACAAATGGGTGTAAAGGTAGCAGAGTTTTATTTGACAAATGCAGCTTCTGATGACCTGTCAAGTTTGACTCACTAGTACATGATGATAGTACCAAAAGTATGGAAAACAGATTAAGCCAGATGTGTTTTAAAGATTCTATATTAATGTCACTCTATATGGATGTCACTGCAGCTGAATGCACAAAAGTGCTTGAACAACACCGCAGAGTAATCATTTTTAGCGAAGTTACCTTTGTCGGGATTGCAGCTTAAAGAAAGTCCTGTTTCTCGATAGTTTATTATAAATTATTATGAATGTAAGTTAGAAGGCATGAATGATTCAGTTGCACACAGAGGCAGTACTTTGTATAGATAAAAGCAGCAAGTTGTAAAGAAGTATAGGTAAATTACATTTTGCAAGTGAGAATCATGTGGGGAAATTGAGGTCATTCACTTTGGACCCAAGAAAGCAGAATATATGGAGGAACGAATACACAAATATGTATATGGACAGCACAGTGACATAGTGGTTAGCACGGCTGCCTCACATCACCAGGGACACGGGTTTAGTTCCGGTCTCGGGTGACTGCCTGTGTGGAATTTGCACATTCTCCCTGTCTCTGCATGGGTTTCCTCTAAATGCTCCACTTTCCTCCCACACACTTAAGATGTGCGGGTTAGGTTGATTGGCCATGCTAAATTGCCCTTCAGCGTCAGGGAAATTAGCAGGGTAAATACAGGGCTTGGACCTGGGTAGGATTGTTCTAGGTGCAGGCTCAGTGGACTTATTGGCCTACATCTGCACACCAGAGCTTCTGTGATCCTGTAAGAAATCATAAAAAGCCAGTGGGCAGGTACAGAAGATAATAAAGAGGTTTATGGAGCATTCACCTTTATCTTAAAAGGACTAGAATATAAGGAAGAACCAATGCTTCTCTTGGACAGACCCTTAGTTAAACTCCATCGAGATACTCCAATCAGTTTTTCATTTTTCATTGATAGCAGTGCAGTACTAAATGATAAAGGGTCAGATTATGAGGGCAGCTTATATAACCTTGACTTTACTCTTCTGAGTTTAAAACATTGAG